>NW_020955247.1:997101-1229677 GCF_003031625.1 Empidonax traillii | reverse complement strand
ATGTACACCCTCTTCTACACTTATTCCCATTCTTCCTAGGAACATTCAGGCAGGTTCCAAAAGAAATAATATCAATACATTATATGTTGATATTAATATATTATTTTTCTTCCCAAGTGGGATTGTTCCAGGTACTATATATGTACAATCTGGGTCTGTCAATTTAGCAAAGAAAAAGACACAAATATGGGAACTATTTCTTCTGTCTTGGAGAACACTTCCTGTCAGGTAGGCAGAGTCTTGCACAACAAGGTAAAATAAGCCAGTATCAACTGTGCTGTAGATGGAGGTGAGCATAGGGGCAAAATTTCTGAGACTCAGGTGTGTGCTTAGCTTAAATTTCAGTAAGCATAAACTGCAGAAATAGGCAAAGTATGTTTAATTAAAAACTGTCTTGATCAGGTTAGGGGTTTTTTATACATCTTGGAAAGCTGAGAACTATCAATTTACTATTACAATCTTACAAAACTTATGTCTCAAGTCAGAGTTGCATTTTCTATGCAGTGATTCTGTGACTAAAAGAAGATGCACATTTCTCCCCCATATTTAACCAGAGTCAAATTAGCTTTAACTTGAAGTTCCATCTGCCTCAGCCTATAGACATCTAAGAATCGTATTAATGTTCTTACAGCATGACCTGTCCCAGTCTTCACTGTATTTTCAGCTGTGGTTCTCAGGCAGCAGCTTGCCACTTAATTAAAACTATCACGATCTCATCAGAGAATGGAAAATTGTTCAGGGCTGTCAAGGAACCCAAAACCAAATCTCTTTTAGTTCTGATTTTAGCTTCACCACTAACTGTTTTATCTGGTAGTCTTGGCTTTCAAGAAAACCTCTGCCGAGAGCTGGGGATGCTACTGAACAGCAGCAATATATTTTCCTCTCTAATCTCAGCTGGCAAAGGCTGCTGGCTTCAAGTACTTACTTGAAGGGCTTTTCCCCAGTGTGTGTCCGGATGTGATTGTTGAGTGTTGTGGCACCAGCAAAGGCACGACCGCAGTAGCCACACTTGAAAGGCCTGTCGCTGGAGTGCGTAACTACGTGGTTCCTCAGCTCTGAAGGTTGGGAGAAAGACTGGGAGCAGTGACCACACTGGTAGGGCCTGCAGTGGGAGAAAGAAACAGCACGTCATCAGTGCCTTTTGTTGACATGCTCAGGAAACGATATGGAAGGGAACACTTGATCTTCCCAGTAACTTTCAAAGAGAACTGCAGGTGCACTTCTCCGGGTCCTTCTTGGGAGAAACATACCCAGAACTTCATGACCTCTTCAACAAATGTAAAATTCTTATACAAGTGTCACGTGAGAGTCCAGGGACATCATGCTCCACAAAACATAATTCAGCAAGCTACTGACCCTGCACTACACATGGGATGCCTGCCTTAATTGTCTCAAAATCAGCATGGTACTCCTCAATCATAAAAAAAAATCTTCACACTTTGGAAGAAAGGGTCTCATGAAACCCCGTCTGGTGGTTCAGCTATAGTCTTACCTACAAATATCTCATTGTTACGCCTGCATTCTACCTGTATTCTGTAGCTGTTTCCAATTAAACTCTTGGAGGAATCTAGTAGATTAAACAATTAAATTGCTTTGAGGAATCTAGTCGATTTTGAGATCACGCACTTCAGTAAGAGACATTGGAAAAAGTAACCACCATGTTACAACTATCTTTCTATTTTCCTACTTCTATGAAAAATATTTGCATTTTATTAACATGTTTCTCCCATCCAGATTAAAAATGCCTTTTTTTGGGATCTTGGAAGGAAACACAGGACTTAGGTTTTCAATGCCACAGTTTTTTAAAAGCAAACATAACAAACAAACAAATAAACAAAACTAAGTGATATGTTACAAATTGGGAATCATAATAAGCAGACTGCAGACACAGAAAGAAAAGGATACAAGACAGTAATGTGAGACAGGTCTGCTGAAATGGGAACTAAAATAAAATGTGAAGAAACAATGTCCATATATTTCTATTTGGTAATAGTGATTTAATATCAACATCCCAGAGGGGCTTTTTCCATTTCACATTTGTTTTAAGTTTGTGGCAGAGTCCTAAATGCTTATCCAACTTTTTTTTAAAAAAATTAAGATTTTTTTTTTCTAGAGGGATAATAATGATTTTTACCCTGCACAGCATTTTTACTCTTAATATCTGCATTTCCAGAGCCAATGGCCAACTCAACTTAATAACTCTTTCTTTAATAAATGTGTATGTTTAAATGGCTAGAAACCAAAAGTAAAGGGAAGGAGACAATGGTGACCAAGCATGTACAATTCAATTAAGTGCAAAATAAAGTGAACTATCTCATTTGTCAAGTGAACTGCTTAATTGTGGCTACTTGCATCACTGAACACAAATACTATTATTTTACAGTGATTCAGAGCACTGAACCCTGATTGTAGAATTTTTTAGCTTGATTAATAGCTCAGTATTCATCAATAACTCAATAGCTTACTATTTTAATTACTTGCATTTGAAAATCTAACTACTCTCCAAAAAGTTTAAAAGTAATATATAATAGCTGTGGAAAGGTAACTTAGATAATATGGCCCTTAAAAATATACAAATACATGTAAAATAATATATTAAAAAATTAATAAAAACTGATTATCTGTTTCTCTTATTGGAAGGCGAATAGTAACATGCCTAATTTTCTCCTTTCTTGAAGTGCAAAGTTATTTTGCATGGAGAATATTGTTCAAATTTGGCATGAAATTTTAAAAGCTGGTAAAACAAAGGTGACTTTTTGAATGCAGATTTACTTGTTTGGATACTTTCATATCAAACACTTATAAGCAAAATAATGCAATAATATTCTCTGTATCCAAGAAACATTGATTTTTTTTTTTAATAGTGAAGCGGACCATTAACATCTATTAGCCTCCAGTTATCTATTTTTAACAGCTACCACAAGAAAGACTACATAAAACCAATTAATCTTTTATTTTTTTAACAGTCAATGTGATTAATTTCATGCAGTGAAAATTCACACTATAACTTGTCTGTAAACAGTCAAAATTCCAAACCAGTTGTAACTGAATGTTGTGATGTCAAGCAATATGGGTTCACCCCCTATATTGGCTCAAAATAAATGGCTTCTTTACAAAGTACTCAATACATTTCACTGGCTGATGCTCAAGAAAATAAGCCCCGTAAGAAACCACCTATTGTTAGATCACTCTGACTGTATTTTTTCCACTCATCCATATCTTGGGATAAAAAGTATTAAAGAAGTCACCCTTCTCTTTGTAGGGGATGCTGTCTCAGTTTATACACAGGTGATTCTGATTAATACTAAAATGAGTAATTTTTTTAAAGCTTACATACATGACACATATTAGAGAAAGCTCATTTTAAAAAGAGAGCTGATAAATACATTCAAATACTGTAACAGTTTAAAAATGTTCTAATATGTATGAATGTATATTTAAGTATGCCAACTTTTGACAACTTTTGGATACTACTATTTTTCCAAGAGCAAAAAAAGTCATTCAGTGAGTATAAAAGTTATCATTTTGTTCTCTGGTAACCATTTTTACTGTGCTCAGAAATTTTTCTTGGAAGAAAATAAAATCAATATGTTGTTTTCAAAAAAAATGAAAGTGGTGCAGAAGGACTGAACATGAGCAGTGTTCGGTTCAGTGAGTACATTGACATGGGCAGAGCATGCCTGCCTTTGATGTAGCAGTTATGTCTTCTGCCATCACTTTGGTCTGCACCAGGACAATGAATTAGGATGGTGACCTCTTTGTAACAGAGGTTTGCAGACAGAAGGGACACAGTGACAGAAATGTTGGTCTTCATAGGCTGTACTTTCAAAGATCTGCTGCTAGACTGAATGTACTCCTAGCTCAGAAAAACTAATTTCCACTGAAATAACCAAGAACTTATCACACCTTCTGAGCTTCAGGGTATCCTGTGAATCAAAATCTTGTCATATAGTAATTTTAAGGTACATTTAAGAAGGGCTAAACTGATATATAGCAATGTGCAGATGAGAATGTTGTTCTGACAGCCACCAAAAGCAGTTCTAAGGTTTTTTTTTAATCACCTAGCTACTTATTTTTTTAGCTCAACACCTTCCTTTTGAGATTGAAGATAGGAAATCTACTTACCTAGAAGTAAATTCTGCTGTTGAAAGAATTACACTGTTGTCATTAATCCCCTGCATCACTGATCAGCTATCTAGTTTTGCTGAAAGATAGAATCCAGCTTTTTCTAGAGACTCTAATTCTACAGTCTCTGACTATATGGTGGCCCACAGTAGGAACACAGACCATTTGAAGTGAAATTCAGAGAGCAACTCTAATGTAGTAGTTTTCAGGTTTTGTAGTTATTTGTACTTTGAGCTTTCCCAAGTTTTCCAAGTCACATTTACAAAATGAAAACACTAAGGAATAAATTTTACTCTCTAATCTAGACAATAGATTGAATGATTTTGCTCCTCAGTGATATGTTTTCCTATCTTACAATTTTATCACATTTGTAGCTGATTTTTTTTTTCTGGGTGAAACTGAATCATGTATGGGACCAGTAAAAAATGTGTGTTCCCACGTGAGGCTTACTGAGCCTCAACAAAGCTCAGGCTTTGTGCAGGGTATGTAAAACCCTTAACACGCACAAAGTGTATTAATAGAGAAGAAAAGAAAAACCCATATCTATGCACCTGGAACAGCTACTGACAGACAACTGTACATTGAGATTGATGCTTTTTAGATTTTTGTTTAGCAAAAGTAATAGTGAGTTCCTGAATACTTGTAACTCTATAATTGAAACACTTCCAGAGCAAGGAGTTACTTACAGTACTGTAATTCTTTTCCTTTAGAAACAGCTGGAAAAGCACCAGCAGAAAGAAGAGAGACTGGCATGTGGTTGAAAGTGCTTTTCTCCTTATTGAGGACTAAGAATTAAGACTAAGAACTAAAAAACCAACTTGATTCTAGAATGATTTGTGTTGGAAGAGACCTTAAAGATCACCTAGTTTCAGCCCCTGTGCTATGGGCAGGAACACCTTCCACTGAAAGCCCCATCCAACCTTGCCTTGATAACTTCTCAAGATGGGACATCCACAGCTTCTCTGGGCAAACTGTTTCAGTGTTTCACCACCCTCAAGTAACGAATTTCTTTCTTACATCCAATCCAAATTAACCTTTTTTCAGTTTAAATCCATTATCCCTTCTTCCATCATTACATGCCCTCGTAAAAAATCTCTCTCTCTTTTTCTTGCAGGCCCCTATAGGTACTGGAAGGCTGCTATATGGTGTCCCTGAACATTTCTCTTCTCCAGGCTGAAAAAACTGAACTCTCTCAGCCTGTCTTCATCCCTCTGATCATCTTTAGGATTCTTCTCATGAGTGTCTCCAGCAGATCCACGTTCTTCTTATGTTGGAAATTTCAGAGTTGGACTATTACTGAAGCTCTTGATGGTGGCTGTCATCAGCCACCTCCTTATTTTCCCTGTCCTTTAATACAGTTGCCTGAAGGATCTGCTCCACATTTTTGACAGGTACCAAGGTGAGACTGGCTGGCCTATAGTTCTCCAGGTCTTCCTTTCTTACAGTGAAGGTTATGTTTCCCCTTTTCCAGACGGTGAGAACTTCACCAGACTACCACAACCTCTCAAATATGATAGATAGTGACTTTACCATGGTAATGACTTAGCCACCTCATCTACCAGTTCCTCAGGACCCATACATGCATCTCATCAGGTCCTCTAAGGTTGTGCACCTTCAAGCTACTTAGATGGCCTCCAACCTGATCTCCTTCTACAGCTGTCAGTTCTTCATTTTCCCAGTCCCTTTCTTTGCCTTCTGTGACATGGGTGTTGTGATGGAATCATTCCCAGTGAAGACAGGCAAAAAAAGTTATTGACTACCTCAACCTTCTTCATGTCACAGGTCACCAGGCCTCCTGCTTCATCCCAGAGAGGCCCCACATTTTTCCTAATCTTGCCTTTACCACCAACGTAACTACAGAAGCCTTTGTTGCTCTTCATGTCCCTGCCCACACTGAAGGGTTCAGCTTTCTTAAACTGATTGCTGACTGCTTGGACAATCCAACTGTATATCTCAAACACTACCTGTCTTTGGTTCCATCCTCTCTGAGGGCTTCACTTTTATCTTTGAATTAATCACATAGCTGCCTGTTCATCCATTCAGGACTTCTGGTGGTTCTGCCTGACTTCCCCTCTGCTGGGAAGCATTATTCCTGAGCTTAGGAGTGATGATCGATCTCAGCGTCTCAAGGCATGGGACACAGGACTCCATTGATCTCGGGACAGGTTTCACAATGTAATAGGGGAAAGGCTACAACACCACAGCCTCTGCAAAAAAAACAAAAGCAGGCCATGTGGAAACAAGGCCAACACCAGCTTTCAGACCATGCCTTGGTACAACACACAGCATTAAGAGCACAGCTGCACTCAGCAGAGTTAGGTCACAGTTATTCTCACAGAAAGCTATTTTTGAGGAATGCCTTCTTCAAGCAAGTTGAACTACAGCAGGAGAACAAAGTGACACCTCAGAATACTGCCAACTTGCACACAGAAACATCCCTAGCATCAGTGGGGCCATGGGTGGGCTACCTTCCCTAGACTCCACATCCCCTGCTGTCTTGGTTTTCCCCTTAGTCAGCACAGCTGCTTCCCGAGCACCTCAGGCACCAAACAGCAGCAGGGACGGCAGAGCTGGACCCGCTGGGAGCTCTTGTTGCTCAGTTACAAATGTTTGTGAAGAAACTAGCTAAAGCAGAAAGGCGGCGCACTTGAAGCATTTGCAAACATGTGAAGCTGTCAGGGAGAGCTGATGCTCTGTACACCCACTATTGTTATTAGCTTTGAGTACTGGGAGTTTGCAAACCTTTATGAAAAAATTATGCAAGAACAAGCATTAAATTTAGCACAAAGTTTACTTCAATTGAGCAATACTCAATCAACAGAGAGAGGCAATGCTTGCTCACAGTATTTATTTTTTTGTAAGTCTGTTTTGGAGATGTTCAAATTAATTATTGGACTTCTCGGTAGAACACCAAGGTCAAAGGCGCAGAACCTATAAAGAAAAATATAAACACAAAATGGACTGAGCCACAATCTTAGCGAAAAAGACTATTAAATCAGTAATGTCAAGTTCCTGTTAAAAACAAACAAACAAACAAACAAACAGACAAAAACCCCCACATGAAAAACCAAACAAAAACCAACCAACCAACCAAACAAAAAACTAAAGAAATAAACAAGCCCTCAAAAAACCCTTTTAACATTGAGTTGCTACAGCAAAACATAAGTGTTACCTTTTTAGTAAACAAGAATTGTGAGTGCCAGATCACAGCCATAATCTACCAGCCATGAACACACTATGAGAGTGGGCTTTCCCTCAAATTATCAGCTTGAATACATGGCAATCAATAAAAATATATACCACACAGATGTACATTTTACAAATGAAAATGTGCCTCAGAAAGCTCTTGGGAACTGCAGCCATCTGCCTTCCCTCAACACCAGTGTGTTCTGAATCTGGTGATCACAGTATGGAAGAGCCGTGTTGTTAAAAAAGATTGCATCATTATCAGAAAAGTGGTTGCTGTTAAAAAAGTAACAAAAAAACAATTGCTCTAAGTATTATTCACTATGATAAAGAGTTTTGATTACCCCTTTTTTGAACCCCCCAAACAGGATTGTTGCAGCAGAAGGGAGGAAATAAATAAATAAATAAATAAAACCAAACAAACCAAAACATAAAACAACAACAACAAAATCTCCATGAAAACAGATTTCTGACTTCGTCTTCAAGAAATAGTTTCTCAAAGTGCTTCTGTCTAGTCAAGGCTTAAAAAAATCCCAAAGGCTCAGAAAGTCCCCGAATTCAAGACCTGATGGATTTAAATCTCCACCTCCCACATCCACTGCAACCCCTATTACCATTAAGTTCAAAGACAAGCCCTAAAAAATATAACAAGCTAAAAAAATCTATGTGGAAAGTGAGAAGTTAAATAAAAGTAAACCAGTAAAATTTTAAAGTTGGTTTAAATTAAAATCCTAATCTTAAGCTAAAACAGAGAACACAGCAAATGATTTTAATATTTCCCCCTATTTTGGATTAATAATATTTTAAAATTATTTTTATTTATTATATTATCTACCTGTTAAATAGGACCATTTATTTCTTACTGCCTAGTTGAATTAGGAATATTATGGCTCATTTTATGTCTACTCTCATTCAGATTCTTTCTGAAACTCACTTGTAATATCTTTATTTGGATTCTCAAGCAATCTGCTTTCCTCAAATTTCAGACCATGAATTGGATTCCTGTATAGATTCAAAGATGTTTTCTCTGCACCTCATGCTGTAGGTAATCAGCATTTTTGAAGAACAAATACCAAAACAGAACAGATAGTCTAAAGTTACTTCCTAGAGATGACAGGCCCTGCTGCTTCAGTCACATCAAACATGCAGCGACTGGTGTGCTCACAAATTGATGACAATAAATGGGGAGCTGTTTATCAGCTGGAGAGGTGCTGCAGATACCCTTGAGAAAATACAAACCAGAGAGTTGCATCCAGTACTTCAGGCTGGCAAGCAGGTATTCTTTTACAAATCATACCTTACTTTCTTGTCTCCTGGAAATTTTGTGCAATTCTTAAGGAAGTTTTCATCTAGAGGAATGGAATATATTTAAGAAACCTAAGACAATTTTTTCTAGATGTAGTATCCCTAAATAAGTGATTTATTGATCTCTGTTAAAAGACAAAAAGCTGTCTGTATGTAAACTCAACCTGTAACAATTTAGCCACGGATATGAGATCCCTGGTTCTAGGGCAGTTATGATCTGCAGTAACTGTTATTCTGGTAATTTCAAACATAGCATGAATTACAGTAACTTTAAACATAGCAAGATAATGTTCCTATTATGCTCTGGGACATTCTGAACTAAAATGTTTCACACTTTCTTTTGAAGGCACGGGAGAGACTAAATGGTAAGATATCATGAATCTGTACCCTACTAATGACAAGGTTCCCTTCTACGAGGGAAGACCTGAAATGCAGTGTGTGTTTCAGACACTATTTGACACAAGATATTTAGGAGAAAATAAATAAAAATAAATAAAATTCATTCAAAAAATTAAATCTCTCACCTCCAAGATCTCTCATCTCCAAGATGAAACATCTAATAGTAAGACAAAATTATCCTCATTTTCTTTCTCTGGCAGATTGAGTATTTAGTTGGCACTTAAAATGAAGAACAGTCCCTTTAAGTGAGACTCTTTTTTAATTAACTATTATCTGCAATTTCTTTCCTCATAAAGGAAGACAGAGGCTCAAGTAAAGGAAAGGATGAAATCTAGGTGTCACACCTAATTGTATGAATCACTGAAAAAATATGTGAAAAGCCTCATCCACTCCTTTTCTAGACTCTAGACTCTTCTAGACGATTGCACCGTTTTATGCTTAGGATGTAACACTGGAAACGTGAGAGTTCATGCCTTTTGAGACAGATATTCTACACTGTGACACTTAAATTAGTAGTTGTGTCCCACAGCTCTAGCCAAGTCCTCAGAAGGGCATTTGTTGCTGCTAAGGCCAGCATAAAATTCAGAAAATGTTGAAAAGGCTTGTATGCATTTACAGTATTATCAATTCTTTATTTTTATGAAGATTTGCAATGGAATCTTTGCCCATGCTTTACATTTCTTGCAGAAAAATGGATTTATTGTCTAGTACCTTCACACCCAAGAATCACATAAGCATATGTGTACACTTAGATAACCACATATACAGAGAGACACAGACATGCATACAAACACATGCACAGACTCACTCTTTGCTATTTTTGGTAGTACTTTTGTTAACTGTAATTCATAATTAAATGCTACATTTAGAACAACCTTCTGGAGATTTAGCTGTTCTGTTCAAATCTTCATAGCTGAAGAAGACACAAAACACAGGCAGCCTTTTTTATTGAATTAATTTGATTTTTGTCTTTTGTCCTGCCAGGTATCAAAATTGTCAAATAAACCAGCTTTGATTCATAAATAATGGTTCCATTATATTTACTGTGCCACCGGTCAGAGTACCTGAAATTTTAATTCACTTGTTCAGCTAAATTTCATCCTCAGTTCACAGCCATAAAATTCTGTATTGACAAACTTTCAAACCAACTTTGACTCTGAGGTATCTAGTCAACATTTTTCTTCTGTGTGGATATTAGTTTATTGAATAAGTGGCATCTGTTTTCCTCCACATCACTAGTGGAGTAGGTATTTCCTTTTGACAGCTTTATACGATTTATGGGTTTGCATGCTATGAAGAAAAATAGTACTAAGCAAAAAATTCCAATTCATTACCTCTTAGTACTTAATTAAGTTCATACACATTGCACACTATAGGTGAACCCTGAAATGACTGTGACAGCCACTGAGCAGCAAGTTAGATTATCTTTGGAAGACAGAGAGACTTTTAATTATCTTGACCTCATTTTTTCCATCTATGATATTCATAAATTTTCATTCTGTTCTGTTGCCTCCATCAGATGTACCAAACCATTCTGAAAACAAGATTATATCCTTAGCTATTTCCTTTTATCTGCACATTTAGGCACCAAATGTTTTTACAAATAGTGAAGTCAAGCAATACCTTTTATCAGCTTACTTCGAAGACAGAGCTACAGATGAATTATGTCATATGGAGTCCTCGTAATAATGGCTTGGTTTTGAAAATGATAACAGCTTGATAAAAGAAGAAAGCACTGGATCTGGCTATCAGTAGATACAGAAATAAAGAAAGCCTGGGCTTTACCTGTCAGGGTTCTGCGTGCACACATGCATCTGTAAGAGGATCCGCTGGGTGAAAGTCTTAAAGCATTGCCCACATTTCCAAAGATGCCAGTCACTGAACTCAGAATTTAGTTGGCTTGTTGAAGTTGGGCTTGCAAGAACTCGTTGGTTTTTGACACTGATCTGGTTAAATCCTGACTCGATGGACCCAGACTTATCCAGGAGAGAAAAATTTCTGCTACATGGAGTCTGCGGAAATACTATGGATCGCTGTGGAGTGGTAGGGGATAGTTTACTACTTTTATTAAATGGCTGTAGGGTGTCTTGTCTGGACATGGCCTCCATTACAGTCGAAGGGACATTCACTGGGAGAAAAGAAGAAAAGTAAATAAGATCATTTTTATGCCTTTTTAATACTAACACAGTTTTGAGAGAGACCAAAAAAAATATCAACATCCATTTTCTTGACACCACAATTAAACAATTTTATTTTAATAATGCACAGAAAGGAAAAAAAAAAAAAAGGTTTGAATATGAAAGGTTGGTTCTGATTCTGTGACACTGAAATGAAAATTCATGCAAAGGAGTGTCTGAGACTGAAAGGAGCGAGAGAAGCCTGACTGTGATATACATTTATTACACAATGGGATTGTCATCTGAAAGAAAATGTTGCTGCACTTGTGACACCCTGACTCTGTATATTGCAGTCAGCATGTCTGACTGCTATATTGCGGACAAGCATGAATTTTGAGAGCATGGGGAAAATAATTCTTGGTTGCACGTGCCTTGAAATACAATAGGGTTTAAATATCTACTGCAGCAATATTAATTATTATACTTACCATCTTCTCAATTATTTATCAGTAAAAATTATGAACAATAATAATTTATTGATATTTTAAATTATTATACTTATCCTTTTAAAGGGCAGCCTCTAATTATACTATTACTTGTCACAAATAGTCCCACTGCCAATACAGTAAGAAGCCAGTGACTTCACCATGTCTCATGTTATTTAGAGCAGGTAGGTCATCATGAGACAACACGAAGTACAGGCAGAGATATCTTTGTGCATCAATTTCCTACGCACGAAATAGGTAAAAAAAACATTTCCAGTACCATGAAAGTCTTGTGATCATCAATTAACTATGGTTTATGAGGCATTCAGATATTTCAGCAACAAATGCACAAAGAAATTATTTAGTGCTGAATCTGAATGTTGCATGATGAGGAAAGCAAGAGGCTAAGCATGTAGAAGAAAGTTGAATAGCTGCCTTAATCCTTGAGTCCCATGGAGGTCATTCAATGAATGAAGTAAGGATCCTGTGGAAAAGTAGTCAGCTAGCAAATGCTTGTACCCCAATGCAAAAATAAACATAATTTAGGCCGTCTGGGTCACGTAACTTCTAATGCTTTCTAATTTTGGCCCACTCACTCTCAGGAGATAAAATTTTGATGTAAATTTTTAAACTAAATATGTTTGATACATATATGCCCATTTATGTTATTTAGTTACTGTCACAAAATGTTTCTAGCTATAACTAGGTCCATAGCATGTACTAAACTGTTGACTAAAAACTACAACTTGGTTTCAGTTAGTCATGATGATAGATCTCTAAGAGAAAATATGAGAATCAAATTTCAATTGTGAGCTGGAATTATCCAACATTATTTAAGACACAATGAAAATGTGACACAAACTACTTAGATTTTGTAATATCTTAAATCATGCCAGTTACATAGAGTTATATTCTAATTTCTTCCAGCAATCATAATGACTCCAATTTTATAATATGACAAGCTATTTAGTTTATGTCACTTGAGGTCCTTCCTAATCTCTTCTTTTTTGAAGTATCTGAGAACCTAATTTCTAAGTAGAGTTACATCTGTGGGGCTGTCTATTACTAGTTTCCAAATATATAATACATCTTCTATGTGTCTGCTGTACAGGGAGCAATTTGTATACTTCCATTTTGCCCCAACACATTCTCAAGAAGCAGATCATTTTTTTTTTCCTTTTCTTTTAATTGTATTCATGAAAGTCCACAGAAGCAATAAGATCAGGGTGCCTGATCAGACCTAAGGAGAGTTTGTGCAGGTGAATATACCCCCTGAGCAGAAGATAAGCAGAAGGTGTACTCTGAGAGTTTAAATGGCACTTAAGTCATGTGCAGCTGGCTGCATGGTCAGAGATTAATTTCATCTACTCATGTTAGTGTCTCTGGGGATGAAACTGGTTTCTCTCTCAGCAAAATCGCAACTGGTAATATTTAGAGCTTTTAGCCATAATGTTTTTCTTTTCAAATAAAGTTTTTGTAGGCTTCAGCTCATGAAAGAAAAAATAATATTTCTGTATTGTACACCGCAGAGCATGAGTTTTATCAGCAAATATTACTGCCAGTAACTAAATTTCTTTTAAACTTTTCTCAAGCCCAAGAGATTTGAAAACTCAAGATGAAGAAAGATGTTTATTTTTGACAGTTTAATCTCTGATATCTTGCTGTTTTATTGCTGGATGTTCAGTATTTAAGTTGCTACAAGACACCAGTTCATCCTTGCAGTTCATCCTGTTTAAGTATCCAAGTACTTGATCAAAAATATACATCTGATATATAATTGATTAAGAGTGGGTAGTCACAGGGTTACTTTAGACCAAAGTCAATCAGGCACCTATTATTGGTTTCTTCTACCACATAGACACACACAGCTGTCAAAATGGATGCAAGCTCTAATCAAGTTCCACACACAAGCAGTAAAACTGAACAGAGTGTCTGGAACACCCATTCCCATTACAGACGAATGTGTCTAGCACTAGATCAGGTCTGTGTTATAAACTGTATGATTAGTTTTGTGAGGGCTCCTTGTGAACAAAAAATAAAATATTGAGAAGAGGTAGAAGAATGGTTGGAAATGGGGATTGGCAGGATGGAATGTTCGTTGTTTCTGTTTACTTGCACTCAACTTGTATTTAGAGAAGCAGTTTTTTGCATCTAACTACAAGGATCTAAACTCTACAATTAGTCAGTCAAAGCTTTTCTCAACATGTTCAGTGGTAATAGAACAAAGAATCACTAAGAGAGGCCCTCTGGGCCTGCAATGTATTACTGTTTTGGGAAGAGAGTGTCTTGTGATAAGTCTAGTAACAATGGAGAGAACCAAGCAAATCGATTAACAATACAGTAGGAGTTAATCCCTTCTGTGGAAGGGTGATTCATACCATAATTTTGCACAGCTTAAGTGTATCAGCTTACTTTAAATGTACAACTGCTTTCATTTAACATCACAGAATCAGAGAATCAAGGAATCATACAGTGCTCTGGGTTGGAAGGGACCTTAAAGATCATCAACTCCCTTGCTGAGGGCAGGGGCACCTCCCACTAGACCAGGTTGCTCAAAGCCCCATCCAGACTGGCCTTGAACACTTCCAGGGATGGGCCACCCTCTAAAACACTCTAGAAATATACCTGATCAGGCATGAAACAGGAATTATGGCTTATCGTGGTAAAAATACAAGGAAGAACTTACAATTTTCATCTTGTGCAATGCACTGGAGAGGGATTCCAAAGAAAGATGTGTAACTATCATTGTACCACACCAACAGCTCAGTGCCCCTGGGAATATCTATACAAGCCCGGTAGAATATATTGGACCTAATCAAGAGAAAAAGAAAAAAAAATACCTGATTTTGGAATAGAGTATTCTTCTGTTATCATACACAGTGTTATAGTAAAAATTCATTTCTTTGGAAGCATTTCTGCAGATAACTAAATGAATAAGTTACTGTTTATTTTAAAAGCAAATCTGTAATAGAGAAGGATTTTATTGCCGTTGCACAGGCTAAAAAAGATCTCACAGGCACTTTGTACCAAGCATATGTTAATCAGTGAGATTTTAGAAGGACCAAGATTTTAAGAAAATACAGGTATTTTCTTGCGATGTCAAAGTGATTTTTTTCAAAGTGATTTTAGAAAAAGTATATTTTTTTATGCATTATAGGCATCAGAGTGGTGCACACAGTTCAGCAAATACAGCCATTTAAACAGCTTAGCATTTGTCATCTATGCTAAAGTTAGATATGGACAACAGCTCTTTTATGTGAATAAGTTCTTTCAGCAAGAGGTTTGAAGTAGTGTGAAGTGACCTTTCATTACAGCAATACACCACCAAAAAAGAGATCTTGGATTGTTGAGAAAAATAGGCTTTGGTTTAGGGGAAATAAAAAATTTGGGTTAATCAGAAAATTCAATCATAAAATTTTCCCATATATGGAATGTGAGGGCAACGTCAATGATCCTTCAGTAAGTATAAATTAGTGTTACCATAAGTGTGATATCATACTGTTCCTGTGATAAAAGACTGTGGGTATTTCTAGACCATTGAAGTGGGAACAGATGGGGAAAAAAAGGGAAAAATCCTAGTGTCTTTAGCATAAAAACAAGAGCCTTATTCTAATCTTGCACTGATGTAAATAGCTTCAGAGTAATATTTCTACAGTTAACAGATTTACATGGTAGTAAAAACTGTGTAAGATTAGAATCAGGCATAAGATAAAACAGAAATGTTATCAGTTTGCAGTGGCTTTTCCCTCGTGCTTCACATGGAACAGTAAAACACACTTCTGTGAGATGGATAGAAATTCAATATATACAAGAAGAGCAGTCCACTCTTGCTGAAGGATTACATACCAAAATGATACAGTCAAAGTACCAAGAAATGACCATTTTTTATAACAGCTTATGTAAGGCAGAAAAACATCTACAGACCAGAAAAAAAAAAAAAAAAATTGTTAGGCCTCAACCAGTTTTCTGAGTGAAGAATTGCTACAAACATTATTCTGAAGTTCAAGATAAAAGTGTTTAGGGTTGGTAGGCCTTAAATTTAGACCTTCTATAAAGAATTGGCTGTAGCAATGCAATTTGTTCCTTGTATAACACTGCAGACATAAGGAGAATCTTCTACCACATTTTTCATGGCAGTGAGATATGCACTTGTCAACATATTTTGTCACCGCAAAGTGGCTCTTGGCAACAGGATCATAAAGATCAATAAAAAAGTGCAGATTCTCAATATTTTACTAGCAGCTGCAAAAATTTCATTTATCTTGTTATTTTCCTCGCTTACTGCCACCCTGTCTCAGGAGGGCACTGCTAGCTAAGCAGAATGGTTTTCTTGGCCTTCTATGAATATCTGACAAAAACTCTCCCCTTTGTGTCTCCCCTTCTCCTTCCCTCCTCCTTCTCCTCCTCCTCCTCTTCTTCTCCCTCTCTTTCTTCCCGGAGCTACGCATTTAGTTAATTTTTTCCACTGTTACATAAAAATGAAAATTGAAGCCATGCTATAAATTACCAGCATCTCTTAACTTGAGAAAAATTGAGTCTACTTTGTACTTCACCCTTGTAACATTTCATCTCTCAGTTTGGCTTCCCTTAAGATAAACACAGCAGCCCAGCAAATGAATGTGCTAAAACCAAATGACACACTTTGCCGCTGAAAGACCAGAACTGTTTTTGAGCAATGGGTGGTCTGTGAGGCTTGGAGTAGGCAGGGAAAAAAAATGTGTAAGTGTACACCGTCCCTTACAAGTGTGCAGAGCTTCCAAAACTCGCAGAAATCTCTGCATGCTGAAGTACATCAAAGGGATTTTTCCCTTTTCGGATAATATTTCCTTTGCTGACATGTATTTAGTATTGTGGTTGGATGACTCATAAAGATAGCTTCATGGCGTCCCAACGCAGTTGAAGCAGAACACATGCCAACAAACATTATTGTCAGCCTCAAAATAAAAACAAAACGTTCAGCTAAGGGTCAATCAATCAAGAGCACTTTGAAGAAAATTCCATTTAGATATTACAAATCATAACAGAATGAATTTAAACCAGCTGACTTTCTGTGAGGAAGACGTCCATGTACAATAAAAATTAGGCTGGTTTTTCAGTGTCCAACTTTTCTATTTTCTTACACTTGGATGCAGTCACTGGTGATGGATGCCAGTTTTTTAAATTGTGTTTTTGTAGTTCATTTTATAAAGATCTGAAGTAATAGAAAACAGATCAACAGGGGGAACTCTAAGTAAAAACTCCATCATGAAAGGAGAGTTGTAAAATCCACTTAATATTGACAGATGTGTAATGACTTTCTCATGCTCACTTTTCATTTAGGTTTGTCGTCTATATATACGTATATATTTTTTTCTTATTTTTATGTATATATGTGCACTCACACATCACCACATTGAGAAATAGTCCACAAGATACCCACAAAAATACTCTTTCATCACAGCAATCTTTATTCATTATCCAGTATGTTTATTTAAAATCCTATGGTATTTTAGCTATAGATAGCAGATACTTAAGTCTGTAATAAAAGATTTGTAATGTATAAATAGGATTGTTATTCTTTTAACTGTGGTATTATTTAGTCAAATGGATAGAGAATAAAAAATCTGAAAATGCAATTGAACGATTTCACTATTGTTAAATTGGAACCCTATGGTATAATCAAGCTTTATATATTTCATTTTGGATTTCTTTTTGTATGTTTTATTTTTAATTTTAAAGGTACTTTAAATAAGTTTAAGATTCTTCCTAAATAAAAGAAACTCTGTTTTTTAAAATCAGGATTGTTCACTGCAACTGGCAAACCTGGGGTATTCTTTGATGTGTTTCCTGCCACATTTAATAAGGCCAAGCGGTTGCTTCTAATTCTGAGGCAAAAGGTTTGTTTATAGCTGAGATCATGTATTTATGTAATGTGTTGTCTGGGTTCTCTGGGTCTGTCTGCAAGTACAAAGTAAAATACATCATAATTTCTTTACATTTTTCTTTGCATTTTGACTTCCTCCAGTCAGCAACGTAAGAGATACAAGCACTAGCACTGTTGGCTAGCAGGTGTGTTCAACACAGAAGTTGAACAACTCTATTAAAGGTGGACGACTGCTGGTGTTGGCCTGCTTCTGATCAGATCATTCAAAAAAGAGGGCTCGATCTGGCATAGTGGTCACACAGTGACACAGGGCTCCTCAGGCTCCCAAGGGCTTCATGCTGCAGCTTTTTATTATCGCCCCAAATGACCATATCCATATTTCTGCTCCTGTCTTTGCAATCAAAGGTAAAAGGACTGGTGACAGTTACAGCCTGACCTTCCACTAAAACTTTGTATCATTGAGTAAATCAGAAAACACTTTACCTGTACTGAACCACTGTTAAGTTCTGCTCTCCACAGTGCCTCGCACATCGGATATACCTCATCCAGCTTGACTTACTGGGTTCTCCACCATCGATAAAGTGCTGCAGTGTCCCATCTTGGTCATATATCTGGGGGAGATGTCACAAGGTCAAGTAGTTAGAACAAATAATCAGCAATCATTTTCACTGCTTTGTCTCTCTGAGCCTTTTCCAGGAATGTCTTGCCACAAAGTTTGTCATTGTGTACTGATACTTTCAGAAATCTAAATGGAACAGCAGAAAAGTATTTTAGGGGATGCAAGTTTATCATATTTCTTTTATCAAGCCAATCTTTTCGTATTAAACATATTTCTAGTGTCTCAGAGATGTAACCATGTTTCTCAAAGAATATTTAACCTGTTTTGACAAGCTGGCCTTAAATAATGAACTGCCAGATAAACAAGAAAATCTGGATCTAAAGTGTGCATTGAAATGGCTGGGACACCCAAGCAAGGGGCAGTAGTAATCCCTAAACAAGTAACCCCTCCTTCACATCTCAGTTGCAGCAAGAGCATGTACTACAGCAACCTCACATGATACGTTAGGGAGTTGTAGGATTCATAATACCAAAACAGAGGTCTCTTCCAACCCAGTTAATTCTATGACTCTATGATTCTATGAAAACAAATGAGACTAGAAGGAAAAAGAGAGTTGATGATGCCTTTAGAAGCTCCCTTGAGACATATTTTTTTTAAGTAGTAAATGAGAAATCAGTCTTGAGGGAATCATTTTTTTCCTAAACATGACATCCCTGCTAAGGACATGAGAGTCAGTTCCAGTAATTTTAAAAAAAGACAGTATTATGTCTCTGCTTGGCAGTGGATGCTACCTATGAAATGAAAGAATGAAGTTGCTTTGGAGGCTCTGAAATGAAAAGATAAGTGTTTCATGCACACCTACCCTTTTGACTGCTTCAAAAAGTGTTATCTAGGCAGGTCTAATCCTAGTAAAAGCAGATGACCTCAGCAGATTTTTACTTGTTACACAATTACTTTGTCAAAATTCACAAACACATGTAAACAACTAGGTGCCTGTCTGAAGTAAACATATCTTTTGCTCCTCCATGAACACCATTTGCTTTAATAGCCCTACCCCAAAAATGCTATCCCTTTTGAAATTGTATGAGCCTAAACTGATGTCTTCTTGAAAGCAATAATTCTGCTAACTAAACAGGAAGAACATTTATTACATTGAACTGAACATTTCTAGAGCATACAAATTAACAACCTTGCATGTCTATTTCAATATCAAGAGAATAATCTCAGAAATTATGTGACTATATTCAAAACTCCAGATTTATTAAGTGCTTTTCCATCAGTTCACACAAAAACATACATAGGAATCAGAATCTAGTTATTTACTCCACCACAAGAGTCTCAAATTCAGGAGCCAGTCTAGCTTTTACTTTCGGCCAAGTGGGACTGGGAGTAATCAGGAGCAATATATCCAATGCTAGAGCATGAGAGACATGGAAATCAAGTGTCTATGGTGATCCTTGTTATTTGTTTCTGAGTGTCTGTGACAAGGACCAGGTGGAACCTGGTGAGATACTCTTGGGTTGGATAAGAAAGATGCTACCCCAACATGCACTGAGTGGAATAAAGTCAGAGAAATTAGGAGTCCTCAGAGGCAAACAAACACTCCAATGCCAGGGATTAAGTTTATTTTTCATATATGGTAACATGCTGATTATCAACAAGGACCTATTCTTTTGTAAATATATTTCCGTATGTTGAATATATGAGCAAAATATGCTAAACAATAAAAATCTGTAACTGAACCAGAAAGTTTTACAGGAAGTCAGCCTACAAAAAGGAAGAGAAGGAGAAATTAATGACTAACTGTTGGCTGGGACCATTTTGGCAATACCTATGCAAACAGTCTCAGCAGAGTGTTTATTATCTATCCATTTACATGGTGCTTATTCACATAACAATATATGGCTTAGCATGAGGCAGAAAAAATTCCCATAAATAAAGAGCTGATAACTTCCTAATACCCAGATGATATGAAACAGGAAAGACAAGGAAGACTGTCATAATCAGTACTGACAGTCATATCTTGACACACAGGGTCCTACTCAGAACTTCATGCAAATCAACAGGAACTGACAAGAAAAATTACTATCTGTCATGGAAACATAGTAGTGGAGCTTTCTTGGGCCCTGGGCCTTGGACTGCACTACAAGAAAGACCAAATATTTTCAAATGCTTTATTCTTGCAAGCAGTGATGCATCAGTGATAATATGCTCTCCTTTCCTAGGAAGATATTACTGACATTGCTGCGTAGTCAGAATCCATCCAATATCACTCTTAGCCCTGTTCTTATAGGACCGTAGACACAGCTGTATGGAAGCACAAGCCCTAAGCTTAACAGGGAAATAATAAGACTGCATTGTATCTGTTTATTTGTCAAATTGCATAATGCAGGTTAAAATCTGGAAAACAAAACAAAACAAAACAGAAAACCAACCAACCAACCCACCAACCAAACAAAAACCTGATATGGCTATTATTATTCATGTTACCATAGTGCACCAGTTCTTATTCATTTTATGATTACCTAAGTCAGGCAACCACTATATAACTGCCTGAAGAAACCCTCATGACGGAGCAAATCACGACCTGCCACAGCAGAGGAAAAGCAAAACAGTAGCACAAACTGTGAACTCAGACACCACAGTAAACTATATGGACATATATATTCACCTGCATCTCTATTGCACATTCATATGTAGTTAAACACTCACAGTATCTATTAAAGAAAATAAAGATGTGATAAAGTGATGTTACCAAAACTCCTTGACTTCCTCACTAGATCACTTCATGCATCTACACTGGCACAATTTTTAACACATTGCAAGGGTCTCATGACAAAGTAATAGTCTTGGGGCAAAATAAAATTTCTTCAAGTCCCTATGGAGATTGCATTTATTTTCTTCTGTATCTCACAGCATTCATTGATCTAAGACATGGAAGGAAAATTAGTTATTTCATTTTTCTACTTGGATTACACTTGGAAGTATTATCTAAACTGCTTACTGGATCTTTACCCTCTTCCAACAAAAACTGCTTGATAGCTGTTGGTATCGCTGAGTTTCAAGGGTCTGGGCTTTGTTGGGGGTTGTTTTGTTTTGTTATCGTTTTTTGTTTGGTTTGGTCTGGGTTTTTTTGTTGGGTCTTGGTCGGGTATTGTTTGTTTGTTTGTTTGTTTCTTGTTCCTTTTGGGTTTTTTGTTTGGGGTTGGTTTTGTTTGGTTGGTTTGTTGTTGTTTTTTGTTATGGTTGGTTGGTTGGTTGGTTGGTTGGTTGGTTGGTTGGTTGGTTGGTTAGGGGTGTTTTTGCTTTTGCTTTATTTTTTTTTTCCCCCAGAGTGAACCAGATTCCTAGCAGAGGCTGGAATCTGATAAAAGAGGATTGCACTCAACTTCTTAGCTGACATGCATTGTGTTACTCCTTGCCAGTTGCCATATAATTAATTAACTTCTTAATAAGTTCTTGACTAGTCTTGACTAGTTCTTGACTCAAACAGATACTTTAGTCATATGTTGCATTTCAAGAGACTCAGAATATGACGCATGTTTTTATTCTGTGAATTTCATCGTTTGACTTCAGAATACAACAGAAACTGCTTCATTTTTCAAGAAACTCCAAATCATAGCCATCACAATACAAGTCTTTCCCATTTTTTATATTCCTTTCTTTACAAACACCACTTTACTCAGTAGCCAAGACATAAATAGAGATCAGGTTTATCTTGTAATAGCGTGCAAATATAAATCAAATATGAAGGACTGGATTTATCACTTGTTGGATTGGTCACTGATAATTATTTGGAGGATATAGATACTGTTGCTTTTAATGACAAAGATAATAACGACACATAATAGCAATAATAATACAACTTCTAAAGCACATTCATATGAGTAATGCTCTAAAATCTCTGAACAACGATTACTAAGTAAAATAAAAAAGGACTATCTAAGATTCAGCAGTATTTAGGCAGAATGCTAAAGAGCCTTCTGAGAACTCTCAATTACTTTTACTTCAGTAATGACATAGCATTGTTCACTTGTATCAGTGTAGCAAATGTAACTCCAAAGCTAAAGACTTTCAGTTTCTGATGTACATGCCACAGAATTTTAGAATGAAGGAGTTCAAATATAATAGCACAGCTGCAGAGAAAGCCAAGTTATGAAGCAATTAAAAACAATTTCACAGAACAGACAGCAAGGTTAGTTCATCGAACTTCTTTCCGCTCTATCTGTTGCTTACTCTTGCTCCCTTCCCATGGTCTGCTAAATGGCTGTGTCTTTAAAAATTCTGCCTACAATTTATTTTTTATTTAGTCATATAATAAATGTATTCATATATGCTTAACTAACATCTCATTTTCACTTTAGGCAGTCAGAGAAGAGACTGATCCTGAAAAGAGATTTTTTTCTTTGCATGTACATTTGTACTGTGAAAGTAGCTACTAGAATAAATTTTTATGTTGCAAGATATCAAAAGAAATGTGAACAAAACCACAAAATATCCAAGAATTAATTCTTGTCATTAGTAGAGTCTTGTTTTTTCATGTTCACTGCTATTCTTTTGGACATCACGTGCCTAAGGTCATAGAATTTTCAAATCACTTAGCATGAGCCTTCTTCTCCCACAAGAAGCTTTACCTGTGACTTCAATGGGAAGTTTCAAGATAGCAGAGTACTTTTGACAAGTACATGTGTTTCATAAATCATCAGCTGTGCACTTAAAAGTTATAGATGCCTTCAAAACTACTGGAAATATAGTGAAAAAGGTTGTAACCAGACTGACATGTCAGATATGGTAGCATCCACACAAGTTATATTCTTTCTCAAACAGGGCATGAACCTACAAGCCACAGTAACACTGACAGTTTCTTCCTTTGCTGACTTGGACATCAGAACTGAATAATATCTACATTGGGAAAATTTCGTTATTGCAAGACTTGGCTTTTGATGTAACAACAGTGCAACATCTTCTACAGTTGTCTGTCCTAAGCAGAAGTTGAAAACAGTGCCAAAGAGGGTAACAGTTATAAGCCTGGGTGCTTAGCTTACAGTCTGTAAAAGGTATGCAATTATAGAATCATAGAATGATTTAGGTTGGAAGAGACTTTTTAAGATCATTGAATCCAACCATTAACCCAGCACTGCCAAGCCCATCTGTAAATCAAGTCCCTAAATGACACATCTATACTTGTTTTCAATACCTCCAGGGATGGTGACTCTACCACTTTCCTGGTCAGACTGTTTCAGTGCTTGACAACCTCCTTGGTGAAGAAATTTTCTCTAATATCCAACCTAAACCTCCAATGGCCCAACAAGCGGCCACTTCTCATTCTGTCACGTGTTACCTGACAGAAGAGACTAACCCTCACCTTGCTACACCTCTTTCAGGTACATGAAGAAAATTATAAGGTTTCCCCTGAGCCTTCTTTTCTCCAGACTAAACAACCCCAGCTGCCTCAGCCTCTCCTCATCAGACTCGTACTCCAAAACCTTCACCAGCTCTGTTGCCCTTCTCTGGACACACTCCATGACCTCAACATCTTTCTTGTAGTGAGGAGACCAGAACTGAACACAGGATTCCAGCTGTGTCCTCACCAGTGCCAAGCACAGAAGAATGACTATTTCCCTGGTCCTGCTGGCTACATTATTTCTGATACAAGACAGAATGTCATTTGCCTTCTTGTCCATCTGGGCCCACCGTTGGCTCAGCACTCCCAGGTCCTTTACCACTAGGCAGCTTTCCATCCACTCTGCCCCCAGCCTGCAGCACTGCATGGGGTTGTTGTGGCCCAAGGGCAGGATCTGACAATTGCCCTTGAACTTCACAGAACTGAACTCAGCCCATTGATCCAGCCTGTCCAGATCCCTCAGCAGATCTTTCCCATCCATCAGCAGATCAACACTGCTGCCCAACTAGTCATTTGCAAACTGGCTGAGGGGACATTCCATCCCCTCATCTAGACCACAGAAAAAGATATTGAACAGTGGTGGCCCCATAGCTGAGCCCCGGCGAACACCACTAGTGACTGGGCACCAACTGGATTTAGCGCCATTTGCCTCCACTCTCTGAGCCTGGTCATCCAGCCAATTTTTTACCTAGTGAAGAGTGCAAGCTATGAGCAGTAACTTTATCCAAGAGAATTCTGTGATGTCAAAGGCATCACTAAAGCTCAGTCAGACAACAACCACAGCCTTTCCCACATCTATTAAGTTGATCACCCTTTCACAGAAGGTTGGTCAAGCAGGACTTGCCTTTCATAAACCCATGTTGGCTGAGCCCAGTCCCTTCATTGTCCTGTACATCCCTGGTGATGGCAATCAGGATGATTTGCTACAAAGACCTTCCCTGTCACCAAGATGAGGCTAAGAGGCCTGTTGTTCCCTGGACCCTCCCTCCTGCCCCTCTTGTAGATGGGCATCACTCCTGCCTGAGGTCAACTGGGACCTCCCTGATGAGCCATGGCTGCTGATAAATGATTGAAAGTGGTTTGGTGAGCATTTCCAGCAGCTCCTCAGAACCCTTGCGTGGATCCTATCCAACCCTGTAGATCTGTGTGTGTCTAAGTGGTGTATCAGGTCCCTGAACATCTTTCTCTTGGATTATAGGGGCTTCATTCTGTTCCCCATGCCAATCTTCCAGCTCAGGGGGCTGGGTACTCAAAGAAGAGCTGGTCTTACTATTAAAAACTGGGCCAAATCAGGCATGAAGTACCTCAGGCTTTTCCTTGTCTTTTGCTGCTGTGTTACCTCACTCATCCACTAAAAGGTGGAAATTCTCCTTAGCCCTCCTTTGTCATTAATTTATTTATAGAAATATTTTTATGTTCTTTTACAGCAAGTAATTCTAGTTGGGCTTTGGCCCTTCTAATTTTCTCCATGCATAAATTCTTGACATCTTTGTAGTTTCTGGAGTTGTCCGCCCCTTTCTTCCAAAGCTCAGAAACTCCCTTTTTTTATCTTAACTTCCAGACAAAACTCTCTGTTCAGCCAGGTTGATTTTCTTCCCCACCGATTCATCTTTCAGCACATGGGGACAACCTGCTCCTGTGCCTTTAAGATTTCCTTCTTATGGCATATCCAATCCTCTGGGACTACTTGCCATTCAAGACTGCTACCCCTAAGGGGCTCTGTCAGCAAGTCTCCTAAACAGGCCAAAGTCTATCCTCTGGAAGTCCCAGATGACAGTTCTGCTAACCCTCTTGGTTACTTATCTGAGATTTGAAAACTCTGTCACTTTGTGATCGCTGTGCCCAAGACATCCTCCAACCACCACACCATCCACAAGTCCTTCTCTATTCACAAATAAGTCTAGCAGGGTGCATTCCCTAGCTGACCCCCTCACCACCTGTGTCAGGAAGTTATCCTCCAAACACTCCAGGATCCTGGTGGACAGTTTCCTCTTTGTTGTGCTGTGTTTCTAGCAAATATCTGGTAAATTGAAGTCCCTCACAAGAACAAGGGATAACGATTATGCTTACAGAATATTTCACCTGCCTCCTCATCCTGGTTTGATGGTCTACAACAGACTCCCACCAGGTTATCCACCTTGTTGGCCTTCCTGGTTCTCATCCATAAACACTCCCATAATCACCATTATTTCTTCTTTTGAAGGAAACTTTCCTGTCATTTTTTTAATTCACTTTGCAGTATTTCACTCATCCACTGGAATAAACTAGTACGCTAAGTAAAGCTGAATACATGTATGCTCTGAGAGATGGGGAAAGAGTGTTTGGTGGCATTACTGGTAGAAGAGAGCTCTATGGCCAACTTAACAAATTACAAGGAAGGTTAGTTCTCACAAGTAAGAAGAAATAGCAGTCTCTTTCCTGAAAAGCTCTGAGACTTACACATCAAACTGCTCAGTAAAATTCAGTGACTTGACTTGCCTAAGGCAGTGCTTGTTAAGTAAAATGCCAATGAGCTCTTATGTTTTTTATGGTAAGTATATATTATTTATTTGTTAGCACTTTTAATCATGTCAAACTGAAAGCAAATTGGATTGTATGTGTGACTTGATAACTCAGTCATTTAGACTGGATTCTGTGAGTATATTGGTGCCTAGCTCTCTCTGAAATCAACACACTGCCAAAGGACCTCCTTATCTAGAAAGCCTGAAATGTTCAGAAGAAACTGCATAAACTGAGAGAACACAAGTGCAGAATTCGCTGAAAATATTACTTTTAATGAGCATACTTTAGGCTAAAAATCAAACTACAGCTGAGTTTATACTGATAACAAGTGTTCAAAGAATGAATACTTTTATACTTTAAATGTGTTAATATTAAGAGCTGGCCATCTGATTAAGGGCAGTAGGGCCTTTCTAAATATGCATCTCCTCCTTGTTACACACTGAATGAGAAAGCTGTGTAGAAACAATCACGCATTTAACCATCACTTCTTTCTCTTTTCTTTCACTGTCTTGATGACCAACTACAGATACTCAGCAAATGTTCTAAGAACAACTCTTAGTCTTTCTATATAAAAGAAAAATGAAATATAATGGAAGTCAGAAGCAAACTAAAACACATGGAAAAGTCTGTAAATGCAGCTTAACTAAAGAGAAACACTGATGTAGATAGATAATAATAGCATGACATAATCACATCCTTTACAAAGACACTTCTCAAACACTGAAATACATTTTTTTTTTTGTAAATTACATTCTGTCTTTTAGATTACCTATAGAGTAAACAGGCAAATCGTTCTCAGCCAGTATAGAGAAATGACTGTTCATCACATTGTGATAACTCCAACTCTGACTCCTAATAAATATTATTGAATCTGTAATAATCAACTTACATAAAACTGGTATGTAACAATAGTACTATACATGTCATCAACCTCATTCTACTATAAGCAGAAATGTTTGGACAGGTTCCCTATTCAACTGCATGGACCTTACTTCAGAATGACATTAGTTATAAATACTTCTCATGTTGCTTGATATGACTAACAGATTTGTTTTGCCATTAAAATATATCTTCAGATTCTTTATGGACAAATAGAAAAAATTAACAATAAAAATATGTTACAGATAACATTCAAGCTTGTTGGCTTAGGATGAAATAAGTATGCTTTTGTTTATTGTTATGTAGAAAATAAAGCTGGTTACTACAGTCTTTACATGTATGTGAAATAATCTATGTCAATAACAAGTTACTTATTTTGAAGTGCTTCTATTTTGTAACTAAGTGGATGATATCTCCTTGCCATGTAGCAAATGCAAGTTCATTCAAAAACTAATTTTTCTGTTTTGCAACTTTCATATTACAGGCAAAACAGTGTCAATTTGTTTATACTTCAAATTGCCATCAAGTTTTCCGAAGCATTCTGAACTGGTATAAAAAATTAACAGAATAGAAATCTGAAATAAGTGAGCAAGGAGGAAACATCAGGACACCTCACTGGTTAATACCAAAATGTTCTCCAACACTTGTTGGCAATAAACTCCTTGGGATGCAACCCCTCTGTGAAAACGCACAGAAATATATCCTGACAGCCAATGGTCTTTAACTGCACTTTAACTGCACTATTCAAAGCAATTTTCTACAATTAGCCATATCTGATTTGAATCTTATGTCTTGTAATATCTGCTTAATGTTTCTTCTCTTTAATCTAGCAGGCATCATCTAGCAAATTTTATAAAAGAGAATACTTGCCAAATAATATTAAAAGCTATTTAGTTTTAATGTTTCTCAAAGGATTATAGCATATGAAACTATAAACATTGGTTTGAACTGTCTATGCTAGGTGAAAGGCTTCATCTCTCACTTAGACCCCAGTCCAGCAAACACTTACACACATGTTGTAGTCCCATTGATCTCAATGGGACTACTCGTGTGTGAAATCAAGCATCTGTGTGAGCGGTTGGAGGACTGGGGCCTTATTCCAGAAAGTGTCATGACAGCAATGCCCTGCTGATTATGCGGACTTCATAAAATTTTTTTTAGTTTTATTTTAAGTCTCAGTGGTTTGTTTCGACACTAGCCCGTGGAGGTCCTGGAATAGGAAAGAATTTCACATAACACAAACCAGTGTTACTCAACACCAGGGCAATGAGGGGAAGACACAGAGCAGAAAAAAACCCACACATGAAGATGAAAACCTGCACACATGCAGACAGGTCAGTAAAGAACCAATGCTCTTGTAGTATCCACTGACACCACAGGACCTCGCCAATGTGCACTTTGGCAGTCTCCTGTTAGGTTCAGCAATAGGACAGAAAAAGCAGCGGTGCTGTAGCCACAAGCCATTCTGCAATGGAGATGTTTTTGCTTAACACTGGTATTTCCACCTACTCACTGCACTGTGTTCCCATGCAGCCCTGGTAGCACAAGACCACATGGAGGGAGAAGACTGAAGTTGTTCTCTGCAGTCTTTTCTATATGGGACATGGAGCATGAAGAGAAAAAGCATGGTCAATCTAGGCTAAATGTACAGAGAGACCAGGGAAAAAAAACCCCAGATTAAAACAGAAAAGGTGGTTTAAAAACAGAGAGGCAAATTATCAAAGCTGAAATAATCCAAGCAGAAGACTCTCACACCAATTGACTGGTAGATGCATATCCCACTAAGCGTATCAGGGAAGGAGTTACAAGAAGGCTGTAAGGGTCCAATGCTGAAAACCCTCATTCAGCTGGAAAGCCTTAATGAATTTATTCAGTAACAAAGCTCCTAAGGTGATATTCTGAGACAGGAAATCAAGGCAGTTTTGATGATTCTTTGTTGCTTTTGGTACCTCTGAAAAAAGAGCACTGTTTCCTTCGCAGGTAAGGACATAGCTTTGACCATTTTCTTGCAACTTCTCAAAACTTTTAGACATTGCAAAGAGAAATTAAAAAAAAATTTTCATGTCTTTTAATTCCTCTATGCAACCAAATATCCCGGTAGGATTTTGGCAGACTTTGTCACTCAGTATCAAGTTTGGACAGCTGAAACAAGTGAGCAGGTACATAGCTCCTAAGGTGACTTACTGATAATGCAATGAGCTTTGAGAAATTACTCAGGACCAAAAGACACTAATAAATGGAAATAATTCTAAATTTCCCCTTATTCTAACATATGAGAAGGAATAAGAACAAGGAAGGTCTGATATTCAAATATAATTCAGGACTTACTGGTAAGAGAAAGCTGATGGCACAAGATGAGCATAGCTTTTGATCCCTCACTCCTGTAATTTCTGTTGAGTATATTTTCATGATCTTAGACTTACAAATCGTAGACACTGCTTAGGATACTTTCAAAAGTATGGCATATAGAATATATGGCACAGTTATCATTCTGTAAATTAAACTTGCTCGATTACAATTTTTGTTTGGTTTCACTTTGTAGCGCTTGGGACTTCTCATTCTTTCCATTACCTTTAGGATTTTTAAAAGCTCCAATACCATGTTTCCTTAAGAATCAGAACATAAAAGTTATTTCTCATACACAGAGCTCCTAGAGACTCTGAAGGCAACAAAAGAGAGGCTGTGAAGAGGGTGGAGTCAGACTCTTTTCAGGGTGCCAAGGGATAGGAGAAAAAGCAACAGGTAGAAAGTGGAACACAGTAAGTTCCACCTAAATATGAGGAAGAACTTTACTGTGAGGGTGACTGAGCACTGGAACAGGTTGCTCAGAGAGGTTGTGGAGTGTCCTTCCCTGAAGACATTCAAAGGCCATCTGGACACAATCCTGAGTAACACGCTCTAGGGATCCTCCTTGAAGCAGGGAGGTTGGACTAAGTGATCTCCAGTGGTCCCTTTCAACCTTAAACGTTCTCTGATTCTGTTGAGAGACTCTCAGTCCTGTAGAGGAACTGGTAAAAAATCCTTTAGCAAGTTAGACTTTAAACTCCATTGAAGACAATGGGACTCAAGTTTTAACTTATCTGGACGCTTTGGAACCATACATGCCTGTCTGCCTTTTAGGCAGGTAGATGATCATAAAACTTGCTCTAACTTTCTAAGCAAGACTTCTTGCCTTGAAACAAGGAATTCTTTTATTTCCTTTGAATGTATCATGAATGGCTATGGTCTGATTTGAAGTAGGGCACTTCAGAGAACTATGGAAACACTGAGGTTGGAAGGAATCTCAGGAGAGCAGCTCATCAGCTCACAAGATAGCGACGACTTCTATATCTTCACTTTGAAATTCCTGACTTATTGTTTATGGGTATTCAATTAAAAAAAAAAAACAAAAAACAAACAAACAAACAAACAAACAAACAAATAGAACAGGAAAAAATAAAACTCAAATTCAAAAATGTGTTACATGTGAAAAAACTCTCAGAAAACCTGTCCACAAGTGACATCACTTTCAAGCAATGTCAGATGATTACACTGTTCTGATAAAAGCATTGCTGCACAGTATAATGGTTATGACCCACTGATAAAGGTTTGTTGTTGGACTAGGGCACAGGTAGTTTTATTCAGATGTGCAAACTTAAGTTTCCACTAGTGTTTCTGATGGGTTTGTGTATCCCACTGAGTCTCCAGTGGCTGCTCTATAAGACAGGCAGTTCTCCTTTAGTTCTGAGCATGACTTGTCAGCCCCATCTGCATGTCTTAGATACTTTACAGAATTCAGAATCCCACTCAGCATCTCCATTTTGACTTTTGAATTCTCCTGCAGATGCTTAGATTTAGTGCCTGCTCTGAAAAAGATTTGTCACATGATTTACAGTAAGTGTCTTGATACTGTGGTTGTAGAAAACATGGATTTTGATAAAATTTTTCTGTGCACCATTTCTCTCAGTTTATAAGTAAATATGAGCAAGGGACTGTGTTTACAGTGTATGTGTAGAATATCTATCTCAGCAGAGCACCCATTTACTACTTCAATACAGACTACACAGATAATTCTTTCAATCCTTTTTTAAACATCTCATTAAGGCTCACCATAAATGAGGAATTTCAGTAAAAATTACATACTTTAGCAAATGTACTTAATTCCTTTGTGAGTTTTAAATAATGAGGCACAATGATATTTTTAGTTTGGAATATTTTGGAATGTCTGGAATGTCAAGCTCCCCAGATGATGATTAAAAGGTCAAGTAATAAAGTATATGATAAACTATGCCTGAGATTCCTCATAAAACAAATGAGTAATGGCTGTACAAACTGTGTCACTCTGTTTTTATATCAAAAAAATTCCTGCACTGTATTATTTATTCAAATTTGTTCAGTTACAGGATTGTCAGAAAAACAGTACAGATGGCTAGTTTGTAACTTCTTCATGGCTGAAGTTAGAGTCAAGAAGCAAATTAAAAAGTGCATTAAGGAGCAGTGCTAGTGTTTCCAGTGATCAGGGTTTTTTTCTTGCTGGAGTGCAGGTCTGGTGTTGGTAAGTATCATGTTAAGTTTCTTTGGAAGTGAGTTTGTTTCTGTGAGGATTATAACATTAGATTAGAACATTGCTTGAGACACAATCACAGGAGCCCTCCAGAGCTGTTAAGCATTTGGCATATCTCACTTATCTCTAAGGGTGGCAGGGGCCATCAATACAAAGTGGACCATCAATCAATATGGAGTCTTCTTCAGACATTGCCTGTCAGCTGATCAGAGGAAGACTTTAGGGAATCAGCTTTCCATTATCAGGATTTGGTCTGTGATCAGAACAAGCCACTAAACCTTTTACTTTTCACTTGGCAAAAACATACACACTGGAAAAAAGTCTTGACAGTTCATTCATTTTGCTCCATCACTGGAGCCAGATGATATTTGACTGGGGAGACCCACCCTCTTTGATGTTGTGCTCTTTTGAGAGTGCCCCGCTGTGAAAAAAATTTTCTCCTTCCAAATTAAAGAGAAATATTTCTATGTCCAGCTGTTAAATGTGACGTTTGCCATTTTTCAGTGCATTGGCTTTGTGCCATCTTGCAGACTGTGTTTCAAGCCTATCTTTTTCCCTTCCCCTTCTCAGCAGCAATATCTACAATGTGCTAGTGTCTCCCAATTCTACATATATCAAGACCAATAGGGAAAATACAAGTAATACTGCATACCTCTGAACTACATCAGCAATATTTATGTATTTCTTCTGATTTTTTTTAATTAAAGCCAGCAATCCTTCATGCAATGAAGGATAAAACCCTTAAATACCATCTATCTATGAATAAAGTCATTCTGATTGCAGTAGGCAAATCATACTGGAGCAAAGCCTCTGTAGAATACATTTACTGGTTAAATGAGTGTGGATGTTTTTTAAACTTGTTTCTTGTCCACATAAAAAAAAAATGGCATCCTTTCAGCAGCCCTAGCTCTGTTTAAATTAAGACAAACTTCTCATGAAACTTGAATAAACATTTACATTTATGTAATCAAGAAAACCTGTATCTTCTCATATTTATTAAGTGTAATTTTTAGACTTATAAAAACCACTGTCACGAATTATGAATACTGTAAATAAAGGGAGGACTCATCATTACAACATTTTGCGTATCTCTTGAGGTGGATGAAATGCAACAGGTTCCAATTACTCTTCAGTTCAAACTTTCCATAATCCTTTTCATTTCCATATTTGCTGACACAGAGAAGGATCAATGGTTAATAGATTTTGGCAAGGTCATTATTACAAACCTATGTTTTGTAATTAATTTTAGACTATAACCAGCAAATTGGAATAACTGCTTATGTAATCATCACATCTTCATGCTGTGAAAATTAAAACCTGACTGAGACCTCAACGGATGAGAATGGAAGCATTTAGTTTGGAAAACTACGTGGATGATAACAAAAATGAAGCACTTGCCCTTTAGGTATCCACATTCTAGATTCACGCCAAAAAAAAGCGTAGTTCAGAAAGATCTGATCTAGAAATAGGTAGTAAAGCCTGCTCTTCATTTGGACTATACACAACTCAGTTTTAAAAATTGTGGAATGATTCAGGTTTACAAATAAATATAAATTAGCCTCTCTCAAAAAGGCTAGCATGGAGCCAAGCTACATTCTGCAGGGCTTTAGACAGTTCTCTAAAGCTATCTGGTATCTAACAAAGCCAATGAGGAGGACCAGAGATGTCCAAGCAATGCAGAGACACTGGCTGTTCATGGTGTTAACAATTCAACCACAAGCATGTTTCCCTGTTCCTGGAATGAATCAAATGCTGCCACTCCTAAAATTAAAAGCAGTACACATACATGCTCTATAAACTTGGATCTCCATTTTATTCCGTTCCATGACTGTGGTTCCATGATTCTTGTTCCAAGGTGGTAACCTTGTTACAAGAATATAATTTACGCTATTATTGCCCTTCTCTGTCCTTAATTCCTAAAGAGACTAAGAAATATTTTTTCTTACTCTTAATTCCAGCTCTCTAATTTAGCTAGCCAATGTTACTCAAAATTCTCTTTACTTGCTTCTAGTGTCCCACTAGCCACTGCCTCATTATGTTCCTTTTTTCTGTCCCTCAATTTAACAAGGCAGAAGAAAAACACCCAAGAAAGGCTCATTAGAGTGAAAACCAAGGACTAATTGCAAAGTTGTGTGTTGGTCTTTTTCTGTTACATTCTGCATTTTTTGCTTTCACATTTAACAATACACACCTTACATTTATCCTTACAGTTTTTCTCAGCTGTCCTCTCTGTGCCAAAATAATTTGAAATAAAGGGGCAGTGTTTTTTTTGTCCAAAACAGCTGTAAGTGAAAATGTATAGATGGCTTATGTAGGCCAGCAGAGGTGAAGGACATACATTTCAGAAATAGTAGAGTAGTTTGAGCAGCAACTGTACTGGCCTCAAATGATTACTTTTTTTACTAAGGAACTCAAGGCAAATTAAATAATTTGAAACCAGTAGAATGAGTGATTGTAATCCAAGTTGAAAATTTTAACAGTAAAATGATTCATGAAAAGCAAGTTTTATTTTTCCCGAAGTCTACATTAAAAAAAAATTAATATAAACCAATTATTTTTATGATTTCCCCACCATCCTCAAAAATTAACACAAATGGTAAGTTATTCACTGTTTAGTAGGCCTGTATGCAAAATTATTTTGCTGGATATAGCCAAAACCTCACAATGGTTGTAAAGAATACCAATACCAGAATGGTTTGGAGCAAGATTTTTTTTTAAAATTTGATTGTTTCAAGATTTTATAAACCATAATATAATGTTTCCTTAAAAGCTTACTGAACTTTAAAACTGAAAGGAACTTTCTGAGCTGAGAAATAATGTTTCTGTTTAAAAATTACAAAAACTTCATGTTCATATAATTTAGAAACCTTTTCCCCAGTTTTTTGCATGGGACCTTCAAACAAAACTGACATTTTAATGCAAACAGTTTTAGTTTCTCAGCATTCTCTGGAAAAAAAAATAATTGTTTTCTTGGAAAACCCCAACAATTTGTAAGTAGTTATCTGTTGTACCCCAGTGATAGGCTATTAAAGGCATGCATAGAAACAGTCATGGCACCTAAGAGCTTGCAATCTAAAACACACAGATAAGGCTAAATGAACTGAGAGACCCAGAAAATGTGATGAAAGTGTAACCTTTCCCCACTCCCTCCTGTCTCTTTCTCCCTCAAGCATAATCACAAAAATTCTCCTCTTAAATACAAGAAGACTAATATGGAGTGCAGCTTCACAGTTTTCCTGAGTTACACAGGAATTGTCATGCTTCCCCTCTCCAGAAAGAAAATCTTTGGTTTCCCAGTGGGTTACAGATCTCTACCAGCTCCCTGCCACGCATGGAGAAAATAAACCCTGAATGTATGTGCAGGCAAATTAAAACCTATGCCTCTTCTTGACCTGACATTGGGAAGGCAGGCAATAGTAAGTCATGTATATGTTAGCCCATACATTTGGGGGCAAAGGAAAAGGGAAAGCACACTAAAGAAAGGGCTAAACTAGAAACTAAATAATGTTGAAAATAAATGAGTCTATTTATATATTTTATGTTAGGGATTCCTCAAGAGGAACAGGTTCCTGATAATAGCAAGCAAATGAGTCTTTGTTCAGCATCTTTTTAATGCCTCACAGACTGCATACCTACTGTATGTAGTTGTCTTTCCTATCTGGCTTGACCATTCTACTTGTGTCTATTTGTAAGAAGAGAGAATATTAAAAATAACTGTGTGTACCTACACATAACCACACACTAGGATTAAATGTTTACAAAGAATTTGATAAAGCTGCAATAAAAATCAATTTATCTATACAAAGAAGCATTTTTTGTTCTAAAATGTCAGATTTATGATTTCATGCAAGCATGACTATCCTAGAGCTCACCCTTTTTAATAAAGAGTCTTTTAAAAGACATAAAATACTTGTCCTAATGAAGTAATGGTTTCCCAAGGTTTTGATTCTTTTCTGTACTGCCTACAGTTTTATGTCTTTGTTGAAATGTGTCACTTCTTAAATTATGATGTTTTCCTAAGTCTACTATATTCTTTTTCTAATCCACACTAAGAAAGCACAATTGTCAGACATTATGTTTTGAGTGTGTACTGACCTTCAACATATTGTGGATAATGTAAATTTAATATTTTATAGTAGTTTTGAAAACATTCCTAAACTCAAAATCCTTCATTACTTAGTACCTTTAATTCATTCCACCTAACAACATTAAACTAGAAACCAATGTTTTCTGCAAAAAATCAAAGTAAAAGGTGAGCAGAAAAGACAAAAAGTACTTTAACATTAGGGAGTCACTGCTATTAGAGTCACAGCCAAATTTAGATAAGACACTGTACTGAGACAACCCCAACAGCTGCTGCAATCCCAGGACTGTCATCTTAGCCTGTTCAAATTTGTCTAAAAACTCTCCAGCAAACTGGGAGTATTAGATGAGTGAGACAGGAGAGGTTAATGCACTGTGATTCTAGCCTCTGCTGACTCTTCCGTCAAAAAATACTGAGATTCATCCAACAGAAAATGATAGTGGTAGATTTTGCTTCTTTTTCTCAAAGACTTTTCATTCTCCAGTAGAGAGCAGAGAAGGATCTGAGTTATTCCAGGCTTCAAAGGAAAGACATTTATTTTGTCCAGATAAGTAAATTGTCTAGTAATCCCATGTGGCATCTGGATAGGAAATATATTATACTTACTAGAAAACTGAGCAAATCCTTGGAATCAAGGATGAATAAACAAACTGACTGAGAGGAAAAGACACTTACCAGAGGCTTAATAATGAGGTACCTTCAGGAGCTTTCCATACTTTAAAGGAAAGTTGTGCAGCAAGGACTAATGAAGCCTGGGTTTAGTATAGTTGTGTGTCCTTTGTCCCCCAAACCTTCACTGTTGTAATAATCTCCACTTCTACATTCATTCCAGTGTATAATTTTGATACCTAAACACTTTCCAGTTATTATGTACTTAGCACTGCTACTGATATCACTGAAAGTTCAGCACACAGAAGATACAAATGTTCAGTGCAGTCTGTCACTGTGGGTGCAGGAGAAATAGTGTCCTGGGATATCTTGCCTTGCAAAGTGTAAGTAGAGAAAAGGTATAGCAGTGACAAAAAATGCTCACAAAAAATCCTAGTGACCTTTGCTTAACAGTGTGATATAGATTGGGTCAGTGAGCTTTGCTGATCCCCAATAATACCCATCTACACATCTTCAGTAATCTTCTTGAAAGAATCCCAAAAGTGTATAACTACTTCTAGAAGTTACTTTGTGAAATGTGAAGTAGCAAGAGCATGAAATCTGGAATCGTTCAGGGTAGAAGTGCACATTTTGCACGTGCTAAACAAACCTCCTCTGTTGGACCAATTACATAGGACATAGGTCCAGATACAACTCTTGTTTTCCTGAATCCCTGGGAATTTAAACGATTGCATGATTGGAAAAGCACAGTTGCCATGACAATACCAAAAAGAGTGTGCCCTGTATGTTTTTCATATTTGACTTCATTATATATACAGGATATCCTGTATTATACAGAATGTCTAGCAGTCCTGAAAGAAGAAAATGACATTTCCTGGTTTTTTTTTTTTGTTTTTTTTTTTTTTTTTTTTTTTTTTTTTTTTTTTTTTTTTTTTTTTTTTTTTTTTTTTTTTTTTTTTTTTTTTTTTTTTTGGCTACTTTTTCCACATTTCAGGAGATTTAGCTTCTATACCTATTTCAACACATTTAGAGAAAATACAGGAGGGATTACTGTATTCCTACTATAGTTCTGACTATTAATTAAATTTATTCTAATCACTACAGGTAAACCATTAACAATAACACAGCTCATTTGTAGATACATTTCAGAGTCATCCAAGTTAAATGAAATTTTTTCTGATATTTTCTCAATCTAAAGTGTGTTTTAACTAAAGATGTTCAAAATCATCAGACACTACAACAAACCCTCAGACTCTAATATAGTTTTTAACATTGTAAATAGGATTTGAATCAGACACTAATTTGTACCACTATGAGCAACTCTTTACACAAAAGTGCATGCAAGAACTACAAACAGTGCCAAAATCATGCTCCACAATGCACGGCATCTATGTTTCGGTCTCTTCATTACAGTGTAAGTCCTCTAGAAGTTAGTACAATAATGATTGGCAGAAGCAGAAAGCTGGCAGATTTTTAAACTATTGTGGTGATGGGAGAGAAAGAGCATGAAGATCTTACCTCACTTATAATAAATGATTGCATTAATTTTCACCTGCAATATTACAAAGTATATGTATAGCAATTCCCATTTTACAGCTAGGGTAAACCATGCCATTACCTTTGCAACTCTGCTTAAAGAGTCTGTCGACTTCAACGTTACATTTACATATACTGTGCACATAAATGAGAAAAAACCCCAAACCTCATCACATATATCATTCACATATTGTATATAGAGAGTTCTGAGATTTGTATTGATTTAATATCTTTGAGAGCAAAAATGAACAAGACTCAAAAGATCCATCATGATGCAATTATCCAAAGTTTTTCTTCTAAAATGCATCTATGCTTAGACCTGACAAAATTATTTTAACTACAAATCTGCAAATGTTTCAATTATAAAACTGTACAGATCTGAATTATAATAGTCAAAGATCAACTGTTTTATAAATACATTTTAAATGTGGCATTAATATAAAATTCCTATATCACACAACCAGAACAATTAATATAACTTGCTATGGCAATAACTCGGTCATTAAAAAAAAAAAAGATAAATTCCATCATGTAATTTTTGAACTTCTTCTGACCTTCTGATGGCTACAATTGGGAACAAATGTTATCCAGTAAAGACATTGGCTGCTTTTTTATTTGCAAAACAGAGAACAATTAATTTAAGCAGCCTTTGTTTTAGTAGACATATTAGATGCATTGCATAGGAAAAGATAACAGTCTTTTATACATATTAATTATAATCATAGATTTAAAAAATCCCAAGTGACTGGGACTGATGCAAATGAATCTGTTCTCTGGGTGTAAATTAGCCACCTAGGTCATGACAGCAGAGCAATCACAGCAGTACAGGATGTACTTAGAGCTATTTACCATGCTTTACTGCAAGTTTTGTATCCCATGGTAAACTCAGTTTTCCTGGAGTTACATTATTTATAAGACTGAAATAATTACCTTGATTAAAACTGGTTGGCTTGTACCTGCCCAGAAGTGCAGAAACATCTTTGGTTGCATGTACAGTAGAGGAACCTGATAATAAATACTGGGTCACTATTGGTTATTTCCTTTGCTCATAGGCAATGTAAAATGAAGCTGGTTAGTCACTTGAAGGTAGGATTCATTTCACATAGCAATAACCAACTAAGGTTAAGTGTATAACCTAACCCTATTACGGAATGTCCTTGTAGAGACAATGGAGAGAAACAGGCACCATCAGGGGGCAACACATCATAAGCAAGGTTAACTCACTTAGATCAAATGCTTAACTGACTGATATCAAATGTTGGTGACTGACACTGCAAGCATGACCTACCATAAATTGCCACACCCTAAATGGGGTTTACTGAGACTAGTGCTCAAAAAATTCAGCCATTGCATTCATACGGGTTGGGTTCTCACACTCTTGAAGAAAATGCTATTAACAGTCTTAACATTCAAGTGTCACTGTTGTAATACATTTTTTAATAGAAAAACAAGAATAACATCTTTATATAGATCCTTTTAAAATTAAATGTATAGAATCATATCAGTCTTAAAATACTTAGCCTCTGTTATGACAACACAAGCACACAATCAATCAACTAGGATTTTTTTTCCAGCTTTCTTTCCAAAATATACTTGTCTCCCTCTCCCTCTCTTTTTTTTTTTTTTTTTTTTTTTTTTGAGCACACAACAGCAAGAGCAGATTTTTGGGAGAGCTGTGGTTTGTACTGCTACAGAGAGCTGCTTCCCGAAAATGACCTTTACTACCAAGTAAATGATTACAGCACAGTAACTCAAAAGCAAAAGAAAAAAAAATTGTCATATTGCTCACAAAACTACTGTGTTGGGGAAGCTTTTCAGACACATGCTAAAGGTTAATAGACAAATAAATAAAGGTTAATAGTTTAAATAAATAAATAAATAAATAAATAAATAAATAGCGTGTCACTTTCACTCAATTTTAATTTCAAGACTTGACTGGCTGGGATGCCTCAAGTAATTTTCTGGAAGCCTTGAGATAATATGCGAGTGGCAAGAATATGAGCATGTCTGGAGCCTGACTATATTGGAATATTACTTCTTGCATTGCAGCAAAGTCTTGACGTGGCAAATAACAGCATAAAATAGTAGAGCCTGGTGAGCCTATTTCAGCCTTATCAGATGGAGGAGAAAAAAAGTCGTTACTTAAGACCAGAAGCTCTTATCTCTCCACTGGGAGAAGAACCAAGGGAAGGCATAGTTTCCGCAGGGAAGATGAAGTGGTTCCAAACAGTCCATCACTTTATGTCAGAACCAGGTTTAACTGGGAGGGCAGATGGGATTCCAGTAAAGGAGCTGAGGCTCCTGTTGCCAACCTTTCCTCTCCATCGACATCATCCCAGATCGCCCAGCAGTCCCTGTGTAAACATAGCCTTGTCCCATGGTGGACATGACTATCTTCTGAGTTCTGCAAAGGTAGAGGTCTTTACAGATCTTTTTAATAACAGATCAGAAATCACTGCTGCCAAAATTGGGTCTCCAGGACACAAATTATCCTCAGCCTTGTCTAAAATAAAGTACCAACTCTGCCTTCCAGTAAAATCTAATTACAAAGATTAAACTGGACAGAAAATCATCCTCATGCTTGCATTAGTATAAACTAATAGGAACTGAGACACAGGAGGCAGTACAGCATATCTACAAAGTCTAAACATAGGCCCTAAGAAAAACGATTGTATGAAACTACGTAGCAGTGTCATCTAGTGACTCTTGCCATAATCTTATTATCCAGACAGTGCAACCAGATATACAGAAGGCCAGTTTTCACCCTGTTGAGGTGAGCTGTGCCCATACTCTACTCTGACGCTTGGCGTTGAGCTGGGGCAAGATTCGACAGGCAAACTGAGTGCATCCATACAAAAATACGACATTTCCAAACAATTCTCTGATGAGCGCACAGACATCCTTAACTGCGTGTATGGAAATCCTAGTGAAATGACAATGCTAGGCATAGTACTGGTCCTGCCTTGTGTCAGGGAAAGCATCTGCCACGATGGTGCTGAAATACAGCTCAGGAATATACCCCCTAGTGAGACTCCTTTGAACTCATTCCCTGGTGTAATCTGAAGGATGTTTTGCAAGGTTCTGGAGACCACCAGTGAGCCATGGGAAGCAGCTTAGTAGCCTCTGCGGAAAGCAGCCACAGTTACAAGTAACCAATTTGGCTGTTTTCTTTTTAACATCTGACCTTAACACCAAGGGTTGCCATGGGAGTATTCAAAGCCAGGCTGGATAGGGCTTTGAGCAACCTTGTCTAGTGGAAGGTGGCCCTTCCCACAGCAGGGGTGCTGGAACTCGATGATCTTGAAGGTCCCTTCTAACCCAAACCATTCTACAATTCTGTACCAATAACCAGTGACTAAATCCCACACCCCTTTTTTCTAAGCACATTCATCGAATGTGAATTAATCTGTCCATAAGGTTCATGAAAGCCTATTAACATGACACTGAAAGAGATGTTTCTTTGGTTCTTTCTTTTTTTTTCTTTTCTTTCTTGAAAGTCTGCTTCCCTCACAAGCAAGAACATAACAAAGACCATCAATAAAAATGAAAAAGCTTAACTAATATATTGGATTCTTTCCTTTTTAGAGTTCTAAAGTTCTTCATAAAGTTTAATACTTGCCAAGGAATACAATAAAAGGAATGAGCATTTTGTTATATTTCCATTATAATTAATTAAACTGTCAGAAACACTGTCCAAAGAGCATTCAGTCTGAAAAACTTGGAAAATCTGGAAAATGTAATGCAAGTGTGGCACTTGTCTATAATTCAGGCTCCAGTTTACAGAGTTATAAACAACAGTGCGACCTTTATTACCTGTATATAAATAAAAAAAGAATAAAATAAGGTTAAAAAGAATTGGATTTTTTGCAGAGACCTCAATTTTCAAATCACATTAACCTATTTCCTTTGCTTTACAGTGTACTGCTTAAGTGCTTTAAATGATACACACTAAAACTTAATGTAAGGTTTTTCCAGAAAATTAAGCGCAAGTTTTGTCATCGGTTGAATAACTAAGTTTTCTGGTTCTGCTGTGAGCCTAATGTTTGAAATTAAGTTTAACAAAAAAACAAACAAACAAACAAACAAAAATAATTCTTGTTTGAGGTTTGGACATGCCACGCACCTGAAAGATCCTTAGCATCTCATAAGGGCCATTATAATAACAGCTCAGAACAACCAAAAAACCGGGACACCTTCTTTATTTTTTTTTCTTTGTAGGTCACTAGCATCTTGTATTCAGTCTAACCACTGAGCTCTGCTCAGATCACTGAGTTGGGTGCCTTCAGAACTGGAATCTCAAACCTCGTTAAGGAAGCCTACTGTGCCTCACACAGGCACACTGAAATGACACATCCAGGTTACCAATATTGAAACCTCAGCGTAGAAGGTAGATATACTCTTAGTGACCAAAGGGCATAAATATCTGACGACCATCCCTCTGGTTTCAGTGGTATCAGTTCAGCTGTCTCTGGGCAAGCATCTGTAGACGGCAATCTCATAACTACTTCTAACTGGTTCATTGTCGGCAGTTCCAACAGAAAATTAAAAAAAAACAAACAAACAAATAAAAAAAAAAACCCACAAAACACAACAATAACAACCAAAAAACAGTTGGTGTTGGGGGAAAGAAAAATGTTTAAAGTAATGATTTTTAGAGCAATTTTAAGGCAAGTTGAAGCAATAAAGAGGAAGAGAGAAGTTTCCAGATATATGAAGGAGTCTCTTGGCTTTCCTTTTGAAATAAAGTTATAAGCACTTTTCTTTGCCAGAACAGCCTTAGAAATCTATAAAAAGGAAAAAAGCTAGCAGCATTGCAGCTCAGAAAAGTCCTGAACATCCTTTGTGTAGTATGAATAAGAGAACAGGCTGCTCTGCTTCCTTTCTAGACCTGGTCGAAGAGGCAGCTTTCTGAGCGACCCCGGGGTCCAGGAATAAACTTCCACCAGAGCTTAACCAGAGCACAGCCTGCTGCCTTTAGGAAAAGGAAATCTGAAGATGTTGTTACCAGTTGTCCTCATGTCCCTCTTCTCAAGGGCAACATGAGAGCCAACAGTACCACTTTTTCAGCACAACCTCTCAGGACAGCTCATGTCCTGCTGTCACCTTGTGTTTCTCATCCACAGCACTGCTAACCCCCCCCTTTTCTCACACTACCTAGATCTATTTCTTTATTTGCCCTATCTCCTCCCTTTATCCCCCCATTCTTGCTTTTTCACCATGACACAGCCTTCTTTTTTCTCAGGCTTTTCATCCCAATGCCACCCTGCATTCCAAATGCACCTAATCCATTCTAAAAGAGTGCAGCATTTGGATATTCAAAAATTTGACAACATGCACACAACAAATCCAAAAAACAGGGTTTGTTTGGTTTTTTGCCTTGAAACTCATCTTTATCTGTCCTCTTCCATGATTTCTTTTATGGCACCAAACTGACGAGGAGCTAGCGTTATGTTGGGACATGTCCTATTTATTTATTCAGGAGGCACAGGACTCCGAGGCACTAAGAAAAGCAAGCAATAAAAATGTGAAATGAAAAGAGATTCTTCCACACTAAGTTGCCTTAGCTCTTAGCCCAATTCATGAGAATATAATCTAATAACAGTGCAATGAACCTGGAAGAATGCTCTGGAATCCTTCATCCAATGAGTTTGGGGGTCTAACTTTACACAGGTAACACTCGCAGTACAACTGCATTTGGAATTGCAAGGCATGTCTGTGAGGACAACTAGATTGACATGATTTAGTTCAGTAAGAATTTTTGCTTCATAACTGCAAGAAAAAAAGCAACCATATATGAATTATTTTCAAAAATTACATCTGATACCTCATAAAGCTAATTCTGACTTAGATTATTTATAGCAAAATAGTGCAAAGATTTGTATGTGCTGTATAGCCTCATAAGTTAAAAAAATACTTAATAAATGACAAGCCCAAATGAAAAATTTCATACAGTACTGGATACCCACCCAAGTAGTTAAATCAATTCCTTTCTATTTAATTTTGCTATTTTTTTTTCTATCTGAGCTGCCAATTTTCTAACATATTAGGGAAGAATTAGGAAAGTCTTTTTGATTGATAACAAGTTCAGATTTTTTTGTCAGATCAGTAGAGATTTTTATTTTCAAAGTAAAAATTTTGTATGTTGCTCTTACATTCTTAGACAATTATTCTACAAAAATTATATAAATGCTCTTTTTTTAGCTGCTTTGACAAGAACACCAAAACAGTTCACATCACCCTTGACCTGCAGGGTGTACATCATCTTGTCAACATATAAACAAACACATGATGGGCTGTATTTTAATAGATTCTGTAAATATCAAGATCCAATTCATCAAAAGGTTTGCCAAAGTGACAGCTGTGGGGGTTGCAGTATATGGTTGCACATCCATTCAGTGTTCTAGCTATAAGATCATTGCAAGAAAACTCAGAGCTACTGTTGCTATTTCTTCCACATTATTATTTCTCTGGAGCTCTGGGTTAAGCTGCAGTGTGCATATGCCACTTCATGTATAAGAGAAATATGCAGACTTCCGGGCAGAGCCACATGGCCAGCTTTTATAATAATCCCTCTCCTCTCTCCCCATCTTTATCAGACAATTCCTCTGATGCACTGCACTCTATCATAAAAGGAGGCTGAGAGGAATTTATAAGTGCAGAAACTCTTACTTAGGAGAATGAGCAGAGCTCAGTTTTGATAAGGTTTACACAGACACAGCGACTTTTCTTGGTTGGCTTCATAGCTTTATGGATTTCAAAGCTAGAAGGGACTGTTCAATCATCTGGCCCAGACTACACTTTGTAGACCATTAACTTCTACACAGGAAAAGACCAAGAAAAAGTGGAAGGAACAGTACATGCATGCGGACTGAGTGATATGAGTGCCTGATGCCCCCATATTGGCAAAGAATTGCTAAGGCAAGAAATGCCCAGAGGCCCATAGAAAGCCAGGACAGCCATACCTGAAGCTGCAAAGATTGTGTCAAGCCTGCAAGGACAGCGTTAGTTAGCTTAGGGCACTAAGTGCTAGTAGTGAAATGAAAGACTAGCACCTCATACCACTGTCCTTGACCCGAGTCCCCATGGTAATTGTCTGGCCCCCAAAAAAGCAAATAATCTACCTGGGCAGCTGAGAGAAGACATTCCCAGAAAACACCCCACTGAAGATGAGATCCTTATGCAAAGTGCTACAAGGAAGATGCAGACAGTCTTGGTCTCTTCATGTATGGCCTAGGAGGTAAAGCAAGTGTTTTGGAGTTTCACAGGCCACGAAGGTAAAGGTCGAGATCATCAAACCCAAAGATGTGAAATTTGGCACATCTAAAGACCTTTCAAAAGTCAAAGGTAGCAGTCTCTTTTAGTTAGAAATTCTTATGTTTATCCACTGTAAAACATATTAACCTTCCTCTTTTCAGAGGAATTTTGTCTAACTTCAGCCTCAGCTTCTAGTCATAGTATTTTTATCCCATCTCATCCACTGAACAGAAAGTCCCATCGGCCAGGTTGGATTTTCTTTTACACCTGTAAGTATCCATACTAAGAAGTCAAATCAAGTTCAATGTTTTTTTTTTAATGAAGGCAGTACATCAAGCTCCATGAAGAACTATATTCAAAGGCTTTTTTCCAGAAAGCCTGATCTCCGTCACAGCCACCTTTTACTCACCAAAGTACTCTTTTACCACAGTACACTAGTTGTGCTCTCTAGACACAAGGTAACTCTTCAAAGATATTTCACTCTCACGATACTAGTCATGTTATACAATTTATAGCTACCCTGACCCTTCTGCTGGAGAGTTAAATGCCATAATGCTCATGGGCAACTCAAACATAAATTCCTATGCTCATGCGCAAAGCTAAGTTCTCTCTCCTTGTCCCTTGGTGCCTTTCAAACAGACTCCTCCAGAATGAAAAGTTTAGGAGACTGATGTATGAATTAAAAGTATATGCCCCTCTTTAGAACTCCTAGTATTTTTACTTTTGTTTGGATAGAAAGTAACATTTGAGTCTTTTTATTCACTAGTAAGTACAAAGCACCATGAAACACAGAATGAAAATACAAAAAAAAATCCAACAATCTGGTATCAGGACAAATCTTGGGAGTCCTGATCTTGGAAGCCACTGCATGTTTTCTGTAAGTTCCTCAACATCACCAGCTCCCAACAAAGTTAAAAGGAGTAAATGAAAGCTCAGAATTTTTCAGTGACATTGTAGTATGAGCTTAAGCACCCAGGCCTCCATTTGTACTATTTATAGCTGTCATGCACTCAAGAGAAGAATCTTCTAATGAACTTGACTGTAGTAAGGCATAGCAATTGATTGTTTTGTTTTGTTTTATTTTGCTTTGTTTAAACAGTGAAGTCTGCTAGGAGTTTTCCAGTCATTAATATGAAACCATTCTACTTTCAATCATAAGATTTTGGAGTAGTTTTAGCAAATGTTAGAACTGACTTGGCCTGTGAATATGTGCAAAACTGCCCTATTATAAATATAAAGCACACAGTATAAGACCTCCTCTAACATTTGCAATTCCATCATTTGCTCTCGATTGACTTGGTCCCACTAAGTAGCCCAGTTGGTGTTACTGCTAGGAAAAATCACCTGCAGCTGAAGTGGAAGACTAACTTATCTTTCAGTTTTCAGAAAATCTAGTTAGATGTTCATCAAATAGTCACAAAAATTTTTCTCAGAATGCACAGAACAGTGCTGTGTCAGAAGACACAGAGAGACAGCTCACTCTATTCATAATAAACACTGCCTGGGCACAACCCAGTTTCAACCCATAAGACCATTAACCATGGTAGGACTTGTTCCCTTAGGCATTGCACTGTGCTAGCGGACACACTCCCACACGGTTTACAGTGCACAGCAAGCTTCTGTCTGGCCAGCTTAGACCACAGACACACCAAGCTTGTGCCCAGCTGCACCTGCCCATGGTCCACTATTTCCCAGTGCAATGCTGAGGGTACTAAATGCTGTCTAAGAAAAGCTTTGCATGCTCAAGAATATTCACAAGGTTATCTTCTGTAGTACTTGCAAGTTTTGAAATACTGAAGCAGATAAAATATTTAACTTTATCCACAAGAGAGTGGAAAAAATCCAGAGCAGAAAACCATTAGAACACGCAGGTGAAAATTACTAATTCTGATTGCTACCGCTTCTTAATGTTTTGCCTGTGACTTTCTGTTGGATATCCACAACTCATCATCAGACAGCATCAGCAAAAAACTGAGTGATAGCACTGTACTGTTCATGAGATGTGTCTAGCCTGGTTTCTGAGAGAGTGGTAAAATTACATGTAATGTTTGGGAACAAAGAGAAAGAATGGCAGTAATCTTCTACAAGAGTCATAGTCTGAGAAAGCCCTAGCTCTTTCTCCAAACTCACTGCCTTGCTGTCCTGCTCTCCATCTTCTTCAAACACACCGTTTTAGCAGCCTGCATCTGTCTGTTGCCCCAATTTTCCCTATAATCTAAAGGTCCACTTTTTCAGTCCATATAGATGAATTTGCTGAGAAAAACATCCAGCTCTCTGATTTTTATGCTGAGACTTCGAAAGAGTACGAAGGAGGGAGAAATTCAGTCAGACTTGCAGTCTGTGGCAATCTGACCCTTGGATACTGAAATACAAAGACTTTCTTATATAGAACTTTCTCAACATTATTTCTATTACAGATTTACCAGATAAGTCAATACCAAGTTGAAATGAATGGCTGTAGCATTATTTTAATAAAGCAGTGGAATTAAATGTCAAAATTTTAATGTACATCCAGTCCAGCTTTGCCTTTGAAAGAGAGAACTTTTTTCCACAGTTAATGTCTGATGACAGCTAGAACGGATGCTCTCTACAGCAAGCTTACTGATAATTCTCCAAATAAATAAAATCACCTTCCCCACAGAATTAAAATGCCGGAATGTTTGTCCCCTTTGCAGGAAGCACTGAGATAAATGCACTTTTGAGCAAAAATCACAGAAAGCATTTTTAATGTCAGAATTTCACAGTAGTAAATAATGAAATTAATAACAATAAAAAAATAAAAATAATAAAAGTAGAAATTAATTAAACAAAAGTAGGAAAAGTTTAAAAATTGTGAAACAGACACAATGGCAGGCATGATGGCCTATACCTTCACAAAGGTGAATCTAATAATAAATTATTGCCAATATATGGAATTGCTTTGGCTTATCTATCACTGTATCCAGCTGTTTGCTCTGTGGATGCAACCGAAAGTTTGAATTCTTGATGCCTTTCATCCCTTAAAACAGATAATTCAAAGTCAAATAGGACAGAGAAAGGGGTGTTTTTCCTAACCTGCCCACCAGTACAGGAACCACGTGCTGCTCAGCTTTAGAGAGGACAGAAAGCACTGCACAAACTTCTTCAATGGCTATCATTGTTATTCCAAATTGTGATTGATAGCATCCTGAGAGGCACTGTTAGCTATTTCTGATCATAAATACAGCCACCATGACACGCAGGCCATAGAGCGTGAAAGATTAGTGTAAAGGATAATATGAAGACCTGTGAGATTTCGGAAGAGATAAGTAATAATGTGGAAGAAATATAAACTAAGAATGAAGGATTAAGCAGATTAAGACTCTACCAAGGCCTTTAAAGTGATCCAAAATGACAGTTACTATATCCTTGAATGAGAAATCTTCTGATTTGGCTTGGCTGCAAACTATAAAATTGTACACAAATCAGCCTTTCAAAAGTAAAAGAAAAATTGATTTCAGACAATGAGGAAAAACTTCTGCCACACTACTGCCTCTGGGTCATGTCACTTTTGCATAATTGGGGCATGAAAATTAACATCTTATTTTAAGTAAACAAAAACAAAGGTTAAGAAAAGAGACAGCCAAATGTAGTGTTTGCAGGATGAGGAGGCTACAGACCTCAACCTGACCTTCAGCCATCTTTTGTTGGGAATGGCAGACCCCAAGGTCAAATAGCTACTCAGACAGAGTTACACTGTGAGCCCACCCAGGCTCAGATACACAGACTACTCTAACATGTGCCTCTGCCATATGGTGGGCTACAGATACCCAGAGCTCAGGCCACAAGTTTTCTTCTGAAGAGTCCTCACTGTTGGAAATTCACCAAATACCTAGACTGGGGAAGTGTCAGTACCATTCTGGAGCAACCAGCTAACAAGTTACTACTCCTAAAATACTAGCTGTTATTCCAAGTAACTTGAATGTGATCTTGGTTTGATCAGAAAAGAGAATGAAATTCAGATACGACAAAACTGATGCAAAGAGTCGATCATCAATATGGTACCCATTTTTTTCCTAAACATCTTCATACTTAGTGCGTGGTCTCAGAAAACGCCATTGTTCATCTTTACTTTGCTTATCTTTGTGATAAAATTTCACTAAAAATGGAGCTTTCTAAACTCCTTACCTGATTTTTAAACATGCTGAAAGATACACAGCAATTAAACTCCACAGAGTTTGTCCATGAAAAGAAAAAACCAAACAAGGTCCACCTGGGTGAAAAGTTTTGGTCCCCACACAGAAGCAAGACCTCAAATTTATCAAGGAAGCAAAATGCCAGAGCCAGGACATGGTATTTAACAATACATAGGTTTGGGTCCGTGGAAAAGAGGACACTGATGAAAACACAGCTAAGTTCTTAGAGTGGTACACTGACAAATGACCCAAAGGGTTACAGCAGCCTTAAGTGAAATTTCCAGGTCTCTGTCACTTTTTGTGCATCTCTGTTAGAACTGGTCAAAAACTAATCTGCAACTTACACTTTTGGATGAAAAGCAAATCTTTTTAAATATCAAACCTTTTTTCCCCGTAATTTTTTAATTTTAAGTACTGTGATATTTTTGCATTAGTTAAATATAAACATATTTATATTGACTAAACGTTAGTGTTTCTTCCTGAATGTTCAGAATGCATGCCATCTAGGACACCTAAGCAACCAGTACCCCAGTCTTCCTGCTCTGAAATGGCGAATGGCCCTTTGTCGTGGGTGAGAATCAAATTTTTTTTGAAGTTTTTGGGTTTTACCATCAAAAGTAAAATCTTCTCAGATTGTTTATTCTGAAAGACAAATAATTTTTTAGTGGTGGACAAATGTCACTTTGCTGTCACTGAAAAACTGCTGGTCACAATAAAATTAATTAACACAAACCCAGGCTAATATCTATTTCTCTCTCTTCACCTCTCCAATTGGAAATTAAGATGTGCTTTATTAGCAACTGATCTCACAAATGGAAATAAAAGCAGCCCAAAACAAAAGTTCTTGTCATTTTTGTCTAAGTAATAGTGCATTTCTTTCATCTTCTTTTACTGGAGCAATGGAAACGGAGACAGCATTCAAGATAGCTTAAAAAGGAAATAGAAACAGAAATAGAAACAGAAACAGAAATAGAAAAAGAAACAATAGAAATAAATTATAGAAAATAAAACACTTTTTTTCCAAAATTATTTTTTACTTCTATGGTGAGCCCTTTTCATAAAATTTTAATCTAAAAATAGTATCAGCCACCAATCCATACTGCTATAAAATTTCTTTTGACAGATTGATAAAAGCTAATACCCTGCTTTCCACAGTGAATGCTAACATGGCACCAGGCAAAAAGAACATATAAAATATTTAAAAATATCAAAACACTGATGTTTACACAACTGAAAGATTAGCCTAGGTAAAAACAGTGAACCCTAGATTTGCTTACTTCATATGCTTAACAGATGACACTTCACGTAATACCAGATTTCTAGTTTAAGACTGACCATTACTCTATTTCCAAATTTAGGTCTCCATTTCAGGTGAACAACACAAATAACAGAGCCTTCATGACCTCTGTTTTGGTAGGAACTTGCAGTTATGATAAAACCACTTTTTTCCTACTTTATAGTTCCCCATATGAAATCAAAACCTCTTTAGAATGCCCACAGGCCACTAAATTTACCATCTCATACACTAGTGGGGCTCTGCACAGAAAGTATTAGGTTGAATTACTGATAAAATAACGAACAGTTTGTGTACATCTTGCTAAATCCAAGCAACGAATATGCAATGTAGTGCATACAACAAATTTATGATTCACAAACTTTTTTCAACATACCAAAATTAAGTTTTTTCTTTGATCCTAATCTAGCTAAACACAGTGCACTACCACATAGTCACTGGCAACACAATCCTCCCTTTCTTCAAGTTAAAATAATATTTTTAGGTCAAGTGAATGCATTTATACAAGGTTACCTTTGCACTAACTGCATGCTACTATTGCTGTATGTACAGTGGCAGGCAATATGCAGGTGGTTCTGTGGATCTGAAAGAAGGGTTGGCCTATCTTTGAAAAAAGAACTGGGATTACAGTGATACTGTGTATTTGGTCATGCCTGAAGATCTCATTAAATCAAAGTTCCTAGTGACATCAATGGCTATCGTCTGAGGAAGGACTGATTAACAACTTTACGATATTAGTCCTGGAAGCTCACAATATGCATGAGGCCTGATACAAATTACCTTGTTGCCAGCTATGACTGGACGTCATGTACAGTTTGCAAAAAAAATCTCCTGAAATCACTTGTATTTTAAGGTTTAGAATTTATAAGTTTTTACCACGCAAATTGCTTATTTCCACACAAGTAGAAAGCACTGTGGTTTTGTGGTTGGTGGCTAGCACTTTGTGGCTTTATTGTATTTGTTTTAATATAGGAAAACTTCTAGAGCATATTTGCATTGTGACATAATATCTTGATTGTGTCTTGCAAAAATAATTGACCCAAATCAAGTTACTGGACACTATATCTATTGGTTAATTAGAACTTTAAGATGCAACAAATAAAACATATTATTGACTTTTAAATCTTCAATCAAATAAATATTTACAGCTGCAATTTGCGAAAATTATTTACCTTTCAATAGCAGATCACAAAAAGTTTATGCACTACAGATTCCAGTGAATGCCTTGGCTGTCAATGAAATTACAAACAGAAGAAAAAAAAAAAAGTGTTTGGGCTATCATTACAGTCTATAAATGACTGATGTGGTTCTCCTTTAAAGATGTGTGATCGTCTACATTAGTAGACTTTTTCAATGCATAATTGACCTTGAGATGGAGAATAACCTCACAGTAGAGTGGCTTTTCTTTTAGGGAACAATGAGTATAGATATTAGAGGACGTGCCTGTTGTCAATGATCATTGCTGAAATCTGCCTATACCACACTGGGACAATCAATTTTGTAAATGATTGCAATAATCAAGGAAATTGCCTAATTTATAAATCCTGGCATACAGCATTTTAATGGATTTCTACATTTTAATGCTGATGCTTTCAAATCCAAATGAATTGTTGTCCAAGCTGTCACTACACAAAATGATAAAAACATTCAGTCTTGTGGGTAACTACATCTCATGGATATTCAGACCATCAGGTACATAATCACTCATTAGTGAAATCTGTGATAGTTTCCAGTTACAAGCCAACAGCAAAACCAACACAGTTTCCTTATGAAAAAGCCTTCTGGGAATTGAGGACTAAAAATAGTAGAGTATTACTAAATAATACACTAAAAAATTTCCTAACCTTCCTTGTCCAGTTAAGACAGCTCACTGTTCTACCTTTTTTTTTTTTTTCCCATAGATTAAAAAAAATACTCCTATTTCTACAACTAAGAGGCAGGTCCAACAACTTTTTGACCATGGACACCATCAGTGCAGGCATTGTTCATACAGAAGAAATAAAGCAGGACATGATGCCATGGCTGTTGGTGGTGAGTATTTCTACCTAAATCACCCTCCAAGTCATTTTCCACCCTCGAGCCAGTTCTGCAGACTTAGTTGTACATGGATTGCTATTCTCAGTTAAACCTTGAGCAATTGATTTCAGCCAATAGTGGGCTGCCAGTGCTTTACTTACTGCTCAATCTCACTAACCTGACATTTATGGTGTACTGATTGGCCTATGTCAGTGGTGGTGGTTGTAAATTCACTTTGAAAAGCTTTGTGTTAACAGCCTTCAACCAGGCTCTGGGACGAGTATGAGCAGGCAAGCTGACAATTGCTCGACCTCCTGCCCTTATTACAGTGAGTAAATCAGGCTTTGAGCCATTAGGCTGGAGCCCGAGGCCTACACAAAAAGGATTGACATGACTAAAGGTCAACCTCTGTCACACATGTGTAACAATTTGGATAATGGAATTCTGTAACTTATCTGGAAAAGGTGCCGAATGCGTGCAGGGAAAGTACACCGTGGCCTGAATTTTCCAGCTTTTACATTAAGCAATTGCTCAAAGGTCTGCACTTTAAAGTCCTTGCACATTTGATGCCATGGAATCTGAGACAGTTCTGCAAAATACTGAGCGTCACCACCACCTGGAAAAGTGCATAACATGGTTTCACCTTGTCAAATCTATAAAAAATATATTATTGGCATCAGGTACATAACACTGCTGGGACATGTGTATAGGGCATTAAAGTACTGCTTTCATGCACCATTTTTGAATCAAAAGTCAGTAGAAATAATTAACTGTTAATGGTGTCATAAACTGATTTTAATTTTGGGCCTTACAAACTAGATTTCATCCAACAATGAAAATTGTTTTTACTAGTTAATAAAAAAAAAAAAAAAAAAAGGTCAAATATTTCCATAATATTGGTGATTGGATCATTTTTCAGCTAGAAAGATAGTGGTCAAACAAGGACAGAATTGAGCTTTTATATTTATTTGTGTTCTGCTTCAGTATTTTTGCATATTACATAATGAAATCTCCAAGGTGAGATTACATGCCATGGAAAAACAGACAGTCCCTGCATGATCTGGCAATTTAGAAAATATTTTCTTTTCTGGGAATAGTGTGTGTCCAGACGCATGCATGTTTCATGCAGTCCACAGAACTATTATTTTCAGTAACACTGCTAAAATTCTGGGGCTGTATCCAACTCCCAAAACCAAAGTTTAGTCCAAACTTCATTTTTTGAAGTAGGAAGATAATCTGTCCCCATGCCAAATTAGATGTATTTTGTTTCACATGCGCTTTGGCTTATTTATCTCCCAGGCATACATTAGATCTGTACATCTATTGTAGATAAATGTAGATCTGTTGTAGATCATTCTGTAGATCGAATGAACATACCAAAGAAACGGAAATACATGAAGACAATGTGTGAGAAAGTCTTATAAAAATCACAAGGTTTCTAAAAAAAAATCAAGCTTTAGTTTAGCTTTTATAAGAACAAAAATTATCAAATATAAAGTACCTTCCCATGTACCTTTCTGATCAAACCAACTCTGCATTGACCCTAAGAAAGGAATCTGTAACATACAGAAGTGATCTGGAAAAATGTGATACTAAATGATCCAGAAGTACTAACAATAGCAAGCTGCTTTGTAGTGGCTTAGTGCAATTTTCTCCTAAGCTACATACATTAAGGAAGCCGTGGCACTTCATACTGAATTTACAACTTAGCAAGCTACTGAACACATTACAGGTATTTCCAGTAGGCAGTACATGAACCTAAAACCCACATAAAACTAAAAATTATTGTGCTTTTCCAATAGGAAGTAAATGCAAGGGTGATAAACGATGCAGAATCCTCAGAAATGGTAAAACAAGAAAGTAACAGGATGGCATCAGCTGTTACTCCGCATAATTTAAGATATAATAGTAGTATAACTAAGGGTTTTTTTCAAGACAAAATTATTTGAATTTCATGAACATGACAACGTTGAAAAAAGGCTGACAAGCAGTCTAGAACACTAGATGATGGATTGCTGAGAAACATAATTTTCACTTTAATAGAACGATGGCATGCACATAATTCTATCCCCCAGTGCTTTGCTGTAACAGTGAATTTAGTCCAAAACTACAGGCTTGAGAATCTGAATACAAATCTATCACCACAGTTGGAGCGAGTGCTTCATTTGAAAGGTAAAAATTCTCTGTTCAATTAATTTGTTTAGAAATGTACAGTTTTGCTGCGTGGGCTCTGGCCAACATGCATCCCAAAAAAATGCCTGTTCTTGGTCCAGATGAAGTTAAAGACAATGCTTTCTTTTACTTCAGTTGAGACACAAAAAGGCCAATAAGTACACAGCTGGTACTTTATTAAGATGACATGCGCACATTCTAGTAACACCAGTTAATTTGGAACTGAGGGGAGAGGAGAAATTTATAAGAGAAAAATCAGTTACACTGGTTTACCATTTTGTGTTCACTAATGAACACCCTGATATATTTGCTCACCGCTGTAAGAAATGTGGCATACAAAAAAGTATTTCTCCCAGAAATGCTAACCTTGTATTTAGTCAAGCTAAAATAAAGTGAAATAATATATTTGACCTTCCTGGACTATTCTGAGGAAAAAATAACTCTTGACCTCTGACCAAATAAATAAATAAATAAATAAATAAATAAGACAGCAAACTCTTTATCCAGCAAATGAAGAAAAGGAAACTGTAGGACTGTATCCTTTGATATGTCTGTCAGTAAAAGTTTTTTCATCGAAACTACATTTCCAGGGGAAAGACCGTTCACAAATTGGCTGTTTCCAGAATTCACAGTTTAAAGTTTGGAGCCTGAAAAACTTCAACTACCAACATGCAGTTCCTTCTAAATGTCTCTATTTTTTTTCTAATAGAATTTAAGTGGAGATCTTATACTTTCCTTAAGTCTACTCTTATTAAATTTTGATGTTAAACAGAAAGGAGAAACCATGTGCAACTAGATTAATTTATCTCCAGGGAGTTAGGACACATTAATAATTGAGATAATGTTTTCATATATGTTGGAATCAAGTGTGCCTTTTCACTTCTTTATTAGAAAACACATTAGGGAAAAATTATCTCATTCTCATCAGTAAGACCTAATTGCTGAGAAAGTCTTTGTTTGCTTTGCAATAACAAAAGAATTATTCTCACTACATCAGGGAAAAAAAAAAAAAAGGAGATCAGAAATATTATCAAGCACTGCTGGAAAAAATGCCTGTATTACCAAAGAGAGTGTTTACTTAATACACCCAGTCCTGTTTTTGTTTTAAACAAATCAGAGTTTATTGTATTTTTATAAAATACAAGCAAACTCTGGATTGACTAGAAGTGGGCCAAAGGGGAAAAAAAAGCACTACAACAGAAAATGACTAATATTTTTGGCTTTCTGAAAGGCTTATCTTTCTGTAAGTTATAAAAAAATATCTTGGATGATTGTGAGAGAGCTCTATAATTTCACATGAACACCCATAGGTGTCAAGGCCTGTTGTGAGGTAATGGAATGGTATGTAATTTACTCTGAATTGATGTACATTATGCTGCATGGATTACATACAAAGCTAACATCGAGTGCATGGTGGGAACACTTATGCAGACGGACTGAAGCATATTTCCACAAGGTTGAGCTATACATCAAACGCCGTGCGTCTGATGTTTCCCACAACAAAGAGTTTAAAAAAAAAAAAGTCACTAAAGCAGTAACTATTCTTGAAAGTCTTTGCAATAGCAATTCTATTTCTCTGGTGTACACTGAAAACAAAGAACTGTAAACTAAAACAAATATCTATCAACTTGACTTTACAGTGCTGAGAGAAAAATGTTCAAACGTTATAGCAATACTAAGAAAGAGAAGTTCTCTCTTTAAGGTCCATCAAGACCTAATGCTAAATAACTGATCTGTAGATAGACTTGTATTTGCAGATATCTTTAAAATATTAGTGGAAAAGAATTGACTAAAGCCACAAAATTGTAAAAGAACAGTGGTGAGTCATTCCTTTTTCATTCTCAGTGATTTAATCCACACTCATATACCATATAGACTAAAAGAATACAGTCCATTCAGATACATACTTTCATTTGCTTTTATTTATTTTCATAGGTCAGGTTTCGTAAAATCACACACACTTTCTGATTACTTTCTTTTACTTTTTTTATTAAACATTTGTTCTGTGATAGATAAAACACACCAAATTGAAAGTCAAAACAAATGAGAAACAGCCAAAACTAAAGCTTAGAGTATGTGCTTCTTTGCTAACATTTTTTATCATTAATTCAAAACAGAAATAATTCAAGACCATTAGCTGCCCAACAATACATTAATAATAAATTAAATTTAATTATTATTTTTAAGATAATTCACTTAAAATACACACACTCTTTTTGCTAGCCAGCGGGAAATCTATGTTGTTGTGTAATAACAGAAGAAGAATCCCACAAAAAAACTCAGCTGAGACCTGCTGATGGCCTGAATCTGACATACACAATAGTACTATTTCTTATTTTTGCTTGACATCTTTTTGTTCTTTGCTTTTAGCTTTTCTTTCATTGTTTTAAAAGTTTTTAAGTTACCCTGAAATCTTACTAAAAATTCTTGCCTTTAAAAAAAAGATATTGTTAAGATTTGCAACTTAACTTGCATAAAACTGATTCACACTTAAAAAAATGATAATGTTTAAATATTTATGGACAATGTAAAATTCTCTGAGTCCATTTATATTATCTAAATTTCAATATTTTATGTAATCAGTGGATCTGGCAAGCTCATTTTACTACTGTATGTTCCATTAATTAGAATAGTCTAAATGACAGCACCCCTCTCAACAATTAAAATAAAGCCTCCAACATCAATATAGGGTGTCCCAGAAAAAAATATTTGATTAATAATATATCCCAGAATTCTCTCATGATAATCACTGGGTTTTGGTAGGAACAGATTTAAGACCAAACCATCAATATATACTATACAAGAGAAATTCCATCTCCATTGGAGACAGCAACAAAACTTCCTAAGGATTGCAAGTCATCCAGTTTTTCTGAGCACATTTGAGTGTGTTCTGAGACTGATCTTTTATTCTTTAATGTGAAAATCTGCTTGCCACAATGGTCCTTTGGGTAAAGACTTTGAGACAAAGACCTCAACATGTTATTTACTATTTGTTTGCATATAGGGAAAGTGTGGGGACTCCTACTCCACACCAGCAAAAATCTTTCAAAAATCCATCCACTTTTACTCTATACTCCCTGAAGACAGCAAAAACACTTCTTACATTTTCATGGACTCCCTCTATTCTGAAGATTCAGATTCGGTCTTGATGAGCAAATACCACCTGCAGATTTATGGACATGTTTCTATGACTCACTGTATAAGTTAGTCTAGAGGAGAGAAGAAGCTGCAGCTACAGAGGAACTGAGCAAATCTAAAAAAATCATATTTTTCAGCATAAATCAAAGAAAAAATGAATAGAAGATACCGGGAAGAAAGTAAGCTGTTTCTGGCATACAGGGATCATGCATTTTCCCTAGCAGTTATCACTGTTACCCTCTTTAAGACAGAGAAAAATATAAAAAAAAATTAAAATAAAATAAAATAAATCTGGGAGGATGTGAAAGTGGTTTTCACACAAAAGCACTGGAGGCATCATTAGGGGAATGCACAGTCAGTACAGGACCAGAGTTGAACTACACTGTGAACAAGCATTAATAGCTTCACTGTGCAAAGAGCAAGGCTGTAGAATAGACCCCTGCCCTTGTTTCAGTAGCTTTCTCAGACTGCCTGGGGCTCACAGTCATGGTGCAGTATGCCATCTCAACCCACAAGTGCTACTCTAAGATGACACAGCTGGTGCTGTGACCTGAGAGCTCCATCAGCTCTTGTTATTCAGGTCCAAATGTAGAAAGCACTGGGGTTTGTAAGCTTCAAACTTCTCTGGCCATGTCTCTCCACTCCTCATCACAGGATCTGCATCAGTGTAGTCTTCTGCAAACCACTGTGGTATCTGTGGTATCCACTGGTTTTCTGGCTACCTTTAGTGCAGCAAGGTTTTTGCTTGCACTGTTTACATTTCAAATCTGCTTGCTCAGCTTACTTAAATTGTGGGTTTGTTTGCTTTTTCCATGGCTAGTGGACAGTGCTAGTACTACATACAATTGCATTCCATGTCTACTTCAAAATGATCAAAGGAAGAAAAGATGATAACTTACTTCCCAGAGATGCTGAGTGTTCCTGATGGCACCTGCTTGAACCTTCTCTGGTAAGAGCAGGATTCCCTGGAAGGGCCCAATCCACGTGCCCTGCTGAATCCTCTGTGCTGCACAAATGCCATAGGCCAGGCCAGGCACAGTGCTGGTGCACAGACACACCTCCCGGGGCAAGTCCCGGAGCCACTCTGGGATCTCAGGTGGAGGGGCTGCTGCGGCTGCACTGCTGGTGCCCACCAGCCGGCGCAGGGAGTGGAGGGGCCCATGCATAGGGCACTCACCGTTGCGGTTGTCAGCACACATGTCACAGCCTGAGGGGCAAAGAGGGAAAAACACCATCAGTGTGGTGCTGCTGGCCACCACTATCACCAGTGCCACCGGCGAGACCATGCAGATCCCTGTGCTTTTCCTGCCTTTTCTCGGCAGCCCAGCACTCACAGACCGTGCCCCTTTGTGCGTTGCTTAGGATGGTTTTCCTAATCTCGCCAAAGCTCTAAATAAGAAAATTCCAAAGGCTGAGCAGAAACGCTGCAGACAATTTGCAAGCCTGGTATGATAACAGACCTGCCAAGACTCATTTATTTTAACTGAGTTTTTTAAGATTCGTTTTTGACTAATATAAATAGCTCATTTAAACCACCCCAATGTGTTTCAGCAAGACATTTTAAAGCACAGCCAGAGCGCCTTACTAGTCCCTCTCATTTGCCTCACCACAGCTCAGCCCAAGGGTTTAATTGAAACAGGATTTCATTTAATCCTTATTTTAAATGAACATTCACTCTGGTTTTCACATTAACATGTGTGTGCCTGCCTGCTTGTTTAGAAAATAAAATAAATAAACCAGAACCTCATGAATGACAATTTGGAGCATGCATGGACATTTACTTTCTTAAAGTCAAATCTAGTATTAAAACTGAAATGATGTAGCAAATATTACTGATTCCTAGCACACACATGAACGCTTTTTTTTATTGAATAGGAATGCATGTTCTTTGCCTGTTACATGTAGCTGAGGCTAAGGAAAAAAAATAAAATAAAACAACAAAAAACCCATCAAAAATGTTCCTTTTCCTAAATGTTTCAAGAACGGATGATATGATTCTATTTTGGGAAGATGCTACAATCATTTTCCTTTCCTGAGAAAACTTTGATTAAATGTTTCCACGGCACACTATTGCACATGCCATGAACGTACACCTTCCAGGAAAATGTTTCATGCTCAAGAAATCTGGAGATATGTTGAGTTAACAATAAATCAGTTGAAATAAGTTACTATCTTCTGCACATTTCACTTGTGTAGCACAATAAAGGTTTTCATATAAATTTATTCCAGAAACACAAAGAAAAAACAATAACTATGTCATATTACTCATGTAGCAAGTCCTACATCTTTCCCCTAATCATTTTATAGAACTTACACCCCTTCTTATAAAAACAGAGCACAGTATTCACCACAGAAGCTGGAGTTTCTTGGTCTATGTCACAGATTTAGACTTGCTAGATTGCCTGTAACCACAGCTTCAATTCTCAGGGGACCTGACTCAGATGTTCTTCTTTCTGAGGTGGATGTACTGTGTATTAAGTAGGCCTCTTTCCTACAGATCCTTCAAAGGAAAACCTTCCACTCAATTCAGTCAAACCTAGTAAAGGATAATAAAAGGCGTGTTTTCAAAATACGGCTTCTATGTGCATTCTCCAATTTCAGACATGCTAACTAAGCACTCTTTCCTGTTATCCTCTTTTAAATTCTATCATACAAAAATGCTGCATTCAGCAACATGAAAATATTTGTCACTTACATGTGGAAGCTTATTTCCCTCAAAATCATTACACCTTCTAGTCTTGGAGGAAATGCATGTCTCTACTTGTCTGTCCAAGTTCCCCACCAGTACCATCGATTACAGACCTTAGCAGAAAGCAAGCCATCAAGCCCTGAGTTGTGCGTTATTCCGACGGGTGCCCCTGCAAAAGAAGGTCTGCTTATGAAACTTGCCCCGCGCCATCCCTCCCCAACAGGTCAGGGCAGGAGGAACGAAGGAGAGGAGTCGGTCGGCATGGCAGGATAAAGCCCCCTAGTGGAGACCGCCCTTACGTTGGCAAAAACACAACCTCTGGTTGGAGGGTGAAATTTTGCCTTGCCTTAAAGACATACTCCCCGCCGCAGAACGACTCTTCTGTTAGGTTAAGCCGCAACTGCAGAAGGCTTTGCTCGCTCAGACACGTCAGTTAGAGATGGCTGGAAGATAAGATTTGCAGGACCCCAGGGAAAACGTTTCTGGCTGGTCCTGAGAGAAGATTATTATGCAGCAGATATTCCTACAGTCAGTTCCAGGCATGATGAATAAAAGGCAGCAAGTACATGCCGGAATTTATTATTATTATTATTATTATTGTTGTTGTTGTTGTTGTTGTTGTTGTTGTTGTGTTGTTGTTGTTATTATTATTTCCACAGCTATTTTGGAAAGTGAAGTATCACCACAACATCTTTTCTTCCCTCTCCTCTTCAAAACCAGTCATCAAAAACCTCTGTGTTTTTGGCATATCCAAAGATGCTAGGGGCAGCACTGGAGTTTGGCATTGGAGGTCACATAGGAAAGGATCTTAAATAGGAAAAGAGAAGAAAGAAAAATAAAAACCTAACCCACAGTCCCAAATATTTTGGCATGTGATACACTTTAAGCAGATTATGGTTGAACACTATAATCTACAGTTGGATTTGATGACTTTACAGATCTTTTCCAAACTAAATGGTTCTATGATTCCATGAATCTGGCATCTAACCATGCAAGTTAGAAACAAATCATCTGACAGGAAAACTGAGGACTTAAAGAGATGATGTCTAACAATTATGTCAATTAGCATCCAGGGCAAGTCCTTGATTTTGACCTGTTTGCACTCTTTGACCATCTTCTAGATGTGTAACTCCCCTCACAGCCACTCGATTACTAATAGCTTTTTTAGAGACACCACGTCTCTGGAGAAATTTGCATTAAACATTCTAAGGCATCTTCATGATGCCACTCAACTTCAGTGACAATTTCGTGCATCCTGACACAACATATATATCACTTTTAATGCACACATATGTACCTGCCCAGAACAAGAATTTCTTCAGTTTGTCCTGACAATATGTGGGCATGAGTGTGGCTTAAATATTTTATTTCTACATTTCCAAGAAAAAGAAACTAAGAAATTGTCGAGGAGTATAAACAAACCCTGTGTCACCGTCATTTATTACAGAAAGTCACACATGGTGATATTTATTTTCCACTGTCCAAAAACACTGGTAATGTCTTAATGCTTGGCAGCCACAGTATCTGATCCCCTGCTGTGTTCCTTTCTCTTTGTCCTGCCAAAGCCGAAAATTTGGAAAATGGAACATCTTTTGAAACTGCTTTGGCTAGTGGCTTGTTGATGAGGGGGGAAGAATCTGTCTTTAATACTAAGCAGTACTGAATTTCTTCTTAGTTCCATGTTTTATACATTTATCTTTAATCGTTATGCAATTGTACAAATAAAATTTTTAAAAATTCTCATAAATGTTTAAAGGAGTGGAACCCGTCCTAGACATATTTTACCATGCCTTGAGTAAAAAGGCTACTGTGTGTACTACTCCTCTTCTGCGAGTAACTTTTGCATAATACGTGGAAGCATCCATTTAAAGACTATCACTGTAGGCAATGGATTCCTTTGCGTCAGAGGACAAGGGAAAGATGTCAATATCAGATAGGAAGTAAAAGCAAGAACTCCGAGATTTGCTCACTACCCTGCCCCACAGGTAGAATAAACAGCATCATCTTCATGTTCGTGTATCCAGCAGAGAACAATGGAATACAATGCACCAACTCACTTAATAATACATGGAAAAAAAGAGAGGAAGGAGATGGAGAGGGGGAGTGTTGTGGTCCACTGACATTGCTGGAGTCTGCAGAGTGGATGGCAACCCATGCAGGTGCGGGAAGTACACATGAAAAAGGCACACTTGTATAAGTGTGGACCTTCCAGAGAACTTCCACACAGGGCAACAAGGAGAGATATACTGTACCCTTCCTCCTGTTTTGGCCTCGAAGAATAGTTTTGAGTGCAGGCCTTCTCCAAGGACAGATGAAATGAACATTTCTACTGCCTGTAATAGCATCAGTCAAGCCCTAAATCAAGCCAAGAAGCAAGAAATGTGAGAAAATTCAGGGATTTGTTGAAAATGGAAAAAGAAAGTAGGAGTGCAGCCAGAGCAGAGTGCCTCCTGATAAAATCTGAAGGTAGAAGGTAAGTGCGAACGCTCCACTGCAGGGCCAGATATGGCCAAACACTTTGGAAGGAGATCTGTCCCTCACTTAATACCTTCATACTCTGTAGACAGCAGGACTGAGGAAAGGAGGAAGCAAGAAAAAAAATTAAAGGATTTCCTTGTGGAGCTGTTTGATATGGCTCTTTTGAGAGAATTGCAATATGTTAGTGTTTATGTGCCTCCATAAAAATGAACATAGTGTAATGCCAGCACTATAACTCCATGTGAGTACACTTAAAAGTACTACAACCAAGCAAAAGGACATATTGTTAACCCTAACCAGAATTCTAAACACTCTTCTCTTAGGTTGGTTTAATCTAAACTAAAAAATATTACTACTGCATGCTTTAAAGGAAATCTGAAAGGAAAAAGCTTTTGTCAGTGAAAGGTAGGGTTGTGACCAGCAAACCAGCTGTAACAATAAATGAAAGAAATACATTTTTGTCTCAGCAATAATATGCTTCAAATGTGCAGTTATACTGGATACCTGCAGTTTGCTGGTATTAAAGAAGGGTGGCCTCTGACCCTCTGCTTCATAATTCACCACAAGCATGCAGGTATCCAGTGTAAGTGGCCATCATTTCACATGGTATTACTCACTTGCAAGTATAAATCACCACAGCTGGCCCTGCGTCCCTGCCTGGGCCTGGGTACCCAGCTAAGCGGGAGAGTGGGCTGGATGAGACAGTACCCTTTGCTTTCCTGAGGGCTGGAGTTTTCCGGGAGATCACAGCCACCCTTGTACCTCAGCTGCCTCATCAACAAGCTGGTATCAACCTCCTTTTTCAAAATTAATAGCAGTTTCTCGCAGGTAGCCTAACTCGAGGCAGACTTGGCGGCAGAACAAAACACAGATACATTTTCTCCTCGGGTGCTCTGTATTTATATGATTATTTATTCTAAATGCTCGTTTCAAGGGAGTGAGACCAAGCTCAGCCTGCTGCCCCAGGAGCCGGATGGCCGCCCAGGGGTGCCGAGTCGCCGCCAACTGATGGAGATCCGCGGTCGGCACTGAGTTCCGGGCGCTCGACCCCCTCCCTTCAAGGGCTTTCCCCCCCATCGTTCTTCTTGCCGTTCCCCTAGCTGGGCTCCGAGCTCCTTCGCCGCGGGGGAGACGAAGAGAAGCCCTTGCCCCGCTCCCGCACCGGCCCAAGACGCGCCGCGGGGTCCGAGACTCCGCTCGAGGGTCAGACACACCCCGCGCCGGCTCCTCGGGGGAAGATGTTGTGCAAGGGCCGCCTGGGCACCCTGGCGTGGGTCAGGGCTGCCGTCCCGCTTATGGAGCAGCTTTTGGGTTATTTTTAAGGGGCGGGTGGGGGGCGGGTTGAGGGAGGTGGGCTTTATTTTCCCTGCCTTCTGCTGAAGGTATGAATGAATTGAATTTCTGTGTCAGGTATGAGAAGGGTAGGAGAATATTGTGTGTAGATAAACCTTGCCACCCTCTGCCCCTGAGAGACCCCCATATACAATGTAGAGATGATGAATAGGCTCTGGGAGAGGAGATCGAAGTTCAGTCCGCACCGGCTCCACTCTCTCCTACAAAACTATAGGGCAATTAATTGTGGCTTGTCCCCTCATCCTTCATCTCCTGGTGGCACATATCGATGGAGATTACTGCTGATGGACCATTTTATCACCCTAAATAAACAGTCACCACCTTCTCTAACCTCAATCTAATGTATGGCTATCTGCTATGTTTAAGGGTTCTGGGTAACTAATGATGTAAAATAGCTAAATCATACAGGTTACCAGCAGCCTAGAGGGGAAAAAAAAATCCAAATATTTTCCACACCAATCCACTTCACAGCATGTTATATATACACTGTCTCCCCGTAAATTGAATGGGAAGAGGCGTGCAAAGTGCTTGGTCGCGTGACACTTCAGTTTTACGCAGCGTATTTATTATAGTGGCAGGCTGGTGCTTTCTGGAGAAGGTAGAGGAGTCTCAGACTTCTCATTGAGAAAGCCTCTCTTCAGCAGCTAGGGGCAAGCCTCCATGGGTCCAAGCCGCAGCCCCCAGACTCATCCTAGGAGCTCTCCTCCTGGCCTCCCAAAACGCCCCTCCCCCAACGCCCAGAAATACCCTCATCCTTCAGATTCAAGGCTGGGAAGCAAACGGTCCCCAGTCGCCTGCCACATTATCAGGGCTTTAACATAATCCCTTTTACTTCCCTGGGAGTAAAGACTGGAGGGTCCTAATTAGGGGTTTGTCTCTTGATTGTTTTTTATTTTTTTTTCCCCCTAGCTACCCCCCTTTCAATTTTAAGCAATTAAACACAGACGCTTAATCCGCAGCTCCGTGGCGGCCCTCGGCCCCCTCCTTCGCCCCAGACCGTGCCATACGCACTGGTATTTGACGATCAAGGCGTGTGTCTATGGGGAAGCCGCCGCCCATCCATCTTCCCGCGGCAGTCTCCCGGCGCCGGGCCGGGCGCTGCGGAGCGGGGCCGGGCAGGGTGGCAGGGGCCGGCCGAGCCGCCGCCGCCGCTCGGGCTTCCCTGGCGGGCCCCGCCGCCTCCCGCTGCCCCGCTGGGCCGGGCCGGCCGCACGGAGAGCGCCCGGCGGCACACAGGGAGCTCGCCGGCGCTTCTTCAGAGAGAACGGGTCCTCTCGGGAGACCTGGGGGACGCGGGGTGCCGCCTAGAAGAAGGAGATGCTCGTGGTGGGGGGAGGAGAAATGCTTGGAAAAGTAGGGGAAACGAGGCGCTCGCTCGCTTGGCTAGCATCTAAGATCAGAACCCAGGAAGAAGCCGGGGAGCTGCCGACATCCCCAGTGCGCGGGCTAGGCCCGGCAGGCGCCCCCGCTCTGGGGAGGGTGTCAGTCCCGGCGCTGGGGGTCTGTGCCAGGCTGGGCAGAGCCCGCGCGTCTCAGAGTCTCGGTAGGGCTGTCCTGAGATGGAAGTGCAGCAAGCAAGTACAACTCAAACTAAAGTCGACGGCTCCTGACCTCGCCCACAGCTTCCCACCTCTTTTCCCTCAAACGGGTACCCCTGATGCGTAAAGGGGAATGAGGCTGGAAGTCAAGACGCCTGGAAATCCTGCCTGCCCATGGACTCGGGTAGCCGGGCAGCCAGGCTCGTGCCCTGCAGCTTGTTCCCCTGATCGTCCGAGTGCGTGGACTGTGTGGCACGGTAGTGGATGCACTTCCCGCACTCCTTCTTCATATTTTTTTTTTTTTTTAACAGGAAGAGTTGCCCATAGCAAATGCACCTGGCCTCAGAAAGCTGAAACACTCACGTTAAAAGTTTTGCTCAAGTAATGACCACTTGAGCGAAAGTCGCCCTGTAAACAAGTTTAAAGAAAAAAAAAAAAAAAAAAAAAAAGCTCAACACAGCCCTGGCTGCCCCCTGCCCATTCTTTCGAAGACGAGGGCTATCCCGTGCCAGCCGAGCGCCACACACAAGCGTCCTTTCTGAAATCAACCCGTTTGCTTTCCCGAATTCCCCTTTAGAATCGTGGTTGGGAAGAAAATATTCAGGCTTCGCCTGCGACTCTGCGGGGTGCTATTATTCAACTCAACCCTTAAAAATGCTCCCCACAAATTCTTTTTTTAATCTTCCTTTCTCATTTTAAAATCTTTGTCTTTTAGATTTACGGAGCTGCTCCGAGAAGTAAAACGGGTATTGTCTGAACGGTTCAGTTGGCGATTAGAAGTGCATTTCGGATTACATTTACTGCATGTAATTTATGAGATCACGTTTTCTGCACCCGAGAATAGAAATATACATGAACACGTTTCACTAGAGGGTAAAACTAAGCATAAGGAAGTCGCTTAAAATAAAGTCGACATCCAAAACAGGAAAATTTGCAATGTTAAGAAGGCGGGAAAAATCTCCACCAAACTCCGATTCAACTTTTCTCTTGAAAGTACGCCCAACTCCCAAGATTTTGCTAGCATCTACGCAGTTCAATTAACACACAACAGAGTTTCATGGAAACTTTCAAAACAAGCTCTGCATCCGAAATAAAATTAAACGAATCCGCGTTTTGCTTGGGCGTGTGTTTATGGATCGCTGGCTTGGGGATATCGTTTTTCTGTTCAACAGCCTTCCTTACATAGACATTTAGGGAGTGGGAGTTGAGAAGAACAACAAAAAATAAATAGTTTGAAGAAAACTTAGTATAAAGGAGAGTGTTTGAAGCAATGCAAAAAAAAAAAAAAAAAAAAAAAAAAAAAAAAAAAAAAAAAAAAAAAAAAAAAAAAAGTACACTCGCCGAAGCCATGGTGCACTGTTATAACAACGGCAGATCCGTGTGCTCTGGATGTTAGTAATAAAACTGTTGAGCTATTAGGAGTTCATATAGTTCTTTTCACCCCGTGAATTTCCTCAGTTGCGTAGGATTGACAGATACAGGAACAAAGGAGAGACAGATTCTAAAATGACAAACCTCTCATTGATACACATGTTTAATAATAGGGGCATCCCCTTCCCTCCCAAAAAAACAAAACCAAAACAAAAAACCTCCCAACTGTATAATTGGCAACAGCAACCTTATTAAGCACCTTCTATCCACCAAGTCCTAAATGATTTCTGACATTCATGCAGACTTTTTCGTCTAGAAATCAGTTTTTCTTATTAAGTGCCCATGTCATGCATTTCGGTAAAGGTGAAAACTAAAACCAGTGACGTGTTAACGAGGTCTGAAAGGAAAACGATACTCATAGATAAGAAAGGAGGAAAACTTTGTCCTAGACCATGGGATGAAAACTGCAACTTTTGCCTGCCCAGCTCGGATGAGTAATTGATTTCTGAGTATTCAGCGAAGCCTGGGATTTCCAGGTAGAAACAAAGTGAGGTATTCAAGGCGAGAAAGGACCCCCTTTCTAGCAAGTTGGTCTGAACCATTTCTGAATCCATTTTCCTAAGCAGGCCTCCGAAAGAAATCAAACCCTACCACAGCCTTCCCGGTGAAGTGTGCCTTCCAGGGAAGGACCTGGGTCTCAGGCAAGAAAAACTGCTATCGAGGGGCTGCCGCCCGTCTCCTGAAAGCACTGGGAGCAACTCAAAGACAGCTCAGGGGAGACAAGGGCAGGGGGAGGATACTTCTCGTGAAGGGAGAGCGCTACAAGCACCAACTGCGGTCCCCCAGCCTGGAGCGTCCCTAGACCGGCCCGGTGAGGGGAAAGGGCGGAGGATGAGAGGTCGAGAAGTGCGAGAAGGTGCACGATACGTACGGTTGTTGGGGTCACTGGTGTGCTGATTCAAGGGGATGATCTCCATGCGCTGCTGACCGTACAGGTAGTAGTCCAGCTCCTCGGCCGTGCAGCGGTACCGAGCACGGTCGCCGCATTTGCCGCCGCCGCTGACGGTCGCGCACAAGTCCTTGCTCTGCAGGGGAGCGGGCGCTCCTGCGGCCGGGAGCTCCGAGCTCTGTAGCGAGCCGAAGACTGGGAGCTGGGTCACAGGCAGAGAGGTCAGGCCGGCCAGGGAAGCGGCCGCCGCGGCGACGCACGAGGAGGTGGAGGAGGAAGACGGAGTGGACGAGGAAGAGGAGGAGGAGACGGAGGAGAGGGAGGTCGGGCGCTGGCGGAGGCTATCAGCCGGGGGCTCGGCTCTTTCGGGCGGCTGAAGCTGGGCGAGGGCCCCGCTGCTTTTGAGCTGGCTGCTCTGAGGGAAGAGCTGCTGCCAGTGCTGCAGATAGGCGGGATCCACCTTCAGGAACGCGGATCCGCCGGGGTCTCCGGGCTTCAGCATCGCTCTGCCTGTGAAGCGGGGAGGAAGGAGATAGAAGACGTGAGACCCCCGCCTCGCCCCAGCAGGGCCTCCCCGATCCCGCGGCGCTTTCCACGCTCGGACACGCCGGGCCACTCGTGGGCTCTGCCCCGGCTGTGCAGGACCGGCGGCGGGACCGTACGCGCCCCACTTCCCCTGCCCGTGCCGGGCTCCTCAGGAGAAAATCTCGTCCCTAAGAGCCTCAGGGAGGACACGCGAGAAGTGTGGTGGCCGGGGCGACAAAACTGTCCCCCGTAGCGCGGGCAATGGCAGGCATCTCGTCACGCCGACCCCGCGGCCGGAGAGCCCCCGACCGCCCCGCAAGGAGCGCAGTTCACCGCGTCGCAGGCGCACGCACTCCTCCCCTTTGATGCCCTTCCCTCTCTTCGCGGGAGCAAACGACTCTCCGATGACAACAGGGAGGAGGATAAAGAGGACAAAAGTTCAGCTACACGCACACGCGCGCAGGTCTCCTCTCTCCGGCTGCTCCTGCTTTCTACACTGGCGTTTGGAGGCGGAGGACGAGGCCCGGCAGAGCCTTGTCCCGGGCGAAAAGTGCCCCGCTGTGCCTGGCCCCAGCCTGCCTTACCTGAGCTGGATGAGCGCTGCTGTGCAGGAGGAGGTATCGGCAGCCGCGGGAGCCTTCGAGCCGGAGGAGAACCGAAAGTAGAGACTTCTCTGGTCTTTGTCCACGGGGGAGTGGGGTGATCCTCTCTCAGGTGCCAGGGACCGGCGGGTCGGCTAGCTACGAGCCGCCGGGCTCCCTCTGCCGTGGCTGCGCATCGCAGTCGCGGCCGGGCGCTCGGCTCGGCTCTGGCAGGCTCCGGGCGAGACACGTGGGTTTTACGACAGCGCAAAATACAAGTGTGTGTGGTGTGCACGAGAGGGAGGGGAGGGATCGGGAAGTTACCAGTGAGCCTGGATACAGAGCCCTTTTTTTGGCAACTTCCCCCACTTTGTTCCTTGCTCAACTTTTAAAGGTGTCCCTTTCTTCCCTTCCCTCCTCCTTCCCTCCCTCCCCCTCACCCTTCTACCTTTCCCTCCCTCTCTCCTTCTCTACAGCCTCCCTCCCTCCTCTCTCTCTCTCTCTCTCTCTCTCTCTCTCTCTCTCTCTCTTTCAGCTTAACTCCGGGACCACAGCGCCCCGGGAAGAGTTGGGCTTTTATCCTGACAGGAGGGGAGCAATGCCTCGGCGCCTCCCAGAGCGGGATCCTTGCCTCCGCACCGTTCCCAGCGCCGGTCTGCGGGAGCTTCCGGCCCCTCCGGCCCAAGCGCCTCGCAGGCGGCCAGCCTCCCGTTCGTTAGCGGTGGTCTTTCCTTGCTTACCTTTCGCCCCTCGGGGGCTAGGGCCGATTTTAAAGACCTATTCACCCTGACTTGATACTGTCCCAGCCACTTTACTTAACGTGTCTGATGGGATGACCTGCCTCCCTTTCCCCTCTTCTACCTGAGACTAGTCCCAGGAGGTCCCAGCACATCTGAGGGAACCGCCCCAGAGTTTCTCCCTCCTCAGACGTCACACCCTCCAGCACCACTAGCACGTCTCTCTCCTACTCTTTGTACTCGGTTACAGCAGAGAGCAAGAAGTATAACAGAGGGAGATGCAACCTGTGGCAAGAAACTTCACATCTCGAAGGACTTTTTCTCTCCACTTTGCTTAGAAATTTGCTTACAAGTTTTCCGCTCTACTGTTCAATTGTTGAGCAGTCACGTATCAGTGAGTATTTAACAGGTTTGGGGTTTTTTTTCAGTTTCTTTCCTACACCATATGAAAAACCAGACGAGAGCTATGATCTATTACATATATCACATGTACATAGTATGCCTCTCATTTAGGACAAAATCCTTACTCAAAGTGTTTATCTCACCAAAACATCTTAGCCTCCATAGACAGGTGACACGGAATACTCAGCTCCCTACAAGCATAACGTCTGCGCGTGTAAACTGCCTTCACCATCCTTCCCTCCTCCTTCCCCCCCCCCCCCCCCCCCCCCCCCCCCCCCCCCCCCCCCCCCCCCCGCCCTGTTTCTAGTTTATTTCTTTCCCACCCTTCATTCTCGCAGAGCCTGGGAAAGCTGCTGCTGTTTAGACTTTGTCTGTCTGTCTAAGGCAGGACATTTTAACACAAATTTGAACAGGGTTGGGGCAAAAAATGTTTTGACTGGCGTCATTTTGACAAGGTCATCCGTCATCTGCTGTATAGATTGATAACACCTAAGCTAAAGGCAAACACGAATAGGAACACCCCCCGACCACCATTTTTATGGGTTATAAAGTTGGCTATAAAAACCTTCTTTATGTCTTTGATCAATTCCATCGTGCAACATGTAATAATTTTCATCCCTCTCTCTGTTAATCCACTTTCTGAAGTTTCGCTGTGCTACCGCTCAGCTGAGGGACAGAGGTACGGGCTGGGAGTCTGTTCGCACAGTGGCTGGAGTGTGCGCAGTGCGGTGCTGGGTACACTGACAGTGGGTGCGCTTAGTTTTCTCTCTTTTCACTGCATTAATACAGTGCCTCGTCCCTAGCCTCAAATTTTATTCCGCCCCATCTGACTATTTCAATTTTTTTTAATTTTTTTTTTTTTTTTAACATGCACATCTGCATTATGGTTGTATTCCTTACTGGACGCCTTTTAAAAATACCGAATTGCTTTTAGTGGCAGCAATCTCTAAAAATTCGTTTCGTGCTAGAAAAACGTGATGAAGTGGGGAAAAGCTCCTAACTAATGGGTTTAAGTACATTGTCAATATCCGCACTTGCCTCGAGTTGTTAGAAGTATTCCATGCGGGTTCATATTAGTAGGACTTTAATCTGTTGCTGTGGGTTTCTTTTTTTTTTTTTTTTTTTTTTTTACAAACAGCAAAGTAGCGCCTTGAGCGATCAAGGTGGGAGAATAAAATTCATAGGCTCCCTTGACACCTCGGGACCCTACCGAACCGGAGCAAAGGCAGAAAGAAAGAAATACAGGGCTCGCTGTCATCGCTGTTGCTCAGGGCCGTGCGGGCAGCGGGCGGCAGGGAGGGACCCCGGCCCGCGGCCCCGGCTCTGCCGCCGGTCCGGTCGGTCACTCGCTCAGGCGGGGGCGGCGGGGGCAGGCGGACACCGTAAGCCAAGCCTTGTCCTACGGCCTTTTTCGTTGACGACGAGCCCCCCCGCTGTGTCTGGTCCACTCGCCCCGGGGTGGGAGAGCAGGAGCGCTGCCGCCGGGAAGGTCGGCGTGCAGCGGGTCAGCGCCGGTGCCGAGCGGCGGGCGGGGAGAACAGCGCTCCCCGCACCGGGCCGGCGGGAAGGAGCGGCGTGCCTCACCGGGGCAGAGGACGGCTTCTCCCCCATCCTCTCCGACACATCGCCGCTCCCGGCCCCTTCACCCCCTCGGGAAGAGCAGAGTAGGCAGATCCACCAGCAGGGCTCCCAGCCCTGAACCTGCGACTCCCCGGGGTGTCTTTAGCCAGCCCTGACCTCTGGTCTCTCTTCCCAAGGCAGAGAGGTTTGTGCGCGTCCCTTCTGTCTCCGCCGAGTTTGTCTGCCGTCTGTTTATTACTATTTCTCCTCTGCGTTTTTTTTTCTTTTTTTTTTTTTTTTTTTTTTTTTAAATTATTTTATTTTTTCCTCCAGAATGTAGAGATGCAGGGTGGTAGGGGGAAAAAAAAGGAGGTTTCAACTACTGCCTGCTTCTTTCTCTTTTCTCTTCTCTTCTCTTCTCTCAGGCTTTTTCATTATTTAGAGGACGAGTGCTGAAACAAATCACATTGACCATTTAGAAAGCGATCAAACCTTTATAAAAATCCATCGCCTACAAATCGATTGGTGAATATTTGCTAGGAATTTGTTCAAAAGAAATAAATAAGGAGGGTAAGTGTACTAAATGCAAAGGGGGAACACGGTGGTGTTTTTCTTCATTGATTAATGACCTCTAAAATAAAACAAGCAAGAAGAGGAGCCAAGATCGATAAATTAACTACCCAAATTCATCATTTTCCCTACGATTGTTTCTTTTTCCCTTTCGGGTGTTTGGTCGGGTTTGAAGTTTTTCTTGGAATTTTTTTTTTTTTTTGGTTGCTTGGGTTTTGTTTTGTAAATAACACTTAAGAGAGATGCTCGTCTCTTTGGAAACTCGAAGGCTTTATTTTACGCTAGGAGTAGAAAAAGGAGCTAAACCCTCTTTAGAAAGGGATTGAATCGGGGACACCCTATCTGATTTCGTTTGACACACAATTAAAAAGTTTGCCTTTCATATTAATTAATTCTCCTGATCTGGGGAAGACAAATGGTCGGTTACCTCTGACAGGAGTCCGATAAAGGATTCAGCAGCTTTCCTTCTTGCCCTAGGCGTCTCCTCATTCCAGTTTTAAGGTCACGAGCGGCCGAGTTAATAATTCATTAATATAGACATTTATTCAGATGGGATTCACGGGGATTCGCGCTCTCCTACATCTCACCGTTCGGATTTCAGTTCCCCTCGAAGAGAAGAGGGGGAGGAGATGGGATGGAGGAAGGCTCTACACAATGGTCCTACACGGACCTCTTTCTACAAATGTGGTGCCCCGACCGAGGGCCCGCCCGGGGCAGCCCCGCTGGGCGCCGCTCCCCGGGCCCAAGTAGCGGCCAAGGGCCAGGCGGCCTGGTGGCACCGCCGCCTTCCGAGAGCTTCCCGAACTGAAGTCACGCATTTCCCTCCCCCTTCTCCTTCCCCGGAATCAGAAAGCGACCGAAGCGCAGCAAGAATCTGTGACAGACCCCGAAAAAGGCGCTGGCAGCGCGCTCCGGGGCCAGGCAGGGAGTGCGGGACAGGCGGGGCCGGGCAGGGGGTCCGTGGCGGGGGCGGCTGCCTTGGGTCGGTGCCGCGGGTCGTGCCGGGTGTCGCCGCCCGTCCCCGCCGCCCGTGGGCGGTGCAGAGCCGGGAGAGGCCCCCGGGGGGCGCCCTCGGCCCCGCCGGCTGGGCGGAGCGGGCGGGGCCGCGGCCGGGGCCGGGATGAGACACCCGGCCCCTGGAATGTCCGTCCAGGAACTCGGGACAGGCACCTTGCTGCCTTCTCCAGGGCCATGCTGAGAGGCGGCAGATACCGGGATGCGCTGATGCCTGGGACGCTCAGGGGACGAAGGGGTCCTCCAGGAAACGGGGCTGTGCCCCTTCCTTGGGAGCAGGTAGTGAGAGGCCAGCCGAGGAGGTCTGCTGCAGACCACTGCTTCGGGGAAAAGGGAAAACACCTGGCCACGTGGAATTGGACAGGGATTTTTAAATGATTTGGCAATGGCTACAAGACAGATGCCAGCTAGATCCATAATGACTTTCTGCTGCTATTGACCTGATACGGATGTGAACTAGTGACCCTTGGGGCGAAATACGCTATAGTCTATTACCAATTCCCCCAGCCACCAAATCCTCCTCACAGACAGATTCAAATATTTATGTCCATCAACAAAACAAACTCTGCTCCCAGCAAGACACGCTGCAGATGGCATGAGAAAAAGAATTCTCAGCTGTAAAGACCAGGTAAAAATAAATCAAGTCAGTGTACAAAGTTGCACCAAACCGTGACAAATTTGGATTAATTTCTTTCCTAATTTCACGCACAGTCCATCTGAAAGTATTCTCAATTATATGAGAATTAAATTAGCTATTTGAACATAGGTTTTGTCTTTAGTCTCTTTTTTTCTTTCCTTTCCTTTTTTTTTTTTTTAACCCAAAACCACTATTAAATCTATAATTCAATACATTAAGATGTTTTTCCAGATAGGATTACAGAACTTAAAATCTATTCTCTGGGTGATAACAGGTTTAATAGGCAGAATACTTTAATTACCTCTGACATCTTTAAGCACAGCTTTTGAGATTTGTTTTTTTGATTTCTGCATGACTGAGTGCACACTCTTACATGTACTTCATTTACCACAATTTCAGAAAAAGTATAAAGGAACAGTCTGAAAGGTAGACCTACTTTACAATCCCTTAGAAGCCTTCCAAAATCAGGCAACTCAACATTTTGAATGCAACACTGGGTGGCTACTTAAAGCAGGGAAACATAGAGAGTTTACTTTATCTAAAAATAGTTCTCAGAAATACAGAATCTATCATATATGATTGTTTGCATGTGATATGAGAATGATAAGGTCTGGACAAAACTCAAGAATAGTACTATTTCGGTGTTTCATATTGTCATAAGAATAATGTGGATTTGCCTCAATATTTGCAGAAACAAATGGAAATTATGGGGTTCTTCTCCAATTTTGGTGAAGCATCATAATCATGACTCAATGTTTTTTAACAGAAAACCCTCGACACTTTATGTTTTTCAAAACGTACAATTTTCTAAGAGATTTCTCTAGGTCTGAACTCTGGTAGCTTGATTTTTGTTTGTTTGTTTGAATTTTGTTTTTGTTTTTGTTTTTCCTTTGTAAATCACTGCTGAATCTATTGATGGGGAAAGAAAAGATTGACAGGCTCAGGAGAGGCTCAAGTTCAAAACAGGGACTATGTCTTCTCTTGCTTTGTGTACCACCTGGTAACAGGCTGCAGGAACAGTTCTGAAATACCTACCCTGCTAATGTTCTGTTTTTCTTACTGGACTATGGGAGATGATTTTTTTTCTGCTGAAGATAAGCTCATCTGTCTAACTAACTTCCAGAGTCAAATTCTGGAATATAATTGTTCATTCTGTTATCATTATTCAGGGATAGCCATTTTGGTTGTCATGGTTTAATCCCACCCAGCAGCCACTCACTCACTCACCCACCAGGGGGATCACGGAAAGAACTGAAAAGTAAAAGCCAGAAAACTCATAGGTTGAGATAAAGACAGTTGAATAAGGAAAATAAAAACTGCACACACAAGCAAAGCAAAACAAGGAATTAATTCACAGCAGGTGTTCAGCCCCTCCAGGAGTGCAGGGCCCCATCATGGGTAGCAGTTACTTGGGGAGACAAACATCGTCACTCCAAACATCCTCCCCTTCCTTCTCCTCCCCTCTACTTTATATCCTGAGCACGATGTCCTACGGTATGGAATATTCCTTTGGTCAGTTTGGGTCACCTCTCCTGGCTGTGTTTCCTTCCAGCTTCCCATGTACCCCTAACTTCCTTGCCAGTGTGGCAGTGCAAAAAACAGAAAGGCCTTGGCTCTGTGCAAGCCCTGCTGAGCAATAACAGAAATATATCAACCCTGTGTTCAGCACAAATTCAAATGATAGCCCTTCCATGAAAAAAAAAAACTCTACCCCAGACAAAACAGGTACATTAGTAACCTTTTGTGTGTAGAGAAGGAATAGGAGGGAGAGTAATAGCTCTTTTGAAAGACCTGTGTGATGTGTATCATGCATACTGTGAAAAATGTCTCATCACAGCTTCAGTACCAAATAGAAAATATTTAGCTGCTACAGCAGCACCTCACAACCACAGGAGTTTATTGGGTAAATGAACAAAACTGAACAGCATATGAGGACGAAATCTCAAGGAGTACTCTCTAAATCAAAAACTGAAATACCTAGTTTTTGCAGTAGAGTATTTAGTATTCTACTGCAGTAAACTGCAGTAGTTTTAGCAGTAGAGTATTTGCCACTCCAGAACAGTTGCTCTAGCGCAGTTTCTGAATCTTTAGAAGACAGATAGATGTTTGTTTCACTTCTTCATGTGGTTAAGTACTTTCCATAAAGTTATCTAGAATAGGGGTTCTTGGCAACTGACATCCAGAACTGAATCCAGAAATACAGCTACTCAAAGAAAAAATTACATAGATAAAATAACTCGCTTTTCAATAGAGAGCAAGCATACTGTACTTGGCCATTTTCTGCAGCAAGGCTTACTTTCTAACATTCTCCAGTGTGAATTATTCACAGCAAAGGAGCCAAAACCAAAACAGCTGATGTAGGGAAATATATAGAATGACCACACACTGTAGGCTAAAAACCTGCCTGAACACCCCATTGTGAAATCCTGAACTCTTCCGTTCTGACTAAAAGAATCAGTTTTTCTAGTTTCCTGTTTGCCTTCTGACAACCAAACTGACCTCATTATTTTCCCTTGTGCACCTGTGCTAAATCTATGCGGGGAGCTAACTCCCTTGTTTGAAGAAAACAAGTAGGCTTTCCACAGCCTGCCATAGTTACTTGGCCTCCCTCTAGCTGAACTAATATTAAAAAAAAAAGATAACCCTAAAAGGCAAAGCTGAGATATTCAACATTTTGGCTAGAACTGGTTAGGTATTCTGCTACATCGGCAGTGCATGTATGAATTTTTGGGTTTAGAAAGAAGAGAGAGAAAGCATAAATTGGAAAGAAACACTTTGGTCACTAAGTTTCCTACACTGTCGTTGGAGGCAATTGCGGAATAGCTGTTATGTTCAAAAAAGTTAAAAAAGAAATCATCTCTTTTAACTGTATGCTCTCTTTCTTCCCCCCAAAATACTCAATAACAGTCTTGAGGCTTTCAGTAAAAAAGATGGGGAAAAACCCCATAAATCTCCAGAATACAATGCACCCTAACTAAAGAAATGGAAAAACAATTGATGCTTTGGACCTCTGCACTGAGAAAAGAGTTGGTCGAGTGAAAATGCCCAGGGGACCTTAGAACAGAGGAAATAAAAATGTGCAGCAGAAAGGTTCCACTAGACCAAATCATAATGGTCAGATTTATTTCATAAAAATAAAGAAAAACCTGATCAGTTAAAACCATGAACCCTCCAAGACATGGAGCACATCAGTGCATTTGTAATCATTCCTAATTGGAAGTAAGACATGCAGAGCTAATTTTTCAGAACATGATTTTGCATCGAGAAAAAAATAGAAAAAAAATGAGGCTAACCACCCCATTGTGGGATATAGCGATACAATGGAAGGACAGAGGAGGTGGGAGACCGTCTATAGCAGCTGGGATCAGGTAACACCTGTGCTGACGTTTTGGAATAATCACTGAGGAAAATGAAGAGATAAGAATCAAACAACAAACTACAAAACTCAATCTATCTTCCTGGCAGAAAACAGGAAAGCATCAGAGACTTGGGCAGTGCTTATCTGCATCCTTGCTGTGCAAACTGCCTACAGAACAGCTAGTGGCTTGGAGGGCAGAAGACACTTGACCAGAATGTGAGAACTTAGATGGCATGCTGCTCTATGTGGATGCCTGGTTGAAGCAGCATGAATGAAAGTTATAGCTTCTGCCTGACAACCACATATCAGAGCAACTGGTTAAACCATATTCCCATGCCAGGATGTCAAATCTACACATCCTTTGCAGCCACTGCTGTGATCATAAGACTTCAGTGCCGCCCCAAAGCCAAGAGCAAACCTTGGAATGCTATTCCTCCCAAACTCCATTTTTGGCATGAAAACAGTTCCTATAGCAACATGTATGGGATATCTCCTTTCACTTAATCCCAAAAGGATCACCACTGCTTCTTTTGTCCCAATGAGAAAAGACCATTATAGTGATCTTAAGATACATTGTCCTGATCTTCACAACAACATAGACTGAGGGTCTTGGAGTTTGCAAACTCTGAGATTTGGTTTTTTGATGTTCTTTTGTGTTAGTTATTTAATTTAAAGTATGAGAAAGTGCATTTTAGAACAGGTTCAACAATTATTACAGGGCCTTAATAGGACAACACGAGGATAGTAAGGTAGAGGTGTTTCATATTTTGGTAACTTAAAGTATTATACTTACACTTTGAAATTTGTTCTTAGACCATAAGAGGCTATTGTTCCAAAATACCTTCCCACGTCTTTTCTGCAATCTTCAGACAGGAGTATGAACAGGAATCACATCCTTATTCAGTCCATACTAGTCAGACTTAGAAATTTTGAATTTTTCAAAAGTTAATAATTTCAACCTATGACATTTATATTTCCAGGGAATATCAAAAAAGTCAAAGTCATGTTGCCAATATAATGTGTGATTCAGAAATTAAAGGACAAGCAGTATATGCAGTTCAATGGAGTCCTTGCAAAAGTCAAACTAGTCATAACTTGTGTTGCCTCTTTTCAGACATACAAATAGAATGGATTACAAGGCTATTTATCTGAAATGAATTCATAAAATTCTGAAATGTTATCACTACTTTTGATATGAAACTACCCATTTGTCTGGTAGAACAGACATACAATGCATGCCAGGCAAGTTAATTGACGTAGTGTCCTCTGAAAAGTCAAAAACTTCCATATTTCTGAATAATTTCCCATCTGTTCTGCACCTGTCTATTCTGCATGGATTAATAAAACATGCCACACCATTCAATATAATGGCACTGCTTAGGATAAAATTCCCCCCAAACCACCGATAATGTAAAAATATTAAACCTTAGCTTATACTATTTATACTATACTACATTTATACTATACTTATACTATATCACTTAGTGCACAAGTGATCTTCATTGTGGAGAGGAAACAAATAGACTTACCACACAAATCCAAAGTAATCTAAACCACGTTTATGTCCTAGCTATTTAAATTAAATCTGCAATATTTTGAGAGCTCAGACCAATTCTAACAAGAAATTCTTCTGCTCTGTTAAACTTCACGTTCCCTGTGCAACCCTGGTACATGCCTTTCCTAATGTATTCTTCCTGCCATTTTGACTGTAAATTTGGTTGTCCAACATGTAGTCTTGCTCTTCATGGAACTTCCAGAGAGTTCTTCAGATTTGCAAAAATATGACAGAAAAGAAGAGGTGAGTGAGTTGAGCAGAAAGCAAGAGAGCCCAGAGACACTTCTCTCAGACATAAAAGGAAAATAGGAAAGCACAGGAAATTTAAAGATACAGAAGTAGTGCACAGAAAAAAAAAATAAAGGTACAAATGATGTTTTTCTGAGCTCCTCCAAGGAGCTCCTTTCAGGCTGTAAAGCCTCAAAATAAAGGCATCACATGTTTAATACAGAACTACAACATTAGACTCCTCTCAGTGAATGCAGAACAATATAAGTAGTACAGAACATAACAAAATGTTATACTAAAGCATTTCTTTTATGATTATATTAATAATCATAATATATTTATAATTCCAAAGAAAAAATTCATAGGGTTGGAAGGAAGGAGCTACATTAAGCAAAGAAAAAATATGCACTTTGAGAACATCCCTTATATATGCTATATGTAATTTCTTCTTTTTTATTTATGTTTTTGGTAGGAAAGAGTAAAGAGTAATAAGAATGAGCAAATTTTTATGCCATTAGTACATCCCAAGTCATTTCAGCAGGACAAGTGCTATAATAAATACTATCAGACACTCAGAGTACAAAGCCCCTGTAACTAGGACAGCAATATAATACTTCCTGAATACCATTTGGACTTGAGTCACAAAACATTTATCTCCATTCATTTCTGTTAAAATCTGCACATACAGACAGATATAGAATTCTGAAAATTAATCTGGTGGCTATGTAATATGTTCCCTTTCTATCCTAAAAAGTAGATTGCAAATCAATAGGGGGTTCAGTCAGAAGGAATAGACTCTGCATAAAACAGAGTATGAAAGTGGATTTATTAGATCTGGTTTAGTAGTAGTAGAATTTTGGAGCATATTTTCCCTTGACAAATGACCTTGACAAATGACCTGAGAAGAAGACTGATCTGTTATATGTAGTCACCTGCTAGCTTGAAAATATATGTGGAGGTCAACATTTCAAAGAAAATTACTAGTGTTAAGTGTACTTAACACGTTCAGTGTATTTCATGGGAACTTGACACTGTACTGAAGGCTGTTCCTAAGTCTTTTACACCAAGATTTGTTCAATTGTATCTGTTTAAAACCAAAATGTGACTGTGGTCAGCAAAGTGACTATATACAAATGACATCTTCCAACAGCCTTACTCCTGATCTTCACTTAGTCACAGCTGCTTTGTCTTCTTCTATTTCTCTGCGATGAAAACACATTTTTTCACAATTTTTAATTTCTGCTAATTGTGTAGCATCAACACAGCTGTGGGAGAACAAGCTAGACACTTTTTCAGTTACGTATAATAAGCAGATTTAGAAACTAACCTGTGATCTTTGATTTTAGAGCCCGGATTAGGTTGTCAGGAACTGCATTAAACAATTTTGAATTTTTCTAAATAATATGTGCATTATAGAAAATATAAAAGATAATGAAAAACACAGTCTTCGGTACTGTATAGTAATAGTCACTAAAAAACATATTTTTGTAAGATTTTCCCATGTGAAGTCTGTTTTAAAAATCATAAGTATTTGTTACCTGCAATGTTCAATTACTGGACTCATCTAAAATGTATTTTTTATTAAGTACATGCATGTTTCACATAGTCTTACAAATCATGGAAACAATGACCCAAGAAGAATGGAATTAAGGTTTCCTTTTCCTAAACTTTGAAGATTTCATTTTCTACTTGAAGAAAGATCACTTAATAAATATCCCAGACACTTTCAAAACAATCTGGAGAATAGATGCTGAGGGAAAAAGGACTTGACTATATAAAACATTTAAAACAATACAATCTACAAAGAGAAATGAACCAGCTTTTTGGTAACCTTTTCAAGAAACACAACAAATTCCAAAATGGACTGAGAATACTCTTATTAGTTGTCTATAAGATAGGAGATGGTAAAAAAAAGATTTGATTTATAAGGTAGGAATGCTTTCAGCATCCATAAAGAATGCAAATAAGGCAACTGGGTGCTATCCCTTTCTGGAACCAATGACTGGTGATTTCATTTTACATGTCTTTGTTTTACATCTTCAGAAACGCTGAGCAAAAGGCCAGTGCTAATAGACACTGTGCTGCAAAATTAAGTGGTCTAACACCTAAATGCCTAAGCAGACCTGCCACACTGTATAGAACTAAATTATAGCTGGGCAGATGAATGCCCAATAGTCAGTGCTGTACACATAAAATGGCCTAGAAACTAACAAAATGACACAAAAGATTTGCACTGAGTCACAAAGACTGAAAGAAACGGGACCTAAACCTATATGTATCATGAGTGGTGTGCACAAAACTGTATCAAATAAATAGATTGAGACAGGATGGCTGAACAACCATGAGACTTCAGTAATTATACCCCTTCTTCACTGTATGCTGATACCTTGGTTTCTGCACCCAGGCTAACTACTTTCCCCAGTAATATGACAGGCAAACTTTCCTGCCTCTTTCTGCCTGCAACGAAGTCTCTGCAGAGACACTAGTTCTTATTCACCTCTGAAAACACTTTCGTATCTTCTGAGGAAAAATGGTTTACATGCTAGGTATTCAATCTATGAATAGAATTACAGTGAATAAACCCACAATTGGCCAGGAGAGTTGGTAATTAATCATCAGACCACCTTTGCTTGCCTGTTTTGTGCTACAGTGTATGCAAAATACTTGTGAGGGTGTGCGCCTGTGAACACATGCATGAAAGAGAGGGACAGGAATAGAATATGTGCATGATAGATCTCAATGAAAACCAGAAAAAAAAATTAATCTGAGTTGCCAAGAGACCTAATATTCTATTATGATCAAAATAATGCCAAAGGAAATCGAGAGGTTAAGCAGCAGCAGCAAAAATTCATCATCAGTCAGGGTACAAAGATTAAAAATAAACTCTTCAAAATATTGTTTTACAGTGCAGAGGACAGAGTCCAGCCTGAAATGATGCCAAGACACATTCTTTGAAAGATATTGCCACATTTGCAGTGTGCTACAATCACAAAAAAAAACAAAACCAAAAACAAGAATGATGATTGAGTATTACATGGCAACATGCTGGATCTTCTACTGGTAGCAGATTTTTTTTTTCTTAAAACTGGACTGATAATTGTTTTACTTTGAGTCATTATTAAGAAGTTCTCCACCATCAAAGAAAGATTAACAATGTGAGAATCCAGTGGGATTAGAGAATCAAGAAAAACTGTAACTGTTTAGATCAAAGATTTGGCAAAACATAATAGTGCCCTGAGGTGTTGGAGCATAAAGTGCCAACAGTATTTGTAGCTTGAGAATTTTGACAGGCTCAAGATTTGAAATTACAGAATTGTTAGTGTTGGCAGCTTCGTTAGAGGTCAACTAACTCACAATGATCTTAATTTTGTTCTCAAAGTGGGATGTGAACAGTTCACAAAGTTCTGTTGATGAAGGAAGAGCCAGATTAGTCAGCTTCCCTGCAATAAAAAGTTACAAGAGAATAGGGCAGTCTGCCCGTTCAGCAATTAAGTTGGAAAAATAAGCATATCTGGCTTGTTTCAAAACATCTCTGTACACATTTATGTAGTCCAAACTTATAAGCGTACATGCAGTCAAGAAGTCCTCAAACAGCATTTAACTTGCAGCCCAGAACATTCACTTTTGAGTACATCTGCCAAAAAGAAGTGTACAGAAGGGGTTTGCCCTTCAGGACATTATGAGGATGGTTCAGCTATTATATATTTAGGAGAAATCTGGAATATCCTGAAGGAATCAGTAGTATTAAAGGAAGGTGTTTTGGTCAGGCAGACAGTTACATTTAGTTAAAAATTATTAGAAAGCTAGGATAACACAGATCTTTTTTTTGGTTTTACTCTGATTTTATTCCATGAAGTGGTTAGGGAGGGGGTTGTTTGTTTGAGACTTTTTTTTCTTTTCCTTTTGTGAGTGTGGGTGGGTTTTATTGGGGTTTGGTTTTTTGTTTTATTTGTCCAAGAATAAATGCTAGTAATATGTAAAAAGAAATAGTGGCAATTAACACCTCCTTCAGAATTTTTATCTACAAAGCATCTCTTATCAGCGTCGCTAACATAGCAGATGGCTATGCTCCAGATGAAGAAACCAAGTCAGTGAAAGAAATAGTCTTGATCCTACATGGATTAAATATGGCTTTAGACTTCGTACATAAAAATATATTCTTTGATATCAGTGGAATAAATGTCATGTGAACAGCTAAACATTCAGAGGAAAGTGGTCCAGAAGTGAATGTATTTCCTTTGCCTGTGCCCTTAAATGTGATGAACACAGCCTCTGGTAAAAATACTGAAAGTTCTATTTGTGGCAGATAGATCACAGAGTACAGTGTTGTTCTTGGAGCTGATTCTGAGAATAGGACATTTAAGATTTGGGGGTTTAACTGTATAGTCCAAAATATTTCTTAAATTGCCTTCACATCCATATAGATTTTGCCTTATTTCTCTTACACTTTTTCCATATTAATTACTAACAGAGAATTCTTCAGTTATGCATGATGAAGAAGAGGCTAACGTTGCTGTTTGTTCTATTTTAGGAAACTAAGCAATTTGCTTCACCCTCAATGCCTTTAGTGTTTATTTTGGTAAGATTAAAGACAGAGTGCATATGGCAGTAATTCTGGTATTCCTTTTTGTGGATGAATCATACAGAACAGCCAGACACATTGGGAAATCATATTACTCTGTAATTTATGATCGGAAAGGCTTGTAAGCATTAAATGATAGAAGTTCAAACTCTCAGTAAAAACAGGAGATTAATAATATCATGAAACAGATATGATGGAGGTCATCAGGTCCAATGCCCTGCTCAAGTACGGACACCTACATCCAGTTGTCCAGGACTGTGGCCCATCAGTTTATTAATATCTCCAAGGGTGGATACTCCACCACCATTATGGGCAACCTGTGCCAGTGCTCAGTAATTCTCACAGTGACAAAGTGTTTCCAGATGTTTAGAGGAAGCCTCCTGTATTTCAGTGTGTGCCCATTGCTCACTAGGAAGAACTGAAAAGCATCTAACTCTCTTTGCACTCTTCTTTCAGTATATACATTGGCAAGATCCCCCTAAGTGTTCTCTTCTCCATTGCGAACAGTCCTTCAGTCTTTTTTCATAGGAGAGATGTTCCAGTCCCTTCATCATTTTCATGGCCGGACTCTCTCTAGTATGCCCATGTCTCTTTTCCTGGGGGGTCATGAACTGGGGTCCAGTCATTCACTCCAACATTAAATAAAACTTCTAAAACTAAAAATAAGCCAAACAGTATCTGGTTTCCTGATTAGGTATGTTAATTAGTAGAAATTAATAATTTTTATTAATTAACTTTATTAATTAACTTTAAGTGATGTTACTGCGAAGAGTTCTGAGGAAAAAAGCAAGAGTGGCAAGAGAGTTATTAGTAGGAATTTGCATGTGTGAGCACAGCTGCATGCCTTAGCTCAACTACATAAATGCTGTGATCAAGCCAAGCCCAACAGCATCATTTACCACCTAGATGGCTCTTAAGCTTTTTGTCTCAGTCCTCCGTTGTGTGATAAAGAGGATTCAAAGCCCACTGCAGTCAGCCCTGTTCTGCAGGCCTAACAAGACACCAGAATTGGTACATAAGCAGACAGAAGGAATATGGCAAAAGCATGGGAGTACTATGTAGGCAGGTCAACACCAGAATCTACAACAAATCCTAAGAGGAACTGTGTTGTTGAATTAGTCAACTGCTTTTGCAATGTTTCAGAAAGAAAAATTGAAAGCATCCTCTCCACCTGCTGGGAGAAGAGGAAATAGGTACAGAATGGTCCAATTGACTATGAGTTCCTAGAACTGATCCTAGAACTCTCTGTCCTAAAGAACTACCTGCTGTGTTTTAGGATGCATCTATGTGATCTGTTTAATTTTACATGACAGCAGGTAGCTCTCACTAAACCACTTTTCTACTTTCTGTCTTTCCGTCACCAATGTAAAACTGGATCTATTAACTATGAAGCTTTAGATTGCGGTGTTCTGGTTCACTGACCCACCAAACAATGGATCTACAACAAAGATTACATTCTCCACCAGATCAGCAGATTTATCTGCATATCTGTATAAATATTTCATGTGACATAAAGGACCAGATAGAGTTTGCCACTTGTGATGCACAGGAAGAGAGAAAAAAAAATGGGATCACTCTATTTGGCAACGGCCCACAATTAAGTCAGATTAGCTACAACTCAAAAGGGCACCCTCACAGAGCAATAAATGTGTTTTCTGAATCTGGTTTGTCCTGTGGCACCCACAAGGACTCCCATTAGTTTGGCATCTTTATACCACATCATAGACCCTGCCTCCCTCAGGCAGATTTATCACTGATATTTCCATGTTAGTCCCTGCACCATCTCTGAGTAGTACATGCATATCAGCTCCCCTTTTCAATGACTGGGGAAAAAGCCTTGAAAAAAAGCAAGATGAAAGAGTGGGGACTATGAAAGAATAAAACACATAGCTACAGTTGCAGAGAAAGAGGACAATCTTATCAATGTTATTAATTGCTTATTCCTCAATAACATACAGTAACATGCAGAGACAATGTCAGATGTGGGGCTAGTATTATCATTAGTGAATTACTCAGACTTGTTATTTTTCTCTGTAATTCTAACTACTGCAGATTTCTTCTGTAGAGAACTTCTCAGTAATTATGAGTAAATAGAAAAACTCTTGATCTTGTAATGCCCCTTTCTCTTCTTCTGAAATTCAAAAGGAAATGCTCCTTTGGATGTAAGACAGTAATGAGAGCCTTATAACTGCAGCTAAGTTAAAGTTACATGTTGGGTTGATCAAACCATGAAAACGTCTGGGAACTCTCATCTTGCTAAATAATCATGATTCGTGGCCACTAGACATTACATTCAGGAAAGCAAAAAGGGGTCCATAAAAGCAGCTGAACTCCCTATCTACAATACTAATCTCTCAGGCTCCTGTCATGCCATGCTGTGAGAAGAGGAAGATAGCTCTGTTATTAGCTTTTAGATGTCTCTTGACTTCTGAAACATCTTCTTCAGTCCTTCTGTAGAAAAAAAAATCCTTTGGTAACCAAGGAGTGTTCCAGTCTAATCAAAGAGATTTCTCCCTGTTTCTCTACATTTTTCTCAAAGTTCAGTAGTGCTACTCCTCTTTCCTATGTGGTTGAATCAAGGTAGGAAAATGAAATTAATAAAATTTAAAATAATGCAAATATGCAATCTATGACCACATTTACAAAAAAAGGTTATGACTACATGTTTCATACTAAAAATTCTTGAGCATATTAATCTCTGATACTGTACAAATCTGTTTCTTCGTACAGCAAAGTACCTCAGCAGTATTCTGTCAACTAGAATTTCAGTAAAGACTGCATTTTACGTCATCCTTCTGATACTTACTCCTTTCAGGTCAATCGTAGTAGCCATTAGGGCTACGTGTTGTCACTGGGAAGCTTTAATAACACTTTTCTTTTTCATCCAAGTGAAAATGGAAACAGAAGGCAGGGCTGAAAGAAAGTATTCCTTAGTATACTTTGGCCTTGTTCTTATTCCTTTTTCTGTTGATATTTCTTAGGGGGGAAAAGCCATACAAAATAAACATGAACTACTTGTCTTTTCACTGAGTCTTCTCTTCATATTTATGCCTTTATTTCCAGGGTAAACAAGAGTAAATCTGTTCTCTAAGTTCTATGGAATTTACCACACCAATCATGAGATGGGGATAAAAGTGTTGTTAAGTCTCTACGTACCCAGTATTTGATGTAGATGATTATCATCTTTGCTAGTGTTGTGATGATACTAGTATGAACTAGGTCAGCATGCATCTCTTGACACCAGACTTCTACTCCTGATTCACAGCCTTCAGAGGTAATGGTGGCTTTGATGTCACCTGAAGTCAAGCCAGGCATTCACAACTTCTCTTCGCTCACTCTGTCTACTCCCACGTGTATCTGCTAGCTATGTTTTTTAGACAATCTCTTTCAGTTTCCTGCAGCGCTTTCCAGGCTGGTAAATAAAATTCTGACTCTGTTTTGAAAGTCAAATCCTGCAGACATCAAACTCTCTTTTCAACTGCCAATATTTTTTATAAGAGAAATGGAACTGCGATGGAGTTTCTGAGCTTTTACAAGTAGCTGGGTCTGGGTTAGAGACATCTGTAACAGTATGCAAAGCCTTTTTCCTGCTTCCCCAGTCCTCTTACAGGGATTATAATAATTTCTCCTGCTCCAGGACTGGCAGCTGCCAAAAACTAAGGTCTGGTAAAGTTTAAAGTTTAAAGTTTGTAGAGACAATGTTCCTGATAAAACAGCAAACAGCTTATGACCTATAGCTTTCTATGATCATTTCTCCTGAGAAGGGAGGTATTCTTTAAAAGACATCTTCTTTCCTCCCAAGCCAAATTTGAAAAACACCTCCTTTGAAAGCCAGGAGTTCTGTTAACAAACAAGTCTATTATTCTGAAATACAATGCCTTCCAAACACATCTGTTATTCACAAAGCAAAATACAGATACTTTGCAATTGGTTAGTAGACTACAATTTTAGAATCAAGTAAGTAATTTAATTAATTCAGCTATTTGCCCAGAATGCTAAGCATGTGCTCAGTTTTATAGACATCACCTGCATAATATTTCTGACAACAAGTGATATTCCTCACAGCAGCTGTGATTGCTCATGCCAAAATCTTGGTTTATTTTGTTGCTTTCCCCATTACCCCTCACAAGGCATCACTTTAGCTTCTGTAACTTTCAGTGCCTGTGAAAATCCTTTGAAACTGTGCTCTCTATTAAATTTGCTTGTCTTGCTGACATTACTGTTGGGTTGACACATAAAGGCAACATTTGCAGGAAACAAAAGAATGAGTCTGGGACAACTGCTTTCTACCTCATTCCACTCATCGAGACACAATTCATGACTTTGAGGATGATTCTGCTGAAGAAGTGGATGCAAAACTGGATCGGAGCTCAGTGACTGATGGGTTCATCACAGCCTCAGCCAGCAAGCTTCCACTGAAGCAGCCGAGATTGTTCAACATCTCAGCAAAAATCACTGCTTCCTTTATCAGCCCAGCAGGGAGAGACAAAGTTTCCAGGCAAGATAAATGTTAAATGAAGCAGTTGTAGATACTGATGCTACCCGGTTATCCAGTTTCAGACAGGATGCCAAGGCTTCACTTAGTGACACAGAGCTTTGTGTACTGCTGGAAACAGTATCTCAGACAGGTAGTCAAAGCAGCATCTCAACACAGTTTTGACCTTACTGTGATACAGGATGAGCTAGTTGCACCTGATTTCTTGTCAGCATCCTGAAGTCTTAATAGACGAGGCAACAGCATCCATGGGAAGATGGAGACACAGTTGTTGTGGTACTGCTGGAAGCTGCTTCAGAGGGGACTCACGCTTTTCTCTCTCAGTGATGACTTCTGAAAAACACAGATGATTCCTGCAACTGATCCACTGATTAGTGCGTAGCAATAGTGATATAAGTTACTGTGCAGACAGATGAGCTAAAATTTTTTGTAAATCTCTGAAAAAGTCTATGGGAAAGGAAGAAAAGGGAAGGACAGGGAATGTGAAGCCTTAACTTTTATGTTTATATGAACTTGTGCCTGTCTTCTTAGCTATCCTTCACAGATGATCTGCTCCTCTTCCAGCTTTCATGAGTTCTTTATAATTATTTTATCTGAAAGCTACAGTCATCTTGTTTTCTTCTAGAAACCAGGATTTCTCACCTATCAATTTTTCTTATTCACATCATGGCTGAAATATGAATTGTGATTGCATCTACAGTCATGCAGACCTGTTGTAGATCTGATGGAAGAAGTATGAATCACACCTCTATCTTTGAACTGGCAGGAGTTCAGACACAGAGATGGATAAGATTCATTTAATCAGATCATAGCTGTGAAATGTCTCTTCTACCACTCATACCTTCTGGCATAAAAGACCACATGTGGACACTCTTAGTCTCACTAGAAAAAACATCCTTAGTCAAGTTGATCCTTACAGGCTGCCAAATATATAAATCTTACACTACCAAACGTAAAAATCCTACTCAGACAGAAAATGCAATTAATGGGGAAGCATCACAGACAGAAGACAGAGAGAAGGTCAGCCAACAAGGACACCCCTGCTGGAATGCTTCACCAGCAAGCTGTTCCTGTGCTCTGGAGTATCCTGCTTTGACAGAGGCAAACACCACTTTGTAAGAACTGAGTTTACACTGATGTTAAAGAGGCAGAATAAAGATCCAAGTTCTAATTTACATTTCACTCACTTTTGAGGTGAACTCATTTTGCTTTTGTAAATAGTTTGAATCTAATTTTTTAATGACATTATAATTTATGAACCATGCCATTAAAAGACAACACTTTAGCTGTGGATGACATTGTTTATCCTCCAGGGGAACATTTGCTGCATTAGACATAATATACATAGCCAATGTGTTTATGAAACAAGTACCAATTTTGTCTTCATGTTCAGGAAGGTTTACTGGTTCAAATTTACAGATTGGTGCCCTAAGTGTGAAAACAGTAGTTTGCATGTCACATGATATATTGGCCTATTTTTATAGCAATGTATAAGCCCAACAGTTGTGAATAAACTCTGGATTTACAACACTACTGAGGTCTTCTAAAAGAGATACATATAAAGCTGTCACTTCCCTGAGTATGTTGTCTGAAGTTAGAAAATTTTGACACAGAGCATCACTAAATCTAAAAAAGTCCTGGCTTTTCTGTCAATGGGGAGAATGAAACAGCTCCAAATAGGAAAAAGCTTTCCTGAAACTAAATTTTAAGTATTCACTGTAATCCCTTGTCATCAGAAGCAGCCACAATTGGCAATTTTAGGGCTGACTTTTTTCTTGCTTGTCAGGTTGATGGAAGGAAAGATGTGAAGGAAGAGATCTGTAAAAAGTAAGTTTCCTAGAAGCCTGCAGTGCCAATGAAATCATAAGAATGCTAATGTTTAAAGAAGCCTGAACATTTTGGAACAAAGCAGTACATGGACTTTATCAATCTGATGTTTTAATGAGAAGAAAAACGCCACCAGTAGTTTGCCAAGCCAAAATTTCTCTATTTCTAAGAATACCATTGAGATATCCTTAGATACAATCGGAGAAACATCTGCTTTGTTTCTACTTTGACTTTGCTTCTTGAAGAAACCAAGGCCGTATTTTCAGATATGTAAAAACTGACATAAAAATAAATCAGCTTCCAGGTAGCATTTGTGGGATTCCATTTAAATCCACTAAGGTCTATTTTGAACTGAAAACCAATAATCAGTGGGGCCTCTAATGAGGATTATCTAGAATTTAATGCATTAAATAATACAAATGGGACTGTCTAATCTGTTTTTCCATCAAAATCACTAGTCTGTCAATCAAAACTGTGTGGGATGTGCCATCCAAAACATTATGATATTAGGGTACTCTCCCAGACAGAGAGAAAATATGGCATCTAGCAAAGTATAAGCAATCTAAAGACTGAAGGAATAACAATTGTTTCAGTGTTGTTAGCAGTTACACTAAGTATTTTGGCACATAAAACACAATGTGAAGTTATATTTCTGAAAGCATTTCTCAGTAAAATTCTATTAACACGTCTGATCTTTAAGCTGTTTATCCCAGGTTGCTTTGCTTTCATTCACAAATTTGATTGCTTTTCACAGAATCATAGAATCATAGAATGGTTTGGGTTGGAACAGACCTTCAAAGGTAGCTGGTCCAACTCCCTGCCATGAGCAGAGACATCTTCAGGTAGACCAGGTTGCTCAGAGATCTGCTCTGTTTCTTCAGACTAATTTAGATTTCCCAAACTGTTCCCACTTTTTCATGATGTGTTACGGTGCTTCATATCATTTGGTGACAAAACCAAAGGTGAGGAAAATATTGAATCACAACACACCAAGAAAAAAGAATACTTACAATTAAGACTTAGCAGTCTTGATTCACAGGAAAAATTGTAGAGTGGTAAGGATGCTATCAGCATCAGTTTCTGATGAATTAAATATTGAGAAGTGACAGCAGCATGAGCAAATTTTCATTCCAGACAATTGCATTTCCATGCATTATGCATATTCTATGCATTTCATAAGAAAATCTTGTTTTCAAATGCTTTGTGTAGTCTTCAGGGCTTAGGGGGTGTTGCTGACACTTCAAAAAATCATTAAAGCACTACTCTCTAACTAACTGTTTGAGAACAGTGAACTCTGAAACAATACTGAACATTTCCACAGTGGCTGAAAGCTCCTTTCCTAAAAGTAAGCAAGGTGTTTAAAGTCCCCAGCTTTTCATGTCAGATCTCTTGGTCCCTCTCTTGATAACGGGAATTCAATGCTGAGATTCTTCATGTACCTTTGAACATCAAAGTTGTAAATATATGTGTGTGGGGCCTGGCTGAGATGGGGTTAATGTTCCCTCACAGCACTGTGCTGTGCATTGGTCCCTGGAAAGGTGTTGATCACACAGTGGTGCTCTGGCTCCCATAGCATCAGCACTATCTCTCCAATATTCCACCTCCCTCAGCTGCAAGCAACTGATAGGTGTACTTAAGCCCTAATTCCCAGGAAGTGGCTGGATACTGCCTGCAGATGAGAAGTAGGGAATTAATCTTATGTTTTCCTTTGCTTCTGTGCACAATCTTTGCTTTTGTTTTATCAAACTGCCCCTATCTTAACCCAAGAGTTTTTTCTCCACCTTATTTTCTACCCACTCATCCTGCTGAGAAGGGCAGTGATAGAGTGGCTTGATGAGCATCTTGTACCCAGCCATGGCCGACCTACTATATATGTATATATACAAAAGGGTCCTGCTGTTGTCAGTGCAGCCCTCCAACACCAAGAATCAGAATTATTTCCAAATTACCTGGAGTTCCTTTATCAAAAATAACACCATTCATTACAAGCACTACCAAAAAAAAGTCTATGATGAAATATAAGAGTGACTGTATAATAAGTTACTGGACACAAAATGTAGAATTTACAATTTTCTATAAAATAAATTACTTAGAAAAAGGAGAATCAACTTAGCATAGACAATGGGAAGGGGAAGAAGAATGGTGTTAATCTGAATGTTGCAAAAAACACACAAACATCACTAAAATGTCAATACATGCAGAGTTATTGTATAATGCTCATCAGAGTATCACTTTTTTTTTTTTTTTTCCCAGTGGGAGAAACCATCACACTCTCCTAGATACTGTGACATGGAAATTATTGATGAAGATCAGTGTACAGTGTGAGTGACTGTAACATTGTACAAAAAAAAAAAAGAGAAGATACTAAGTAAAAACACCAACTATATATACTTGCTAACAGCATTAACAATTTAATGCTCATCTTGTAAGCAGAACTAGCATCCTTTCCTAGATCCTTGCATAATCCTGGCAGATCCTGTAGGTATTGCACAGATTTAATGTACAAAAATTTATACAAACTTATTTTCCATATAGTCAGGGGATTGTGTTATGTATTTCTTAGAAATTTGATCTCTGATTGATAACATCTACAAGAACAATATTACAGCTCTAATAAAGTACTTTATTTACTTCAGTGCATATTATAAAGACCTGAAACATGCAACAAATAGTGTGGTATCTAAGTCAAGTGTATGCAGTCAATTGTATATACAGGAATAGCCTCTCAATCAAAGTTAAAAGTAAATATGGAAGTGAAGAACTGGACACAGATTTTTATAGGTAGCTTAAGATATCGTTTTTACATAGTGTAGTCTGTCAGATAGCAAATGAATATATCTTTTCAGTAACACTGCATCTTACAGATTAGAAACCAGAAAGAAGTTAGACAGTTGAGGTTCTTGATCAGACACCACTTTTAGCAGGTAATAACAGTACAGAACTTCAGGGACACTGAAATTACACATATCTTTTTTCTCTGTATCTTCTAACCCATATTTCCTGTACTAACGAGGCCAGCTTTGTACTTCTGTCAGCACAGCAGGCTCCAGAGTCAGTTGGAGAGAGAAATATCATGTATCCTCACCTTTCACTCATCTTGAAACAAACCACCAACATATTTTTCTCCATTTAAAACCATCCTAGCAGAAGCTTTCTCTGTTATTCTAGATACTCAGAACTTTTCTAAAATTATCAGTTTTCATATAAAATCTCTCCAAATATCCAACTGCTTTCATTACGATTTGTAAAGGAAAAACTCTTGTACTTGTCATTGTCACTTTCCTTTTGAACAGCTGCAAGTTTCATTTTCCCTCTTGATTACTACAATCTCATCTTCTATTTGTAGGTGAGGACCAAACCCATCCACTTGCCTTAGCAATGCAGAGTATGTTCATTGTCTTCTGAATGTTACTTCTGGGTTGTTATTTATCTCCTAAATAATCAATGAGCTTTCATTGTTTCACTGTTTTTATTTCCTTCTTTCCCTGCCTTTACCTTAGTCCCCTCCTCCACCATCACCACCAATAATAATAACAATAACAATAATAATTGAAAATCTCACATGAAAACAACAAATCCGTATAAAATCTTCATCATAGTCATATGAAGGGATGCTACCTTTTTAGTTTCCAAATTTTATTTTTAAGGAAAGAATTATGTTTTTTCTTAAGAGCCAAGAGACCTGGGCTGTGTATTCTGATTTGCACCTCTGGTCATTATCAGGCTAGAAGTATCAATTACTGGAACTTAAATTTATTGTCAAAGGCGTATTTTTCAAACACCTATGTATTTTCGTTTAGGTGTGAGTAGTTCTGTGAAAGAGAGACCACAGCCATAATTAAGGGATGTGCAATAGTGCTTGGAGAACTAGGATCTTTATTGTAAGTAATAAACAGAGAAAGAAAAAAAAAAAAAAAAGAATTTTAGGATGCTATGCAGTTTTAGGTTTTTTTCCCCCCTCTCCTAAATTTTAGCATTTTTGCCTTGAAAACAAAGAAATCTGATACTACATTTCCTTACAGCTAGGCTTTACTGCTAGTTCTTAAATTTTCCCCTAAGAGATCTTATGCAACCGCAGATGCTACGAAAAACAGGCTTTAAATGAAGGACTATGTGCTAAATGCTCACTGCAGTGAGATGTGCAATTACAGATAGCTCTGATATCCTGTAAACATATGTGCTCAGAATGGTGCTGGCTCCAGCTGCACTATTTTGAAAACACTTTGCTGGTATCACCTAAATAAATGCTTTGACCATTAGAGTGGAAAGGGTGACACTTCAAATTGTGTTTGGATACAAAATTTGGAAAGCTTAAAAACTATTCACCAAAAGGAAGACACTTATCTGGAGCATAGGACACATTTATTTTGCATAAGTGCACCAGATGACAGGAGAAGTCTAAGCCATTTTACAAGTGGTTTAATAGAAGAGACAGCACATACAATACACTCCATCTTTCTGAAGTCACATAAAGGAAAAGACAAAAAAATACAAACAAAACTCCCCATAAACTTCTTTCTTCATTATTCATGAAGACCATATACAGTGACTTACAAGTTGTGGACCTCAAATTGTTTTTTTTAAATGTGGTATCTTGGAACCATATATAATCACAATGGCCTCGATATTTCATGCCTTTTAACCATTTTATAATTCAGCCGATGTTTAGGATGAAATGGTGGCATTTCTGAGTCTTTCTGGGATTAAAGTTTGGCTTTAAACATATGACTTGATTCTGCCAGTGATACATTAAAAACCCGACACAAGTAACACAATGGCAATGTGAGACTGTATGGACAAAGGTCAAGCCTGGGAGGGATGATACACTTTCAGTGATCCAGGTTTGAGAATCAAAAACCCATTTCAAAGTGAGAAAATAAAAGTAAAAGCTCAATTAGAGCACCCTTACAGGACACAGTGCTTAGTCCAATTTTTATCCTGGCAGCTGTCAAGCAGTTAACATCAATGAAAGTGTATAGAACCATAAAGCATTATTATTACATATACTGTGGCCAGAATTCTTCTTACCTGTATAACATGATATACTAGAGCAATCTGGATATGAAATATTTCTGTATCACTACAATAAATCATAGCTCCCACCATGCCACAGTGCTGAAGGGAAGTGCTAGAATTACTGCCAGTGGTAGCACTACTAGAAATCAAAATCTGTCAAATGCTATAAGCTCCATAGATCTCTCTTCTGCACTCATTCTAAATTGTAAAGAGCCCATCAGAAGCAATGAAACATCTCATTACAGACACTATTGCTTAAACTGAAGACTGTCAAACAGTTCTGAATTATTTTTTTTAAAGCTTGGTGACTTCAAAAGACAACAAGCTCCAAAATAATGCATGTCTGCTAGCTCTAAAACAGAACATGTGTTACAAACACAAGATAGCCTGAACGTATTCTTTGAATGGGCTACATAATTTTTGTTACAATAGCCTCATGTCACTTGATCAACTTTAAAAAGGATTAAAAGAAAAAAGTAAGAAATGACAAAATGCGTTTATCTGTAGCTTCTACTTACATTTAAGGACAAAAATAATATTTCAGCTGAAAACTACACAGCCGGATGACGCCTGCTCTAATATTTGACCCATGTGGCAAGATTGAAGGAATTGGGGTTGTTTAGTCTACAGAAAAGAAAACTGAGGGGAGAAATGATAACAGTCTTCAGATCAGTTGCACCAAAGAGGTGAACGAATTGTTCACGGCTAGGGAAGATGGAACTGGAAAGTGTAGTTTTCGGTTGTAGAACCTCTACTGATTTTGCACCTTTTTTTTTTTTTTTTTTTTTTTTTTTTTTTTTTTTTAATATGGAGAAGGTGTCCCTGTGCAAAGCCATAGTGAATTCAGTGTAGTTCTCAGCAGACTGTACCCAGTTTGTGTAAAGAGTTTGCAAAGACCTCCAAAATCTTCAAGATAGTTATGAATAATTAAAGCAGAAAAAAAAAAAAAGACTTTGTAACAGGCTTTTGCATATTGTTCCCTAATTTCATTGCAAGAATTTCTTTCTTTTCACAGCTAGCATGAAGTCTACTGTTTGTCTGGCTTGTACTTTCAGTTTGACAGTCATGACATCAAATTCCTACAAAAAAGAACAAGTACGTCTTTCAGCATCAGGAAGAGATTTTCTGTGTGAAATTGAGTTTTCATTGAATATATTAAGTTTCTGTCTCTTTTCAAGATTTCCTCTTTAAACATTGTTTTATCTTCTTCCAAAAATTATTTAGCAGCATCACCAGTGTGCATAAACTTTCCAAGATAATGTAAACCAGATCCTGTCTCATCTTGCTGTTTTTAAATCTCCTCGGTGCTATCAGCCACTACTTTCATTCTTCCTGCCTTATACTGCCATCTTGTACATGCATGAAACATATTTACACTTCAATAAACAGGGAAGTCGTCCTTGCAAACACCAACATTTTTACTGAGAGAGACTGAAGGGGAACTCTGGGGCGTACTGTGGCTAGATAGTATTGTTCAGCATACCTACACCAAATAGGCTCTTCTGTATTAAGGAGTATTAAATCAAGGAGCTGCCCAGACAGACAATTTTTTGCGTCTTCCCAGCTACTTGCTCATTCTTCTGCACCTCATGATTGAATCAGTGTATTGTTCTGAATTACTCTGAGTCAATACATTCTCATCAGCCAGCACTTTCAAATTCAAATTCAAATTCAAATTCAAATTCAAATTCAAATTCAAATTCAAATTCAAATTCAAATTCAAACTCAAATTCAAATTCAAATTCAAATTCAAATTCAAATTCAAAACTTAGAATTAATCATGGCTCCACCTTTTTGCATATTTTTGTCAACATTCACCTAGTGACTTGCATGCAGTTTTTGATACTTGCTTGCAAGTATCAAAAATATGCTGTCCCCTTCACTACAAAACTATTTCTTTCAGAGAGCTGAAAAACTTTAACATGTTCTCATATATGTTTCAAGAGGAACTTTCTTCCATTTTCATCATATTCCCCTGAACATCCCAAAGTCTGCTTGATTTCTTGCTTAGTGTGAGTACAATTACTACAACTTCAGGCCAGACAAATACTGGATATGTAGCTGTAAGAAAGGTAGACTTTTCAAACTAAAAGACTAAACCATTTAAATTAGACTTTAGGATGAAATTCTTCACTATGAGGGTGGTGAGCACTGGAACAGGTTGCCCAGAAAAGTCATGAAAGCCCAGTCCCTGGAAGTGTTCAAGGTCTTTGTTGATAGAGCTCTCAGCAACGTGATCTAGTGGGAGGTGTCCCTGCCCATGGCAGGGGGGTTGGAACTGGATGGTCTTTAAGGTCTTTTCCAAACCAAACCATTCTGTGATTCTATGATTCTCTAAAATGGGACTGAAATGGTAAGTTTACACCTTCTGGGTTTTAACTATTGCTGTTTAGGTGATTAGGTACATATGTGGACTGCAAAAGTTTTCTGTGAGCATTTAGATAAAATAGTTGACTATTTTAATCCTTAACTATTTTCTAATATATTTCTACAAAAATATAGGCCTTTTATACTTTATTTCCAAGTACTGCAACAAATCAGTAAAACTTTGTTACATTTCTGCAGTAAATCTTTATTCCATAGTTAGTCAAACACCATAATTATGTGTTTGCACTACAGGGAAGGCAGTTGAATCATAATATTAAATTCTCAGTACCTTATCAAACTGGCAGAGAAAATTAACACATACTCAGTTTACTCTGAGTAAGTCTCATACTCACGTACTCACTGAATGTGCACTGATATATCTAAGAATATATCAAGAGACAGTAAAGTTTTGTTCCTGTTTTGATATTTAAAGAAGCATGTGACTGTGAAATATGGCTCTCACTAGCAACGGGATCAGAGAAGTGCTTTAGCCACCTCTACAGACATGAATAGTTTTGATTCACTAAAACAAACAGATCTAAATAGCTGCAGGACAAATGTCTTGAACCAGGCCCTGAAGCCCTGTAGCTGTCAATAACCACAGTCCCATTAGCAGGGCTTCAGTAAAGCCTTCAGTTTTACAAAATATTTTACAAAAGTTTTACAAAAGGCCAGGACACAGATGAGGTGTCAAAGTTAAGCGCTAGATTAGTTCAGGTGGGTCTTTGACTCAGGAGGTACAACTGCATGTATTTTACACCTCTTAAGGGAAGAGGATCTATTTGTATCAGTCATCAATTAAGGAAGGTGACCATTTGGTGTTTCTTCTTACATGCCATGTAACGTAGAATCAGTAACTGCCACTCTCTGCTCTGCCTGTGAAATTATTTTTTACAAGTACCTGATGAGAAATCTCATTGCACTCAGATATACTAGTGTAGGCAATATGTGAGGCAGAATGGAAAAGAGCAGAAAAGTGACATCACCTACAAAAAACAGTCTGTGATCACCCTATATGAGCTTTAAGGTACACCTATGTTATGTTTTAGATTGGATGAGGAATGAATTTTTAATTTGTTTTCAACATGCGAACTTACTGTGTTTTGGTTTGTATTACAGGGAGGCCTTGACATGCCCAAACCACATATCTGTCAAATGAAACTACACCAGAGAACGTGTTCCACATGCATGCCCAGTACTCTGCAACTGCTACTATGCATTTGATCAGCTGGACAGACCACATGAAAAGCACACAGTGCAGACATTGTATGTTCATGGCTTGAACAGGTGATGCACCCTTTACTGGGAAAAACTGGCTGGATAGCCAGACCCAGAGAGTGGTGGGGAATGGACTTAGATCCAGCTGGTGGCTGCTCAGCAGTTGTACTTCCCAGGACTCAGTACTGCGAACAGCCCTGTTCAATATCTTTATCCATGATCTGGATGAGAGGATTGAGTGCACCCTCTGTCAGTTTGCTGATGACACCAAGTTGGGCAGGAGTCTTGATCTGCTGGAGAGTGGGAAGTTTCTACAGAAGGGTCTGGATAGGCTGGATCAAAGTGCTGAGGCTGACTGTATGAGCTTCAAGAAGGCCAAGTGCTGGGTCCTGCGTTTGGGCCACAACAACCCCGTGAAAAGCTACAGGCTGGGAGAGGAGTGTCTGGAAAGCAGATCACTGGAAAAGGACCTGGGCATGCTGGTTGACAGTGGCTGAACCTGAGCCAGCAGTGTGTCCAGGTCGTCAAGAAGGCCAAAGGCTTCCTGGCCTATATCAAAAATTATGTGGCCAGCAGGACTAAGAAAGTTTACTGGGCACTGGTGAGGCCACACCTCAAATTCTATGTCCAATTCAGCCCTTCATTACAAGAAAGACGTTGAGGTGCTGGAGTGTTTCCAGAGAAGGGCAATGAAGGTGGGGAACAGTCTGAAGCACAAATCTCATGTGGAGAGACTGAGGAAGCTGGGGATGTTCAGCCTGGAAAAAAGGAGACTCAGGGGAAACCTTATGGCTCTCTACAGCTATGTGAAAGGAGGTAGTAGCAAGATGGGGGTTGATCTCTTCTCCTAAGTAACAAGACATAGGACAAGAGGAAACATCTTCAAATCATGCCAGGGAAGGTTAAAGTTGGATATTATGAAAACTTGCTTCCTGGAAGGGGTTGTCAAGCACTGGAACAGGCTGTCCAGGGAAGTATTTACATACCTCCCTGAGGTATTTAAAAGATGTGTGGATGTGGCACTCAGGGACATGTTTAGTTCTGGACTTGGTAGTGTTGGATTACTCTTTGGACTTGATGACCTTAAAAGCATTTTCCCACCTAAACAAGTCTATGATTCTATGGCTATTGTGTCTACTCCTTGTGAACCGAGGCACAGATCCAAGCTCAGAGGTTCAGCAGCAATGGCAGTGTACACACGGAGGTGCAGAGCACAATCTCCCCTGGGCACTGCACCTGAGCTCTGGACTGGCTTTGCAACCAGCACCAAATGCTCTGTGCAGATGCTGTGCCATACACCCAGAAACACAGTGCTGCTGGGTTTAATCCTGACTGCGTTTAGATAAACCACTGCCAGCCTTCTGCTTGCAGTATATCAGTATACATAATCTCTCTTTAATATACTGGCATTTGAGAGGCCACAGAATTTCAATGTATGCTACAGTATGCAAAATTTCTAGGGACTGCAGGTCATGAGACAGGTCATGAATGCAAACAATTTTTGAACAGAGAAAGTAGCAGGTCAAAGACAATTTGCTAGACTGGGATCCCTCTTCCTCACCTTGGTAGGTAATGGCTTGGGAGAGACGTTTGTGTTTGATGATTTTCATTAGTATACTGCTGCTTATTGTTCAAAGCCAGGGATGCTGACATGAGTCCAAAGCAGTGCACCTCCACCACTAACATAAATGAACCTAGAAGCATTACAAGTGCCTCACAGGCTCCTGTTTCTACTCAGTAGATTAAATACACCGAAGACCAAAATCACAGAATAACAGAAAGTTGCAAGGGACCATAGCGGGGCACCTGGTCCAAGCTCCCTGCTTAAGCAAGGTCATCCTAGAGCACATGGCACAGGATTTGCATCCAGATGGTTCTTGAATATCTCCAGTGAGGGAGACTCTACCACCTCTCTGGGCAACCTGTTCCAGTATGTGGTCACCCACACAGTAAAGAAGTTCTTTTTCATATTCATATTCCTGTGCATCATTTTGTGCTCTTTGTCTCTTGTCCTATTGCTTGGCACCACTGAAAAAGCCTGGCTTCATCTTCTTGGCACTCCCCTACAGATACTCATAGACATGGACGAGGCCCCCTCTCAGTCATCCTTTTTCGAGGCTGAACAGGCCCAGCTCTCTCAGCCTTTCCTTGTAAGAGAGATGTTCCAGTCTCCTTATCATCCTTGTTGCCCTTTGCTAGACCCACTCCAGGAGCTCCACGTCTCTCTTGTACTGAGGAGCCCAGACCTGGGCACAGCACTCCAGGTGAGGTGCCACCAGGGCTGAGTAGAAGGGTCACCCGAATGGTCGGTGGCTCCCCCGGTATGGGCGAACTCTCCCGCCGGGTGGTCGGTGGCTCTCCCGGGATGGTCGTGCCGGGTGTTTGGAGGCTCTCCCGGGATGGTCGTGCCGGGTGTTTGGAGGCTCTCCCGGGATGTGTGACGGCTGCCGCGTGCCCGCCCCCCGGGCCCCCCCTCGCCGTGCCGGGCGGGGCCGTGCCGGGCGCAGGCGCCTCAGCGCTCACCCATCGCCATGGCCCGCGGGGCGCCGGCGGCGCTGCTGGGCGCCGCGGCCTGCCTGTGCCTCCTGGCCCCGGCGGTGCAGGCCTTCAGGAGGAGGGGACCCAGCGTGACAGCCAAGGTGACTCTCGCCCGCGGCCGGGACGCCTCGGGATCGGTCGGGGCCCCCACGCCGGGGGTGTCCCCGCGGCCGCTGCTGGCGGTGCCGGGCTGGGTGGAGACCGCCGCTCTCCCACGGCCGGTCCCGCGCCGGCTCCCTCCTTCCCGCGCCGCATTCCGGGCACGGAGGGTTTGGGGAGGCCTTGAACGAGCGCCGTAACTTTATTGTTTTGTAAGGGTTGGGGTTTTTTTGTTTGTTTATTTTTTTTTTAGCCCCTCTGGGCATGCCGCCTTTCCGTAGGTAAGGCACATCGCGGAGTTCGGGCCAGCGAAGCCTCCCTCTGTATTGCAGAAATGGAAACCTCCACATTCCTTCCCTCACCAGGCTGCTGGCTGTGCCAGGCTGCCTCAGGCAGGGGCTGTAACCTGCTGGGGCTCGGGTGTGCAGCAGGTGTTTTCCCTCTTTGCTGAAACTCCTCGAGCGGGTCCAGCAGAGATCACAAAATTGATCAAGGGACTAGAGCATCTCTCTTAAAAGGAACGGCTGAGGGAGCTGGGCCTGTTTAGCCTCGACAGGAGATGACTTAGAGGGACCTCATCAGTGTCCTTAAGTATCTGAAGTGGGAAGGTGTCAAGAGGATGGAGCCAGGCCAAGGAATAGGATGAAGGCAGAAACAGGTGCATAGGAAGTTCCACCTGAATATGAAAAAGAACTTCTTTACTGTGGGACTGCACTGGAACAGTTTGCCCAGAGAGGTTGTGGAGTCTCCTTCAATGGAGATATCCAGGAACCATCTGGACACAATCCTGTGCCATGTACTCTGGGATGGCACTGCTTGAGCAGGGAGCTTGGACCAGATGACCCACTGTGCTCCCTTCCAACCTGACCCATTCTGTGAAACGCTTGGTGTTGAGAGCTGAGACTTTATTTCCCCATTTCCTGCTGCCTTGACATTCCTGCTGGTGATGGGCTTGGAGTGAGCTGCCAGCAGAGCCCTGGGCAGGGCGTTGGCGAGGCTCCTTCTTGGGCAGGACAGGCTGTACCCCAGTGGCACACATGTCCATTGCAGATAACGCTGGACAAGAGATGGGCTGTGGTGCCTGCCAGCAGCGTGGGGATGCACCTGGTTACTGCAAGACGCCAGCATCTCTTTCCAACAAATCTTTGCTTGATGCAGGAGATGGGATGTCTCACCCAATTTTGGACAAAGCAGGGATTATGTGTTTTTGCCCATAAGGACCTTTCCGCCTCGACTCGAGACTGTGCTCCCAAAGACACCTGCAGCCACGAAAATGTAACAGGGCAGGACAGGGGCAGAGCTGTTTCCTCTGGCATGGCCTCAGCTTCCTAAGTCAGAGACTGTGCCTTTGACTCTGAACTTCACTGCCGTTGTTGTCTACACCTGGGACAACAGACCTGCCTGGGATATAATTTTATGTCCTTTTTTGATTGTTGTGGCACATCAAGAATCCCAGCTGCCAATTTTCCTTGTCTTAGGCAGTGGTAACTTTAAAAAGCTCATCAAATCACACCAGTTTCTTATCTTCCATCTTGCATCTTCCATCTTTCTTCATATAAAACGTATTCCATATCTTTTGGGCATCTCTTCTGCTCATTTTTCTACATTCTTTTAGGCTGGTTTTATCATTCTGCAGTAGAGAAGCCAGAATTAGATGTAGCACTCAGGGTGTGAACGCACAGTACAGATGTATGCCATGGTGTAATTATGCTCATCTGCTGTCTGTATCCATTTTTCATTATTTCTAACATTCTTCTCTGACCTTCACAAGCTAAATTTTTTATTAAACTGCTCAAGGTGACTCCAGATGTTGTTTTTGAGTGGTAGCCGATTTTGAACCCCTTGTTGTGGCTGTATACCATATAGAATATTTCTGCATTTATCAGGAGTTCATTTGTCATTATATTGCCTGATCTGTAAGAATCATGAGATTTTCCTTTCACAGCCTTTTTTTTCCCCGTGAATAACTGAATACCCTTGTCCATTTTTTTCACCTAGATGTATACCATCTTGTGTAAGTTATATATGAATACGTTAATGAGAACCAGCCACCCTTACTGGTGCATTGTTTTTTCATTTCAGTCTTGAAATTCCTAACAGGCAAATTGTAAATAAGATTAAATATTTATATTTAATATTATATTAAATATTTTAATATTTATATAAATATTAACAAGACTAAAGATTTATTTCCTTTTGGAGTTTTTGGTGAAGAATCTGGTCAGCTGTTTTTTGAGATTTGAAAGTGCTATGTTGACCAGCTCACTAGTGTCTATGTGCTTATTGACTTTTCAGAGAACTTGAGGAAATGTGCTTAAGAGACTATGGCTTTTCTAGGCAGAAATAGTCTGTAGGACTACCAAATGCTTCTGTACTTGATTCTGTGGCCAGAAATATGCACAGACACATAATGTGGTGCATAATTAAAAAGCGCGTAGATTTCAAAAAATCACCAAGTGTGTAAAGCAGGTTTGTGGTGTGCTAACAGGAAGCCTGGAACTTGCTGTTTGTTCTCAAATGCAGAATAAGCTGAAGCAATGCTTTTTGGAAGTACTGTGCTTGCTGCTTAGGCAAGCAGCAATGCCACGTGTGATGCTTTCTGTTGAGCTGGGCTTACAACACGTGACGGACTTGTCTCCGTCTGCTCTGTGAAAGTGCAGATGTTACTGATATCTGGGGTGATCATCTGGTAGCCTCAGTTGTGATACTTACATATCTGCTTATATATTTCAGGTCAGAACATACCAGAACAACATTTTCAGACATAATAGGCTGCATTCAGAAAATGTAGGCAGGCAATACCCCTTACCTAGATAACCCTGGCGGCAAAATTCAGAGAGGTTTGTTTGTAAAAATCTAAAAAGTTAGTGAAAGTGTGCTGTTAGTACTTTAGGAGCCACACATCTAAGGAGTATGTTATTCAGCGCCAAGTGCCAAGGAAATGAATGAGGTGTATCAAAAAGAATTTTATTTTCTTTATAGTGCTTTTATAGCGTTAGCCAAAAGTTCAACAGTCAAAACCACATGGAAGATCAAGAAACGGTAGAAATGTTTAGTAGGAGAGCGTGAAAGAGGCATTCACATTGGAGAGACTGTGGTCATTTATTATCATTATTGGACTAATTTTTTAGCATTGCAGACAAGTAATACTTGGTTGAGTGCCACAAGGAACAGCAAATACCACATCATAGGAACACACATTGCTGTTTCCTAGAAGTTGTAATAGCCTTTATGTAACTTTTTCAGAACTTCAAAATGCCTCATTTCCTGACAGCTGTTCCTATTTTCAGTAATTATTGGAACATTCTTGCACAGTCAAATATGCATTCACAGATTCTGAACTATATTAAAATGCCTTATAACTCATTTGCCTCTCTGAGCTTGCTTTTCAACAGCATATACATTGAAGCTTTTAGGCATTCAGCTGAATAATTTGACCTGGTTATTTCTCTGTCAGGTTTGAATTCATATTTAGGAAAGCGATGGCTTGCTTGAGCCATAGGATTTTTTTTCCACTGTTTGTCAATTTAAAGAAATTTAGGCTTTTGTCTATACTTATTCACATACAGGAGATGAACGAAGATTAGGAGTGGGTAGCAAACTATCATTTTTGGGCAGTGTCAGTACTATAATTCCTTGTTATTTTTCACCACACAGTAGTAGCATCACTGTTCTTCCTTACTTCCATTTCATCTTTTCCATACAGCTTTAAAGACATGCACGTCTTGTGAAAAATCTTCAACACTACCTTTGAACTGGTGATAAAGCAGTCCCACCAACCCTTAAAAGCAATAAGAATCAAAACATAGAGTCACCAGTTCTCAAAAAGTTTTCTGCATAATCTGATTTTGGTGGCTCTGAAAGGATTCTTCTCAAACAGCATCCTTAGGAATCAGAGGATACTATTAATAGAGAACAGGCAGAAGTAGTTCCTTACCACCTGGTGCTTTGAAAAGCTTGGTCATTTGTTGCACTCACATCTGTATCACTTTTGTTCTCTTCACAAAAACATTTAGGTGTTCTTTGATGTGAAGATTGGAGACAAAGATGTGGGCAGAATTGTAATTGGATTGTTTGGAAAAGTTGTCCCAAAGACCGTGGAAAACTTCATTGCATTGGCAACTGGAGAAGTACGTTTGTGGTTTTCTTCCACTGTGTACTCATTTATTTTTGGATTGGGAAGGCAATGTGTTTAATGCTGTTTCAATTGTGAACTGTTCATCTTATTTCACTGGAGACTGTGCAAGAGTGCCATCCCCAAGGCTGTGCACTAATGTGTGTCCTCCCACGTCCTTGGTTCACAAGATGTAATTATGAGATGATGGATATCACTATCTCTATCTGTCCCTGCCTTGCAGATCTAGCATGTAAAGTTACTGTGGTCAGATACCAGTTAAGTAAAGACAATGTAATACCTGCTTTGTGGCAGTGCGGTCCAGCTGCATCCACCTGCACCTCAGTTTAATGTGTTTCTTGCTGGTATTATATCCACTGGTGGTATATTCTATGAAATCTAGCCATTCACTACTTGTGTATTTCCATATGCACTGTAAGAACTGGATGTTGTATTCATTTAAAGAATTATTTCATTTTCTTAGAGAGGATATGGATACAAAGGAAGTAAATTCCATCGTGTGATCAAAGACTTCATGATTCAAGGAGGAGACTTTACAGCAGGAGATGGATCGGGAGGTAACATGCTTAGTATCTTCCAGGTTCCCTTTTTTTTTTGTTCGAATGTCTGCTGAAAAGGCAGGCAAAACAGCATATTCCTTCATTCTTCCAGCTCACATAAATTTAAAAAAAAAAAACCCCACATTTGTTTCAGAGCATTTAGTACTTTTCCAAGCATCTTGGAACATAAGATGCAGCTATTGGGATTATCTGATTATAAGTATGTGTAGCTCTTCCTTTGTCCTCAATTTTTGCAGATAGCTCTTTTCTCTCTGTGACTTGTCCCCCTTCAAGAAGCATGGCTTTGCGTGCTGGGCTGGAGCCACGTGACCAGCTGAGCTGCTCCTACAACTTACGGTCTCCAAAAGATGGATGTCTCCACCCTTCCCCTGCTCTGGCTTTGTGACAGCGCTCCTTCCCTGAGGCACTCCCTGGTTGCATGTATACAAGAACCAAATCAAGTCATCCAGCAGAAATCTAATCCGTGGTGAAACAGTGAAAGCGCGTAGAGGGAAGGCAGGTAGGGAAGGGGGAGGCTGTCCTTGCTGCCCTCAGCTCAGCCAGGTCTGAGGAACCTTCTGAAATGTGCTGTGAGAGGGAATTTCAACACAGGGAGAGAAAAATTAGAAAATGAGGGTCATGCCCTCTCCTTTTTTTCTCTTACCAGAATTGAAACCACAAACTCACTGGTGGTATGAGTCCTGGCTGTGTGTGTCAGTTCTCCCTCCTGAGCCTCCAGGAGACCAGTCCACTGAGGAGACCAGTCCCAGCTCAGCATCTCTTGCATTGCATGCACTCTGGCTTTGGATTTCTTCTCTTCCTTTTCATGCACATTATTTATGTGCTACGAGTTGAACTGTCTGCATACAGTGCAGTGATTTCCCTGCTGGGGTAGAATGGAAAACACACATTCCTCTTCCTTGCAGCCAGCAATGGGGAAGACTAAAATACCAAAGACACAGTTTTAGCATAAAAGATAGGCAGCGTTTATTTTCGTGCTAATGCAGTTCACTGGGACAGTATTTGATGGTGTTGGAAGCAGTGTCCCCATTGTGCTAGGCACTGCACAAGTAAAGAATGAGGTAGACAACCTTCTCTTTTCAAAGTGATGGTGTTTTAAACATGACTGAAGTGTTTTCTCTTCTAAACTATTTTAGAAACACCAAAATCTTTATGTCATGGTTGTACAAAGCCACACCAAGTATTTTAGTTTAACTTCCATCTGGTCTTCCTGTGTTTCTAAACGTGTCTGAGGCAACTTCTTGTTAGGAGGAAAAGGGATAAATACTGAAATTGTCTCAAAACATGGCAGCCATAATGTTACTGGCCATAATTATGTAATTTAAATTTGTTGAACAGGATGAAGTATACGAATGTTCAGTGGTGTCTGTAAGCACTGAAGATACTCAGCTTGCTTGTTAAATTGAAAGGATAAAACATCATCAGCTTTAGCTATTCTGTCCTTATATGGGGTGGTTTAGCTTACCTTTTTTTCTTTACAAGCAAATTAGTTTTAGTTATCCACTGATGATGGAACAGTGATGTTGCTGTAGTCCTGAATTCATACTTCGTTTTTCCCGTTTTGGAACAAAAAAGGCTTTTTGATTGTTGTTTGGACTTTTTTTTTTTTTTTTTAAGTTTGCTTTCTTATTTTTTGTCATAGGAAGAAGCATCTATGGAGAAAAGTTTCCAGATGAGAACTTCAAGCTCAAACACTATGGAATTGGATGGGTTAGCATGGCTAATTCCGGCCCGGACACCAATGGATCCCAGTTCTTCATCAGTGTGACAAAGCCTTCCTGGTTAGATGGAAAACATGTAGTATTTGGCAAAGTCCTTGATGGAATGGTAAGCTGAAAGTAGTGGCAAGGTTAATACAAAAAAAATCTGGACAAATTCTGCCACATTTTATCTGTACTACTGTAACTTACATAATTGTGGTTCAAAGCTGTTGAGTGTTCATCTAATACATACATGGTAGAAAATTATTGTGAAGAGCTCCAGCTGGATAATTTAGAACTGAAACCAAATGCTAACTGCAGAAATGGATACTTTAATCATGCTTTTGGCTTTCACAGCCCTTGTTTCGGACCACTAGCCACTGAAATCCACAATGACACCTTTACAGATTACAAATGGAGTAAGTTCAGGTCCTCCTTTCACTAACATTGTTAGCCATGAAATAATTGTATTTCTACAAGCTCAAATCTGACATGCTAGTTATGGGTAACACTTTAACTGTTAGGGTTTTTAGAAGCATGTGAATATTAAGTATAAAAACATATATATTCAGATCTGTTTAAAAAGAAAAAAAATTAGTTAATTCTGTGAAACTGTACACAACTGCAAAACTGATGAAAGGCCAGATAGAATTTTGAGTTTAAAAATGGTACTTTCAACTGAATATATTAGTCAGGTTTTCCTTCTAAATTACTCCTTTTTAATCAGTGTTTTGAAATTAATGGGGAAAACATGAGTTCCTGGACAGAACAGTTCTTTGAGGAATCTGAAAATCTCATCATAACACTTGTCCCCCTCTCCCATATTCACATTGAATTCAATTTTCATAACTTACAGTAGTAGCTGCAAATTTTTGAGGAGAGACTTAGACTAAATTTTACTTTAGTCAGATTGATGGACAAATATCCAAAGCCAGGTAGTCTATATACCTAACTGAATTTTGTCCTTTAAAAATGCTGGTGGCATGGTAACACGCTTAAAATCTGTATGTATGTGTCATATGCTAAAGGTAAAATCAGTAACCAGATTTCTGGAAGCACAGTTATGCTGTACAGTTAGAAATCATCCTTACAAGTAGATTATCCTTTCTGATCTCTGGACTCACTTTCTGCTCATAGGCTACAGCTAGAAACCTGGATGTGCTAGGTGGGTCTTCTGAACTTAAATTTGCACTTGCCCCTTCGTAATGCTTTTGTTGGCTCAAAGCTTTTCTAGAGGGCAAAGAGCCTTCTCTGCTGACTGTGAGTTGTGGAGTGGCGTAACTGTTAATGTGGGGGGAAAAAAGCCCGTGGGAATTCAACGGGATAAAGGTCCTTGTTCATAATAAGTTGGTTAATAAACATCAGTGCTGTGAGCACTTAGTTGTTTATGTGGTACAAGCCTTCAACCACTGGAGTTTCCTTGGCTAAACTGAACTCTTCTATTTGTTTGTTTGTTTTTGTTTAACAGTCTGTGGTGCACTCCATCGAACTCCAGCAGACAGATGAACATGACCGGCCCCTTCAAGACTGTGTGATTGTGAACAGTGGCAAAATAGCTGTAAAGGAACCATTTGTAGTTGAAGTAGGTGACTGGTGAGACTAACAGTCAGAAAGAGAAGTAAAACCTAATCACTTTTCTTTAACATCTGTTTTTGACTGAATTTCCACTATCCATTGAGTTTTCTCCTCAAAACATGAGGCTACATTTAGGCAGTACTTAGCATTTGTCAAATACATAAAAGGTAAGACATAGTTCTATAACAACTTGATGGAGCTGTCACTCTTTGAAATTCAAGACATATCCCACTAAATTCTAGATCTTGCAGAAAAAGTCTTTCATGAAAAAGTATAGCAGTAATTCTGTTTTCTCAAGGCGTAAAATACAATCTTTTGTTTTGTTTGGAAATTTTAGCAATATTTGTTTCTGTCTTTTCAACTGAAAATATGTTCTGTAACAGTACTAGCATTTTTAAAAGTTAAAAAAAAAAAGTAACATACAGAAGTGTTTTGAATAAATAAACTTTGATTTCAAATAAATACTTGAAATTCTTTTTTTCTTCCTCCCCCCTCCCGAAGATCTTTTTTCTCATCTTAGCTGATTCTGCAAAATATGCAGGGGGTTCCATTTTGCAGGAAATATGGTTATAAGGTTAGAGTAGGGATGGCAAATTTACCTAATCATTAACATGTCCCTGTTAATCTTAAAGTCCCTGCTGTCTTTCAAAGAACCACGGTATTCAGATACCTCCCTGTAATCAAGAAAGAGCAGCGTTTCTGTCTGTTATTGAAAACGGAGGAGTCCTTGTTTTATAGCACAGTCAGTTTTGTAACCTAGCTGATGTTACTTATTACAAAGCTCAAGTGCTTTTTTTTTTAAGTTTTGCTGTACGTCAGAGATGCAACTTTAAGGTTATTATTTTTGTGATGCTTTTTAAGTAACTTTTAAGCTGACAACTTAACTGGCAGCTTTTAAACAAGGTTAGTGTAAGGTAACACTTTGAGACACCTGCATCAGTGAAGTTCTTCAATGAGTTACATAGTACTCTACGGGACAGAGATGTTTTTTTTAATCCGAGTGTTTTAGAACTTGACACAGAAGAGCTGCTGCCAAATTTCATGAAGGATGCATCCACCTGTGCAGAAGGCAGCACGCCACTCCTCTTTGTAGTGACTAGTTTCCTGAAGCGTGTCCTGGAGTCCATGTGAGGTATCCAGACCTTGAGTGGTGCAGCGTAGGAGCTACAGCACAGAACTTGTACCTGCTGACATTCCATATGCAAGGAAATGGGAAACTACTGGCAGGGATTACCCCATGTCCTCCTGACATGTAATTTGCAGTTACAGGGATGTTCCTGGTTCATCATCCACAGCTCTGGGGCCTCTCCTGAGGGTAAATTCTGACACTTCTTTTCAGAGACCTGTGAAAGGATCACTGCCCTCTTTAAGAAGACCTAGAGGAGAACTTGGCAAGGGCCCCTAAATTTGAGTAGTGCTAGGCAATCAAGACTTCCCTTTTACCCATGATAATTTTTCTTTCTACTAACTGTTTAAAGTAAAATTCTCTGAAGAGGAGGACTGGGAAGCAGGGTTAGGAAGTAGGAGCAAGAATGCCTTAGATTCCCTTGCCCAAAAAGCTTTCTGCTAGTAGCTGAAAGCTTTCCTGGAGGTTGATCCTGCAGACAGCATAGAATTCTGCTACCTGACCAAGTGCTGTAGTGTGACATGTAGTCACAGGCCTACTCTCCAAGTGCCAGCTTTTCACTCTCCCCAGGCGGCTTCCAAACACATTTAGTAGTCAGAGGAGACAACCCCCGTTTGTGCTTAGTTTTGCCCTTGCTGCTTTTGTGCAACACTCCTTCCACTGATGAGCTCAGTGACTAACTGGCTGGTCAGTTACAGTGAATTCTTTTTACCACGACATAACACAACATAAGCCTAGCATGTTCAGATGGTGTGGTGCTAAGAGCTTTAAATAAGCACACACAGAGGTATTTTCTCATACTTATCATGGAGACATCTGTGAGACCCATTTCTGGTGGCAGCAGCTCAGAGAAATGTTTTGCTTCAATAGAAAAGCACAAAAAAGACACCAAAGCAGTACATCCATGTCCTAGTAATTTATTTTGTAATGTCCAGTAGTACACATACAAATTTCCAGTTAAATCTGAACATATATATCAGTTTTAGTTTGATCATAATCTTAGTCATATTCTTGCTTTACCTTACCACAGAGTTACATGCTCTGTGATGTATAAAAGGTTAAGATATGGAATACAATCTGCAAGTTGATGTTGAGAGTAAACATACACATGGGTTAGATGCTGTAACTGGAGGGAGATTCATAAATCCCACATGAAAGTTCCTGGTAAGTAAAATAATTTCAACTGAAATCTAGAAAATTTCCTCAGAGAGTGCCATGTGTTTCAGAATGTGAAAGCATGCTTTCCAATTCCTCACACACTCTCTTCAGTGCTTTTAATCCATCCAGTGCCAGCCATGGGTAATGCGTTGGGAAAAACTGGTGCAAAAATGTTTAGTGTTTGCTTTGATAAAAATTATAGAAATAATTAGTAAAACTTTTCAAAGGTTAGCACAATTCAGTGTATGACTTAGAACATTTAGTGTTAAATAGTTGGAGCATGTCAATATATATAAGGTATAAATAACTTCAATACTGTTGTTTCCATATCTATTTTTTTAAAAGCAGCAACTGTAATGACAGTGATTTTATTTAAAAAGATACAATGCATGAAATTATTCTGAGGTCATGCCTCTTGCTTCTGAGCATGATTTTCACATCACAGAATTTTACTCTTGTTAATTCTATTAAATGTGACTCAGAGACTTGCTTCAGCTTCTTCTCCCCACACATCACTTCTACCTTGGCAGTAAATGAGGATAAAATATTCCATGTAGAATGCCATCTATAACTACGTTTGGGAAGTCATCTGGAAAAAAAAAAAAAGAAAAAAGAAACAAACTTACTTTCTTATCCATGTCAGTACAATATAAATGTTTTTATGGAACTTAACTAGGTAAGGCCTCCTACACTTCAGGTTAATGTTTATCCATGTTGGGTTGTGCTATTAGTAATGCTGTTTCAGCACTAAAAGCCACTTTAGGGTAGCACTGGGCATTGCATGAATGCGCTGCCAGATTTGTAGCTTATTGATTTAAAGGGATGTTCTAATACTTAATGCTGCTAGACTCCAGCTCTTTATCTGGATCTTTTCTCACAAGGAAGATGGATTACACTGGCAATTCAATTTCTAACAAAATCTCAATATACCTGAAGAAATTTCAAGATTGCTACTGGGAATACTTTAAAGCTGTTTTTTGATTGTGGTTTACAGCAATGTTTAAACTGAGAAGACAGAGATGATTATTTGAGGCATGAAATTTTCAGGTTGTCCAATCAACATAAAATGTCATATTACTAAAACTCATCCTATAATATTTGAAGGAAAAAAACCTCCACTATTTTGTTATCACAGATGCAGAGGAAACTGGCAGTTAATTTTCATGTTCAATTTGACATGAATTACCTGATAGAACACAGTAATAGATCCAAGCAGAGGAATGGCAAGATGTATATTACTGAAGTGAAAAGATTTTTGAAATGCACCTGAGTTTTTAATGAAGAGATTACTTAAATGACCAGGCATTAATAGTAAGAATTTCTGATCATTTCTTACAACCTTAAAATTGCTAGTACACCTAGGTTTGCCTCTAAGAATAGACTATTTCTGATACAGAACTATCCACACTAACCAAATCTTCAACTATCAGGTGATGGGATATTCACAAAGAATCATTAGATACTAGATATATTAGATCAACTAATGGGGATGGGAATTAGGTTTTGTCCCTGATTCTTTCACAAAAATAATTTTTGAGGTAAAAATACTGAGCAAAGAGTAGCTTTGGACTTTATTTACAAAAAAAAATCCTTATTAGCTTAAATGTGTTATTTCATTGGTATTAATGAGGTGATTCCAGAATATTACAGATGTTACAATCAGATATTTTAGGATGTTTTAATGAACTGTAACCTCCAATGTAAACAATACACACATAATTCTCCCCAATTCCTCATAATAAGTCAAATGACTTGTTAATATTTTGAATCCAAGACTGTTTCCTCAAATCCTCCAAGTTCAGCTGTCCCAAATTACCCTGGAAGAATAACCCTATGCAGTTGTCACAAATGGTATTAAAAATACACTTGTAAAGGCAATCTGATGCTTTCCTTCTAAACTAAAGGCTGCAGTTCCAGAAATCAATTTTTATTGGTTCTGCTATAACATACAGTATACATAGGAAAATAAAGATTGATTTAAAAAATGATACAACTTTGCAACATTAGAGTTATTGTGATCCTGTGCTGCTTAAAAAAATCAGGCACATCAATTCAAGTTAAACATATAAATACATCAACCACAGTCTTGCAGATCTGTGATATTTGCATGGCTTAAAGAATCATCACAACAACTTTCAAACAAGTGACAGTAAATCTCAGATTCCATTTTTTTTAAGCTTCTGAGGTATCATCTTCAATTTGCAGATTAGGTTTTTCCTTTATTTTTCTCCCCATACCCTTACACAAAAAAATGATGTGCAACCAGACTGTCATATACATCATGAAAAAGGGAATCTGAAAATCAGTGAGGTTTGTAACTGTGACTCTTATTTTTGGAAAGTTGTTTTGCAACTCAACAGCCCTTAAAGCTTGGTCATCAGAATAATGGCAAGACTTTATTTTATAAAGACAAGTAACAGTGCAATGAGAGGGTAAAAATATCCTTTGAGTATTATCTTCCAGAAAGAGCTATTTATTTTGTTTAAAACTTACACTATTTCCTATTCTATGGAAATATGTTAACAGAGGCATTCTTGTATCCAGGAGAGACTTCTGATTGAAAAAACTGTTCACCTTCTTCAAAGAAAACATACAACAAATAGTTATTTGTTAATAGACACTTACTTTTGGTCATAGGTTGAACAACCTTGGCTGTTTTTACAAGGGAATCAGAATCTATGAAAGTAAGAACTGATCTGAGAGGGAAAATTTTAGAAAGCTCATCTATATTTTCTCTGTGCTGCAAACTAAAAACAAAGAAGAAGAATTAAAAGCGATGATAGTCATGTAAAAACTGTGTTTTTTTCTAACTAGACTAAAGTCAACTAGTAGAGCCTCTAGACTTAAAATTTGGTTTTCTTTCTCCCTTTTTAAACCACAACTCACTTTCTAATTTGTGTTTTAATTCAATAAGTTAAAAAATAACTTGCAAATGAATTTGATGTTTTAGGGTTTTCAAACACAAAAAATATTCACCTGCCATATAAAATTCTAAATATTTTGATTCAAGGCCAGAAAATGCCTTGGCAAAAGTCTGAAATGTCCATTGTTTCAGATGTCATTAAGGAGGCCAACCTAATGTTTAAACATCTTGCACATTAGAAGAAGCTTTTATCTTAATCCAAGAAAAACACTACTTAAAAGAATAGTTACAAAATGAATTAGAAAATTAAGTTCCTAATGATTTCACAAAGAGGAAGCTTAGCCTTCCTCGGAGTACATGTTATGGAAGGAAGATAAATACCATCACAGTACTGCAAAATCCTGAACAGAAGTCTTACAGCAAAACGCTACAGGTGCACTGGAAATATTAAGTACCATCACACTTTTTCAGGATAACTGTATATGAAATCCATTTTATCTCTTCAGAATGGTAGGGAATTAAATGATGTTCTCAAGGAATCAAGTACACCTGTTCTCAGGGAATCAAGTATGCAATTAGGAGGAGCCTTCAACAGTAAAATTAATACATGCAATGTGTCTCACTCTAAATACAAGTAACAACTTTTAAAAAGACTCTAAAAAACTTTAAAAAGACTTAAAAAAACTCTGTGGGTGCTTCTTCATCACTGTTGTCACTTGGGTCAGAATTGTCCTTGTGAAGTGACCTTCTCTGTGCTTCAGTTCACTGAGTTTGTGATTTGCACTCCAGCCTCAAATGGACATTCAGCACATGTGAGCAGACTAGTGCTAAGTCAAAGTCAAAACTAAACAACCCTGTAATGTGTCTTCTGTGGACATGGGTCACAAAGGACTGGCTAGACAGCTTTGCAGTCTCTCCGGGGATGGAGACTTCACTCTGGGCAACCTGTGTTGGTGAAAAAGTGTTTCCTGACGTTCCTGATGTTCTAGTCCTGTCACTGGGCAGCACTGAAAAGAGACTGGCTTTGTCCTCTTTACACCCTCCCTTCAGGTATCGATAAGCATTTTGAGAAAATCTCAAGGAAGTTCATTCCTTTGGTTAAGAAACTGCAAGTAAAAAAGCGTTTGTTCATAAATTTAGTCTTAAAAATTTAATGATTTTCAAGGTACTGCAAGAATCTCTCTATTGATTTCTACACAGTATTTTGTAAAATCAAACAAAATGCCACATTAAAAAAGAATCTTAATGTACAGCTCAGGGAGAAGATTCTCTCTTGAGAGCTATTACAATTTTAATAAAAGATTTAGTAGAAGTAACAGTTCAAACAAGTAAGATGACAAAACCAGGCAGAACACACTCTGAAAATGGTATTTCTTTTTCTGCACACATTTAATTTAAGAGAGGATAAGTTTTCTGAATTAATAAATCAAATAATTTTTTTTTCTATTTAAAAAGGGGTTATAACAAGCTACTTCAAACACTCTTTTGAACCACGTATTATGAGATGAATGCTAATGTAAATGTCCTGTGAAACACATCAACTATATTTTCAGTATACTTTTTTTTTGCTGGAAAGAGCTCTAGAGGTTATAAATGATAAGAAATAGTAACAATCCAAATGGAAATACAAACATTCTTGCAGAAGATCGACCGGTGTTTAGGGAAAAAAGCACTTGCAAAGGACTAGGCCTCTAAGTTCAAATCCTTCAGGCAAAATAGCCGACAGGGTCAACAAGAAAAGAAATGCAACATTCTTCATCTTTTGATTTCTCAGTAGGTTTGTCTGAGGAAACAACTGGGGAAGAAAATTCCAGTCTTTTATAAATCACCCACCCCACTTAGTGTTTTAATGGTTTCTTACACAAGAACTATTGTTTTATTGGCAGGTTATTGGATTTTGCACCAGTGTCATTTGACTAGGCTGGTATTAATAATAATGTGGTTTATGCGGTGCAGGGTCAGATCAGTAAAGTGCTGTTAACAGATGACAGGTTTGATTACCGTTGGCTTTAGGCAAGACATATGGATCCCTTAGGAACAGCAGCACAGGCTGGTGGGACAGTTTGCTGGAAAGGTCAAGAACAGGGATGTCAGTATCAAGGGACAGCACACAGAATATTCTACAAACTAGCTTTGATAAAGCAAGGTGTCTGAGCTGCGCAGGAGCCACGCGGTATGTTTCCACACACCAGCACTGCCCAGTAGGGCAGGCTCCGTCTTCTGGAAGCAAAGGTTGCTGCTCCTCAGCCACACAGTGAAACCCTCAATGTGAAGTTGGACGTAAAGGGACTGCAACCTGGAGGGGTGACTTGCAGCTGGCTCTGAGACCTCCTGATCCTGCTCTGCTCCCCGGCACTTGGCATAATATAGGCTACAAAATCATCTGCAACCAGGCTCCATGTCTACAGGCTCTTCAGGAAACCAAACAGACTCAAAGTGTCACCATGTTCTTGCACCCCTAAAGCAGCAGCTGTACCCCTCACTCACAGAGAGAAAGTCCTTGTAAGCCCCTCACAGGCCTAATTCCCACCCTGGTCATGGCACAGCCACGCTCTCCCAGCCCCCTCCTTTCTGCTTGGTACATACGCATGCCAAGCAGTGCAACCACATACATACAAAGCTCTATCTAACGCATCAGGGACAACCCAAACCTTTAATTTCTTCTACTAAATCTTCTTGCTACATTCCTAGATATATTTCAGAGCTGGCAATATTCTATTAGTTTTGCAAGGAATTTCTCAATACTAGCACATGGATGCTCAATTCACACTACAAATGGACAGACCTAGCAAAGCTGATCAAACTATCCATAACATTTAACAACCACATCTAATTTTAATGCTAAACTACTGCTAATTCATCATCTGTGAGGACCAAATACAGTAACCTCCAATAATTTCAAGTAATTTGATAATCAGGTGTCCTAGAAAGAGTAGGAATCAAGCTCACCTTGATTCTTCAGATTCTGTCTCATCAAAAGAGCTGCAAGTAAAGTGAGAGGAAACTCTGGTTACAACAAGATTAATTTTATAACTAAAAAACCCAAATTCTTTAAGAATCACCAAAGGGAGCAATCTTTATCTGGTCATTGGCTCTATGATTCAGTTTAATGAGATGAATGTGGGAGATTGTATCATTTTACAACCCCCACTACTTGAAAATGATAGGTCCATTTTACTGTAACAGGTTCACAAGCATTTCTATCTATCTGTCTATGAAGTGTTGGGGTACAGTCCCACTGAGGATACTGGCCAATGTCATTAAATACAAGTGAGAACTACAAGTCTGTTAGCTTCTGAATCCCTCTGGACAGTGCCCTGGGTCATAGATTCCTCCAAGTGTAAGAGGGCCTCAAAATTATCTTCAAGTCAATTGGCCTTCTCACCACTGCAGACCCAAAGAGCCCCCTGCTAAGTGGAAGAGGGTCATGCAGCTTTCTGGGGAGCAAGTTCTGGTAACACTTCTGCACTATCAAACACAGCTTACATAGCAAAAAAAATTCTCCCTACAAAGCTCAGAGCTGCGGAGGTAACAGAGCTTCCAGCTACACTGTTTTGAGTATTTCTACAGTCATTACACTCATCATACTAAGATTCCCTCTTGCCATTCTGATTAAGAACTCTTCCCAGGGGAGAAGCAGTTGGGTCACTGGGGTAGATGTCATCAGAAAGGTGAAAGACCTCATTTTCAAACACTGAGAGAGAGATCATAAAATGATCACAGAATGAACTTCTATTTTGTGCAGATACTATGACTCTAAAACACATGCAAATGCTTTCTATGCAATTTTAGTGAGTGTTCATGAAAATCTTACATTTCAGTAGATACTTCAAGATCTATGAGAAAATCATATTTTTCTCATCTAAACTCCTTTGCTTTCCAAGAATATTACATTAAACTTCACTTCTGTCTTTGAACTGTCTGGATTTATTTTATGACCTTTTGGGGATATATAAACATACTTAACATGAACCTAATGCCCATTTATTTTACAGTGTTAGAGTTGGCAGCAAGACCATTTTAAGTCAATGGAATTGCATCAGCACTGAGTGAATATGGGCCTTTTGGCCTCCATGTATTTTTCAGTAAATAAGAGCTTACCCACAGCTTTCTGCTTTTGGCAAGGTAGGTACATGGCGAACGTTCAGAAAATCAAGAAATATTTTAGGGAGCTCTTCATTTTCTAAAATGACTGTCTGTAAAAAAAAAAAAAAAAGCCAAAATAGAAATATGCATTTTAAAAATATTGTAAATATTGCACACTTCCATTCAAGCTACCAAAACATTTCACTCTTGCAACAATTTCCAATTCTCCATTTTTTTACACCTATTTTGGAATGCTTCATTTCAACAGGAAAACCACAGTTCTTGATGAATCACATTAAAATACATTCAGCTTACACTAATAGATTCTATTTCACCTACCATCACTGGTGCCAAGTTAGATGCCTCTCAAGCAGAGATGTCTGATTCTGGAACTAAGTTACTGGCATGCTCATTTGTGAAAAAAAATCTGTTTATTTAAAAGATAAAATAAAGCAGCCTCAGCTCAGTGCTTTCACCTGACAAAAGACTCCCCTCTGGCCTGTAAGCGGAAAAAGGAAGTCTCCACTTTGAGCAGTTTTATTAGCTCATACCTTGGTGAATGATAACAAGGGGAACTCTTTGCTTCGCCTGACAGGTCAGCTTACAGTGCACTCCTTGTATCTGCACTGTGGCTCCTAATGACAAAGCTCTGACCAAGGAGCTGCTCACCAGACCTGCCACATCCTTCCATACAGGTGGCCACATAATGGCCAGAAGCCATCCTCTGTTTTTTTACTGAAAAGATTATTTACAATTTTCACAAGGCAAACAAAAGCAGTTCATAAATTCAACCAATGTCTCACCTGAAAGAATAAGCACCTATTTCTTTACTGTTCATACTGCCATACATTCTGAAAACACATGTACTTCACATGCAAATGAAAGCCACAAGCTCTTTGGTAAAGAGCTTTCCTTCATAAAGTCCTGACCCAAAGTGACTGAAGGTATGGAAGAAACTTCACTGGATTTATAAATAGATCGACTCTTACAAGCTATCCATGTTCATCCTGTTCACTTTCATACCGTATGTTAGAAGAAATTCATGTAGGAAGAAATAAGTCTGGTGATGGGAAGAAACATTACTCTGCTTACATCCAGGAGGTAACTTATCCCTTGTGTATTTTTCTTACATTACAGTATCACAAGGGAGACACAATCATATGTAGAGGATAACAGGGTCATAAAAAAAAAAAGGAGACACCTAGAAGTCATCTAGATTTGATAGCAAATTTAATACCAAGGTTATTGGTATGAGGAAAACACACTTAGTGTTAAAAATACTTAAGATGTGAATGGCCTTAAAGAAAAAAATGCTTTTGAAAACCAAGATATTTCAGAACTGGTTCTTTTTTTATGTCTACACTTCCTCAACAACTGAGGCCATCACTAACAAATCTGAATAAAAGAACAGGGGAAAATGCAGCTTTTAAACTTTTCTGTTCTGGATTTTAATGGATGTAATGAACAAGGAGGTCTGAGGTGCTGGCAAGTGTTAAGCCTTTCAGTTCACCTCTATATGAAGATGCATTAAAAAATGCCACTCCATTTTCATTCTGCAAAATCAGCACCTTGTTGCTGCAAAATTTGTCCTGTTCTGCATTCAGGTTATGCACAAAAGGAGGGGTGGAGGTGGATGCATATTCAGAGGGTGTGTGAATTGCATAACAATGCATATCATTGGCTCAAATAAAACCATCTTACTAATTATATGCAACCAAGAACCACAAAAAGTTGTATAAAGATGTTTAAGGGCATCTGGTGTTTATATGCAACCTCATACTTACACCTCCTGACAGTTTTTTCCAAAAGTTGAGCTGCCTGCTGAGGCTGCTGAACAGAACAGGAAAGAAGAGAAGGATACATCATTGTATAAAAGGAAAACTCCTGACAGCTCTTACAAACCTATTTGCTTCTACTTCCACTTACTCCAGATTAATACCTCATTCTATTTATTCTTTTTTTTTTTTTTTTTTTCCACACGTATTAAGTCAACCCTGCTAATCCTGGCCTTGCTCAAATATACTTCACAAAAACATGTAAGCAAATAGCATCTGCTTCAGTGCGGTAAGCTATAAAGTTTATTAGCTATCAGTAACACTGCTTTGGTGATCACTAAACTTGAAGATGTAGAATTTGCAGAGAAGCAAAGGTAATTTTGCATTCCACTGTATTTGTATGCCACCTCTCTTAATTGTGAATTTTACGATTTCCAGAATTTTATGAAGGCAGTAATCACTGCATTGAACAGAGGAGAATTTTTCAACTGAGGTAATGCAATGTGACATGCACTTCAAACATTAAAAAAAAAAAAAAAGGAAGATGCAAGTTAATTATCCTAATAAGGGGGCAAATTATCTTCTGGCTTGACTTCATTGGCTTTGATACAACTAAGGCCCAGAACATAATCTTGCCATTTAAATACAGGGCGGAAACCAAAGGAAAGGAGAAAAAAAAAACCCCTGGGGAACAACAACAAAAAAACCCAGCCAATTGGATTAGGTGTGTCTGTCTAGATACATTTCCTATCTCTGGTGGTGGCCCAAAGTGGACATTTAGAAAAAAATGTAAGCATTCTCAACTTCCTATTTAAACTGTTGCAAAGAATACTCTTACATCAGAAATAAATGTTACCACAAGTGGCTTAATTTACCTGGAACAACCCATAATACAACAGATTTTTGATTTCTGTCTAAAAACTTCTAAGAAACACATATTTTGCAAACCTAATATCTTTAAATGATAGCTGAGGAGGAAAGGAAACAGCAGGTAAAGTCTCTCAACCACTATCTTGATTTGTGATGTAATATGCTCAACTGTAGCACTTGTTCAAGTGAATATATGATGCTGGCTTATAAGTATGACTACTATCTTGTTTGCTCTGCCATTAGAAACTTAAGAGATAAATATTTTCAAAGAAATAAAAACTCACACTGAGTTTGATTGTAATGTGAATTTCTACTACATCCAAATTCTACCAAGATCATAGCAATGAGTTTCAAATACGGGACCCAGAGTGCTAAGTAGATTAATTTAAGAAAAAAAACCCAAGCATGTGTATTTCCTTCATAAAATAAATAACCCCCCCCACAAGTAAAGCATCTAACACAAGCTCTATCAAATGATTTGGGAAGTGACTCCAGAAACACGTTTTTCAACCCATTGATTTCAGCTGAACTAAGAGTATAAGTGCCATATTTTCTTAGAAAATTGTAAAGTGTGTTTATCTGTTACTGTCACACTTTAATGAACTACTCTGTGCTTCCAGAAAAAAACCCCACAACACAACACAAGGGAGAGCCTGATGTTTACATCAGCAGAAATGTCTTTTTCATTGAAAGGGTGCAATTATTATTATGTAACACAAATAACAAAATCCTCAATTTTTCTACCTTATCAGTTTCATAAAATCATGTTCCCTAAGGATGTAATTGATTAGTTGCACATGTTCTTTCAGTGACATCTGAAATACTTAATTGTCGGTTATCTTTTCTCCTTCAGTAAGTAAAATATAGTCACAAAATTGCAAAGGGACTTGTTCTGCCTTAACCTTAGCTAGATGCCATCATGCAGTGGAAAACAGTGCTAAAATATCACAGGATAATGCTCTCCAACAAGGGAGACATATAAACAGCATAATGATTTCCCACGAGTTTCCTTTTTAGAAAATTGTCACTAAAGCCAGGGTAAATGGTGACATATCTTCACAGAGGACACTGTGAAATCGAACACTGGCATTCTAGTTAGGCCCAAACCTACTCATCAGCCAATTATAACAGTAACTGAACATCTTGCTGAAAACCTGAACAAGACCACTTCCCTAACCTTCGGAGATCATGCCACAGGAATGCATCGTTTCACATTGTTTTATTGTTGTTGTTGTTTTTAATGAAAAAAGATTTTAAAATCAATTTCTTACAGTCATCTATCATACTTTCTTAAGGTTGCTGGAACAGCTGTTGGAAAGAGAGAAATGAGACTGGGGAGCTGAGTTACAGGGTCCTTACAGACTTTTCCATTCAATCGGGTTTAGTTTGAAATGCAGTACTGTTAGGGTGAAGAAGTTCATGACAGTTTTTCCTCTCTTCACAGGGAAAGATGCTTCACAATACCTAATTCAGTGGTGCAGCTAAAACGGGGGAGAAGAAAATCAATACCTTCCAGTTACAGTAAGTAGGCTGGAGTGTCAGTCTCCACTGGGACCAGAATCCACATCTTTTAGAACATTTTAGAGTCTATATTCTTCTATTAACCTGCTTTTCCTGAACTGCTTTACACAATCCCATGAAATGATATAAAGGTTATCAAAAGAACACATTAACTAAAAACCAAGTAGACAAAGGAACCAGACTTCTAAGAGTAAGCTTTCCTTTTTTTTTTTTTTTTTAAAGTAATGGCAGATAAAATAATATTTTATGTTATCCATTGTAAAGAACTATGAAAAAATTAATTCCCGTCTTCAATAAGGGTGTTATTATAGGTTATCAACTAGAATAACTTTTAAATAAGTTGTTGCCTACGTTGTCATAGTAGAGAGTTCCCACTTTTCATTACTACCAAAAATATTCCCATTTGTTAGAACAGAAGGAGGCTAACAAATGTGCCTAAAATTCTGTATAAAGACACAAGAAGCATGCAAACACACATACCACAACACAGAAGTGATGCTCCATATGAAGCACCAGCTAGTCAACAACACTCCCATGCTCATATCAAAGGGAAATCAACAGAAAGAGTGCCATCCACACAGTGGAGCTTGAAAGGGAATAAATTTTGCCTTTAAGTATTATAAGCCAAAATACTTCCAATAAAAATCCAGAAGTTCTGTCTAAACTAACTGAAAATTAATGTAAAATCACAAAAGTTAAAAAAAAAAAGACAGAGGGGAATTGCACTTCTGAACCTCAAGACTGAAGAATAGTACAAAAATTCCTGCACCAACTTTCAATTTGTTATGACCTTAAAACTTACCTGATAACTCATAAGTGACAAATCTATCACAGCATTCTCAAGCTACACGTAGGATTAATTAACTAGATGAAAGGGAAGCCATCAGTTAAACAGCTACTGTATCATCACTGGAAATGTATATGACAGTGTCTATGTACATGACAGTGTCTATAACTTGTCAACATTTTTACTTAAGCCCTACCTAACCTTACGGCAAAGCAGTTTACTCATTTTGATCAAAAATATCACATAGGTCTTAAGGCAGAGAGCACTTCAGTTAGAAAGCTTGTTAAAAACACATTTACAATTCCAACTAAGTGCAGAGTGGACTGACTTGAGGCTAAATGCACAAATAAGCCACTTGATGTGAAAAATAAAATACTGAATTTCTTTTGGAAAACTGGAAACATAAATTAGTGGGAGCAAACAGTGAATCCCTCTTCAACAAAACAGGAGACTAGCCCTTGAAAGACTAGAAATGAAGTGCAACTATTGTTTCTTTGAAAAATAAAAATGAAAGGAAGCGGTCAATATAATTTCCTGAGACACTGCTCAAAGGATTGGAGGTTAAGACAAAGATGGATGAGAAATGAAGAAATCAACAGAGCAAAAGGAAAAGAAGCAGAAGGGCAGGACAAGCTAATGATATTATAAAAAGTTAGTAGGAACAAGAAAGGCCTTTAAAAATAAGTAACAGGAAAAACTAATATAAAGAGTAACTAGATCCATTAATGGCAAAGATAGACACAAAAGTAGATGCTGATTTCAAAATGTCTGAATTGAAGTGTCTTTTAGAAGTCAATGGACCAGTAAGACAATGGATAATTAACAAGTAATTAAGACCATGTCAATAATGCTGGTGATAACAAACAGGTGCAGGAATACCTTAGACAATAATACAGATATCAATCAGTAGACAGAAAACACACATTCTACAGTGGTACAGAAATTATGTAGTTAGGTTTGAAAAAGTCTTCTCAAGAGTACAGGGGGAGAAGGTTTGTTTAAAAAGTAACCATGTTTGTAATCTCAACACAACAGTAAGCTGCAATACTGTTTTCTAAAAGCTTAAAGGAACTAAATGCGAATATGCTGAAGTGAAAAAAAACACCCAACATTCAGGGGAAGTAAGATGCCTCACTCACCATGCTCTCTGCCAGTCCCTCCTTCAGGGAAAGCTCCAATGGGCAGTGTTATGAGCACCAGCATGCTCACCTGAGACAAGCAGCATCTGAGTTCCTCTTACACCACCCCTCAGACCAACATGGCCACTGGAAAATGCCAGAATTTCCTCATAAAACACTGTAAATACAAAACAGCCACGAGAACTGCACACAGTGCAATTCCCATCATCAGAAGCTCCTGCATTTTCCATGTTTGGGAAGTTTCTGTTGTCCACTATCAGAGCTTTGAGACAACAATTATCCATAAATTACTGTTTGAGAAACATTAAGGAAAGAGACCTCTAAGACAATAACAACAACAGAAATGCAATTGCAAACTACAACACCTGGAAAGTAATTGATATGTTTTTGTTTTCTCTCACACTCAGGTGCTGTCCTCCTTCTATGCTGATCCATGTGATCCTTGTGCACTGGAAGGAAGGTTGCATGGGAAAAAGAAACAAAACCCTGCAACAGAATCCGATCACGTAATCAAGTATGATCATAAATACATCATCTACTTTACAGTGGATAAGCTGGTAGTGGAAATGTCAGTTCCATATTTTCCAAATTTGCATGTCCTAACCTTCTTTAAACATCCTGTCTTCCTAGTATGCAGTAACCCTTTCTTGAAATTGTAGAATCCTTTAGGTGGGGAAAGGCCTTTAAGATCATTGAGTCCAACCCTTAACCCAGCACTGCCAAGGCCACCAGTAAATCAAGTGCCTAAGTGCCACATCTAAATGTCTTTTAAGTATCTCTAGCGATGGTGACTCAACCATTTGCCTGGACAGTCTGTTTCAATGCTTGAGAACCCGTTCCTCGAGGGAATTTTTCCTCTTACATAATCTAAGCCCACCCTGGAACAACAAAAGGCCAAATCCTCTCATTTTGTCACTTGTTATCTAGGAAAACAGGCTGGCCCCCACCTGGCTACAAGCCTCCTTTCGAGTAGTTGTAGAGAGTTCCCCCTGAGCCTCCTTTTCTCCAGGCTAAACAACCCCAGCTCCCTCAGTCTCCCCTCACATGATTTGTGCTCCAGATCCTTTACCAGATCTGTTGCCCTTCTCTGAACACACTCCAGCACCTCAATGTCTTTCTTGTACTGAGGGGCCCAGGACTGGACACAGGATATGAGGTGTGGCCTCACCAGAGGCAAGTACAAAGGAACAATCACTGCCCTGGTCCTGCTGGACTATTTTTGATACCAGCCAGGAAGCCTTCTTGGCCACCAGGGCACATGCTGGCTCATGTTCAGCCAGCTGTCAACCAGCACCCTCAGGTCCTTTCCCACCTAGCAAATTTCCAGCCACTCTGCCCCCAGCCTGTATCTCCACAAGGGTTTTTTGTGACTCAGATGTAGGATCCAGCACTTTGCCTTGTTAAACCTCATACAATCAGCCTTGACCCATCAATCCAACCTGTCCAGATCCCTCTGCAGAGCCTTCCTACCCTACAGCAGATCAACACTCCCATCCAGCTTGGTGTCATGTACAAACTGACAGAGGGTGGCACTTGATCCCCACATTCAGATCATGGATAAAAATAGTAAACAGAGCTCTCTCTGATACTGACCCCTGGAGAACACCACTGGTGATCAGCCATCAACTAGATTTAACTCCATTCACCTCTGCTCTCTGGGCCCAGCCACCCAGCAAAGAGTACATCCATTCTAGACAGGAGCATCAGGTCACAAAATACATAGAAGTGTATTTGTTTGTTGCAGTAACAAGTCAGCAGGATCACACAGTATTCCTTCAAAGGGCCTAAGAGAACTGAACTGATGGATTTTCTGAATTAACAACTCTGTACACCATATTGTTTATGGCTGCTTTACAACCAGAAAACTAATAAATTTACAATAATGATGATGATAATAATGATAATGATGATGATAATAATAACACCAACAATACAGTACCATGAGAGAACTGGCATGCCTGTACCAGGGAAGTTAGTAACAATTACAGGAAGGAACAGAACTATTGGGCACAAATATAAACACATCTTAATAGGGCTACTATGACTGAAACAGAGACTCTGGTTAAATGGTTACTGAATTAGAAATTGCCAAAAAAGAGACTCTGTTCAAAAACTTCCTGCAACCCCTTAAACAATCAACAAGTACAGATAAAGGTGGCCCTGCTGATAGAGCCTACTTTCATTTCCAAAAGGCTTTTGACACTCCCTCCTTCTCCACCAAAGACTTTAAAGCAAACCCAGCAGTCATGATCCTTGTGAAGATAACTAAGTTGTTACAATTCCTGAAAGAGAGGATAGGAGAACACATCTCCAAGTGATGCATATTGGAAAAAAAAAAAAAAAAAAAACTATAAAAAACCAATGATGGACTTTAGAATGACCATTAGTATTGGGGGCTACAATAGCATTTTCACTTCTTTTTAGCTTCATAGGATATCTCCCACAGCTTTAATTCATGTTGCTGATTTTGCTGAGAAAAAGGAAAGAGTCAGATGGTTGATAAGGTGTGAGGAAGTTATCGATGAAAACAAGTCTTCCTCTCCTTAAGAATGACAATTTCATGCAAAAGTCATATAAAAATTTAGAAATCATCTGAGGATGCTTTTCTCATCTGCATTGTTTCCACAAGGTACTGTAACAGAATGCTATTTAACTCCACAATAACTTCTTATTTTGTCTCTCTGATATTTTCTTGTCAATGTTTTGGGTCAGAGTAAACTCTTGAGAAATGACTCGACATTCCCTCTGAAACTAATTAGATTAAGCAGCAGGTATGCACTCCCAAAGTCCAAAAAAGAGAATGTAGAAAGGACAGGGAATTCACTGCACCTGGGGTTAATGAACTCAATTGTGTAATTTTTGAAGAGGTAAAGCAGGGGTAACATAGCTGGCAAAATATATTTAGATTAATACAGTGGTGATTTTTTGGAGCTTTGTTTTTTATTTTTGAGTGTTCACAGCCCTTTCAGCACAAAATCTGATGTTGAATAAGGACTCTAAGTTATTTTGTTATGTTGGAAGACTAACTGTGAGAAAACTGTTAAGCTTTATTTTAAAACTCTGAAGCTTACTCAAATTTTAATCAGCTTTATTTATTAGCAAAAGAAAGGTAAATATCTGTGTGTGGGACTATTTCAGTATTTTCCCCCAACTTGTTAATATACTACCAATTTACTCTGATACCCTTATCTGTAATTAATGAGGTGGTTGCTCTCGCAATGGCAAAGAAGCACAAAGTAAGTTTTGACCACTAACAAATTTAGAAATGACAGAGACAGAGGGGCTGAAGAAAACTGGAGTCAGTCCTAACAGGAACAGGATAGACACCACAGGAATAGAACAAGAACATGGATGTATTTGTTTAAATCTGTTTAAAGCAAAGGGCTTTCTTGTAGCAATACTCTAAGAGAAAAAAACCTTATTTTAAAACATATGCTTTTCCATGTTTCATTATCTTACTTCTGTTTGTAAACATTCTTATGTTTAAAACATTTTTCTAGCCCCACAGGAGAGCAAGACCAAATCAACTTGGAACAATGTGATAAATGCTGTGCTGACAGCATTAGCCATTGATTAAAAAGCATCTGTTTTCTGAAAAATCACACGTTTTGTATGCTTTGAAAAATACTCAAATCTCTGCTCTGGATGGAAACCAACAGGTTAAAGTCAAAGATTCAGACAATCTCTTATGTCCTGTTTATAACACAGAAGCAGCATAACAAATGGTTGAGATGTAGGGACACATAACAACATGGATATTAAAACAGCTTAGACAGCATTTCATAAATTACACAAGTAAGTTAAAATCAATGTCAGAGAACAGAAATTTGAATAGATGAAATAGGACATTTTTTATCAGATGTTAATATGCACGTTTAAATTAAATTCTTGATAAATAAACAGCTACTAACTATGCTGTGACAATGTTTTGCCAGGGGTCATATCTCATTTACTATTTTCATTAAAAGGAACACCATATAAAGAACATGGAGGACAGCAGGGCAGTCATAATGCAGTATACTATTTTATTTTCCCAAATAACATAAGAGCAGGAAGATGCTCAAGACTGTTAAAAATTAACAGTAAGCATTTCTGGCAAAAAGAGTCAGTGCAGAACAGTCAGGTGGGCAAGAAAGGCTTTAATATGTGTTGTCAAAACACTTAACGGGTCCAGTTTTTGTCATCAAGAATCTGAATTTGTTAATTCTCATACTACCACACTTGCGGATCTTGACAGATGGGTTATTTCTGTGTTCAAACAGCCTGACTGAGGACTGACTGTACACTGCTCCTCAGTACCCTCCACGATACTACTCTTCCAGAAATAAGACTTTAAATTATCTAAAATGCTTTGTCTTAGAACAAACATGCCTATACTCTATTTGCTGAAACCCTCTTCTATCACATATCTATCTGCATTTCATTCAAATCTGTCAAACATCTTGTTCATGCCAAAATTCTGCATTAAACACCCTTTCACATAAACTTTAAGAGAAAGCTGTGTTTGCTTTGTGTGTGTGTATGTGTCCCATTACAGGAGAGATACAGCAGTGCATTATTAAATTCTGTATTCTTCAGTGAAATTAAGTGCTCATAGAATCAAGCCAACATGTTGCAGAATGATTTTGTCTTGCTAATGAATCAAAGGTAGGAAAAAAACATGTAGAATTAAGAAAACATAGCAGCTAAGACTTGTGGTATAGAGTTTGTGGCGCTAAATTCTGGCTGTTTTTTACAATTCTAAGTACTTGCTTGCTCCAGACTCAATTTGCATCATGAATTAATGCTACCAGAAGTGCCAGAACTGAAAAAAGTAATTTCCCTTCTCTGCAAACACAGAAACCCTCTTATCTGTTTTCAGAGAGTTGCAAGGTTTTCCAGGTTTTTTTCTTGCAAGAAAATGTAACCCCAAAACAGTCTCCCTTCAAACCCCCCATCCTTCCTTTTTCACTCCTGCCACCCTGGCACAAAAAATCTCACCTCTCTTTCAGAGAAATGAGCATGCCTTGTTACATGCTGCTCTGTAACTATAGGAGCAAATCAATAGCAGCTGAATGCCATCTGCTTCGGGCAGCAGAACAGCACCAAAAGTGTGAGCAATGCATCTTCCCTTATTGAAAGGTTATTTTATGCAAGTAAACAATTCATCGTCTTCTTGCACGCTTGATGCTCATTTACCACTTTTGATCAATAAAATATGCAAAACAACAAAAAAATTGAATCCTAAGAGTAGTTCTGATGTCAGTGTGATAGGTAATCAATAACAGGTCTCTGTTCAGTAAGGCAGGCAGTAGGGTAACTCCTTTATTGTATGAACCCAGGAGAAAGTGTGGAAATGTGTCTCGTTACCTATAAAATGCAATAACGGAGTGAGAAACACAACTTCTATCCTGTGATTTAAAAAACAAAAAAAAGCGCAAAACAGGAAGCACTATTTTAATTGTATTTTCCCCCTAACTATGCAAAGGGTACTAATGCCAACTTGCTTGATCATTCGTTGCAAAAAATCTGCTGTTATGCTGTTGATAGAGCAATTCTCTTATTAACATACATATTTGGTTAAATTATAGTCATTATAAGACAAACTTTGGACAACCACCCCAACCTGTTTCCTTTTGAAGCTGCTCTACCTTATTAAGTCTCAGTTTTCAATGTATTTATGTTTCAGGTGAACTCAGTTTTTCTGTTAAAAACAAAGTGCTATGGGAATTTCTTTTGCACCATGTTTCTCTTAGTCAGACCACAAACTGCCTTATTACATTAAGCCTCCTGACAATTGATTCAAGTAGAATACTTCTCTCCCAACAAAGAAAACTACATCATTTTAAGAGATATTGCAGAACAAAACCTCCAATTTAAACAGTTTCCTAAAATAACACAAAATACTTGAAATAATAGTTGCTACTCACAAAAGCTCTCTATTCTACTGAGCCAGGTATCCTTATTAAAAAAAACCCCTTACTCTCCTTTGAACAGCAATTTTGCAGATTGTATCACAAAGCCATAAATTAAGCTGCACACCGTATGTTCTGATCTGCACTTAATACTGCATTTTCTTCAATCTTCTTTCCTGATTGTTTCTAGAAACAAAATTATTTGGGTATGTGGCCTTTACATACTTTTGGTTATTTGAATTGAAAAAAAGCTTGGTATTCTTCTGTAGAAGAATATCTTATACAGGGCTTCCATTTTAGAGAACTAATCAGTACAAGACTTAAAAAAAACAACAAAAAAAACCCAACTCCCCTCCCCCTCCCAGTTTTTCTTCATATTTGCAAAGACACTTTCCAATGTACTGGCCATGGACTTCGAGAAAAGATTTATTAAAGTGAAACCAAGCAATAAGGAATAAAACCCAATTTCACTATAAGATTAGAACCAAACACTAACTTAGAGTCAATCAGCAGCACTTCTACACAGGAAAGGCAAAAAAACTCTTGTTCATGGTTCAGTTCTCATAATTCTTGCAAAAAAAAAAAAGACAATTGGAAGAGCATATCTATAAATCAACTTGTACAGAATTTTTAATGTACTTACTGGTAATTAAAAAAACCCATATTTGTACATATGGAAAAAGTCCTTCTGACCAACCAATGAAACCTAATGAATGTAAGATAGGTTTAGGTTTGGGGTTTATTTAAATCTGTGAATTAGAGGCAGATTTGTAAGCAACAGTTTAAAATTTTTCCTTTATAACCTTGGAAGACCCCAAGCATTTGTGGTTCTAACAGGCAGCTGCCTCTGTTATGTAACGTAGCTTGGATCATGCTCCTTCTGCGTCCCTTCTTCAAAAATGCTTATGAGTTTATATGAACTCCAATACACAGTTTGAACACATTTATAGAAGCCAAAACAATTTTGATCAAATTAATAATACAGAACATAGTAGTGAAAGTGCAGTAGCTTGGAGTCAATGACCCAACTAGCAGCAAGGGTATAATTTAAAGTCAGAAATTTCCAGTGCATGCACCGTTAGCCACAGTGAACCTGTTACTGCTCTAAAGGGAATTGTTTGCCTCTTATTAGATTTTCTACAGCACAGCCATAAGTGATAAATGTACTGCTGTACTCACTGTCAAGTTAATCAATGCTGCCAAAGTTTTGTTGACCTAACAGTAATCCATAAAGTGAGCGGCATTTTCTCTATCCCTATGACATCTCAGTCCTCAGTGGGGATACAAATCTTACAACAGCTTCTTTAAAAAAAAAAAAAAAAGAAAAAACAAAGCAAAGCAGGGGGAAAAATGATATTTTCAAAATTCTGTCTTTAAATTAGCTGACTGTGAGAATGCCTTGCTTCCCTGAGAAATTGCTTAAAAATGAAGCCCACACAGTGGATTCAGTTTGATGGCTAAAATACTAGCAAATGGACAACTTCACAGAGGATAAAGTCTTGCCTACAAAAAAGAAGGTAAAATACAGCTTCAGGAGTCTTTCAAGGAAATAGTTGTGATCAGGATTTACATGTAACTATAGATTAGTGTAGTGGTTCAAACAAAACACAGTGTAGCAATTCTGAAGACAGTAATGTGAAAACAATAATAAAAAATCACCACCAATAAAACCTGTCTAACGCTGTGTCTAGCTGTGATTCACAGTGCATGAGAGGCATCACCACTGGAAAGAAGAAAAAGTCAGGAAACAATCCGTGCTAAAACAAGCTGCTCTATAAACAAACTGCTGCCATGCTCTCACAAGCAATTATAGACATATGAAATATGAATTGCCATTGATTTTTCTTCTAGAGGTCACTCTGCTCCATGTTTTACGAAGTCTAGGCATTTATTTGGGTGGCAAACTGACAAGTTTTTACAGAATTAACGGAGCAATGTAATCCTTGCTCAATTGCAGGTACTTCATTATGGCTCTGTTCCTTGACACTTGTCCCTCCCAAAACTCACTAGCAAGGGAGTCCTTGATAAAGGTGAGGAATGATGCAATTACTTCTGAGAAGAGACCATCCTAACTTGGTCAGTGACTGCTTATTTACCTTTTCCGTGCTGATGACAGACAAGCAGCATCAGCTGGACGGCTGCATTTGTCACAGCCATAGCAATTCTGCAGACAATGTTCTGATCTGGCTAAAACCTCTCCACATTACTGCTGTTGAAAGAGGGATGACTTCTCCAGAAATGAGAGAAATGAGATTGTAATTTAGCTTGCTAATGGAAACTAAATAGCTATCTGTATTTCTTTTAAAAAATTATCATAACATTAAAATAACTGCAAGAATGCCAAGACGCTCTCCATAAACCTCATATTTTTGAAGTTATATTCACACTTGGCAATTGCTTGATGTTCCTCACTCAGCAACCAGAGAACTACTTAATTATGGTCAGTAAACTCCACAAATGAGGTTGAAATTGAGAATCATGGATTCGTGACACATATATACTGGCATTTTTAGACAGCAATCTTCTTTACTTTGATTATTTATTTTGGCAGAAATATTTGGCCTCTGGGTTCCCCATGCAAGAAGAATTTGCAAAAAGGCTGTGTTGCACCCCTTGGTGCAATGGTTACTCTATCTCTGAAGGCTCTGGTTTACTCTATCAGAAAGGCTTGGCAACTGAAGCTAAGGTTAAATTGTTATTTAAGTCACATTTCTTGGTCCTTCAATGAAAAGACAGAATAGTACTACAATACTGTGGTACAGAGAGCTTAATCAGACTCTAGACTCTATGACGAGCAAATAAAAGTAAGTATGCCATTAGTGCAAGTATGTCTGAAGTATGGGTGCCCCAAATTCAAGACAGATGAGAATATAATATAAAGGTTCAGAAAGGATTTACAATAGAACTGAAATCTACAAAAAAAATTGCATTCTCTGTTGACTGGCCAATGAGATGACTGTCAACACATGACCATCAGAAGACAACACTATGACTGATAATGGAGATTGAATAAACCAGTCAAAGGGACAAAATTTAAATTTTAGGGTAAAAAACAAAACAAGAAAAAGTTGGAAGATGCACAGTTGAAAGAATCTGAAACTGAAAGAACATGCTACATATAGAGAGAGTGTAATATGGTAGTTAAAACCACTAAATATACTACAGGGAAAATAATCTACATAACTCCCTCCACACATTAACAAACCCAGCTTCTCCACGTGTCCTGTCTCATGATGGACTTCTCTCTGACTTCCTCGGTCAACATCACTACTTTGTAAAGTTGGGCAAAAATAACTGAGCAAACTAGAGAAATTAGGATTCTTTTTGCCATTTTTTTTTCCCTGCACTAACTTTTGTTTCAGATGTTAAGCCTGGCTGCTGGACCTTTTCACCAAAATGCTGTCTCTACTTGCACATTAATAATACTGTTCCTGAGTATCTTCATTGGACCACAGTTATCAAGAACCTCCTACATCATTAGAGGGCAAATTCATCACAAAACCCACTAAGCTTTATTTCCAACACTATAAAAAGACACCAACATATTATGGCAACTTATTCTTGCAGTAAATGTCCTTGTGATTCCCACATTTAAAGATGGATAACTAATTCAGGTCACATAATTAAACTTGCCTGAATTCAAATAATTGTTTTTAAAAATCCACCTGTGAAGCAGGTAAGCACTATTGCATGGCATATAAATGCAGTATAATTACAAAAACACAAAGTGATTTTTAATCTTGAAGTTATACAACTACTGCTGTTCAAAACTATTAGCTTATATCACTGCATGATCTTGACTGAACTTAAATGCTGGTGGTTGCAAGATGCAGACTCTGAATCCCATGCACGGTCTTTGCTCCTCTGTAATCTCCTCTGGCTTTATGAGTGCTTTATTTTGAAATGTTACATGAGGAACCTTCTCCACTGAACCAGATGTGAGAGCTGGATCCCACTCTGGAAAGCTCACTTGGAGATCTGGATGCCTTCACATCTTGATTTCTTAGGGATATTCAGAATATTCTTCAGAAGCCAGCATTACAGGGAAGTTGCTTGGAAAACCAGTTATTCAGAATACAACTGTGATCTCCCAGTGGCTTACCGGTAAGGATACAAAGAAAAATACTGTAAATGGCCTGTGTTGAAAGTGTCTGCTAAAGCATGTCTGTTATCATAGTTCATGAGCTGATATGACACCATACTATCACAGATATGAATGCTGAATTTCTCTAATGATGATGATATTCTGGAAACAAAAAATATGAAACTCAAAAAATGGAGGATGAACTCCCCCAGTCAGATACACATAACTGGAATGACATTTTCTCAGAAGGTTTTATTGGGAAAGTTATCACTGACCTTTTCATTTTCCTAGAATAGACATACCCAGTGGGTTGCAGCAGCATAAGAAATAAGATTTTTATCCAACCATTTTAAAACTGTAATTCTACAAAAGCAGACTCCAGCCACAGTGCTGCCGTAAAGGCCAGAGATGCACCACACAAACTGACGTTCTAAGAGAGAAGTTTTAAAAGTTGTGGCAGCTGGTTTATTTGTGCTGTCAGTTTACATGAATGCACAAAGAGCAGCAATACAACTTACCTAGCCAAGGTAGCTTTGTAAAAACTGACTCAAAAATTAGTCTGCTTAGTGTGTAACAGAATATGCATATCCCCTCCTGCCGCCTTCTTGATGGAGCACATTACTCCAAAGCAGAATATATAAACCACATATCAACAGCAGAACCATCATGTAATATTTTTTGGAACATATTAATACTCAAAGCCTGTAAGTTTATTTCAATATCTGAGGGGACAGAGGGGCATTCTCTTCATGGTGATGCACACACTGTCAAAAGGCAAAATGCTGGCACTTAAAGAGAGAATTCAGGTGTTTTTTCTGTTCTGTCATTATGAGAAATATATGGAGGACCCACATGCAGAATGACATTTACACCACATGGAGCAATGCAATTTGGCATGCACAGACAGCTGGAAGAAAGAAACACCCATCAAACAGGTCTAGATACACATGACTAGCACATCCACCTTAAAGAGGAACCAAAATCCAGTGCACCAGGGCTAACTCTCTACCAAACATAGCGGTTACTGATTATTAACATAAGCACACCACACTGAGAGATTACCATGTTTAAAGACTCAAATGTGCAGGGCTTTCTCATGCTTTAGACGCAATTCGAGTAAATCTTGTGTTTGGCTCTGAATTGTAGGATCTGTGATATTTCCCATGTCTTTTATTTTTGTATCCCAGATAAAATTTTCCTTTGTGTTTAGTGACTACTCTCAACTCTATTTTGTTGCATCAGTGCTTCTTACTGCTTTACGTAAAATTTGCATTCATTGATAATGTTGGTTCACTCTGACTGTTACACTGAGCTTTGAACTAATTGCTCTCAATTAATCTGTTCCACTCTTTGATAGCTTATTTATCAGATTGGGAAAGATGGATTTAATGGTGCTTGCTGGAAACAAGTTCTTTAATTGGAAATACCTGAGTGCTTAGCTCACTTTGTGCTCTAGCAATTAAGGACAATTTGGAAAAGCGTTTTTCCCCCTACTATTGTCTTCTTGATTAGATATCCAAAGAAGCAGACAAAACAAATGACAACACCACCTAGCAATATTGGTTCAAATAAAAGCCCTGCAGCTAAATTACTTACTATGAGAAATCTGAACCATCCCCATCAATTTCAATGCTGTGTTACATTCATTTTGCTGTATCTTTGCCTCCCAAGTAGGTAAATGGCAAAATTTCTTTCAAAATGCATAGCTCTATGCTTGCCCCTATACAATTATCCCTTTCCACAAATAAGCCAAATCAACAGAAGAAATTATTTTTCTTGATTAAGCTCCCACATTTCTCTTGGGATGAAACAAAACAAACAATTAATCTTTCCTTATTTGTTCTCAGAAGAACCTGCATCCCTTAAATGTACGATACCAGGGTACCTGTGGCAGGCAGTCGGCAGCAATTAGGCTTGTGCTGAAAACGAATGGACTAGAGTCAGAATGCCTAATCTGCTGAGAGTTTCTACAGGAGGGCAAGGTTAGACCAGGAAAATTCCCTTGCTGTGGAAATACTGTTAAAAATTACCACCTGACTTCAGCATAATTAACAAGGTTTGGGAATTTATATGAACTGAGTAATTGAAAAGAATTAGCAAGAGATATATACATTAATCTTCACCAGTTACAACATGCCTAATGAAATTAAAGGTTCTACTTCTACTTCATGCTTTGTTCTGCAAACTTTTTTCATCTACAGAAGAAGTATATTAGACAAAGACAGTGATAATTACAAGAATTAAAAAGAACAAACTGCATCACAAACCTCAATTTTACATCAATACTTCTTGAAGATTTTCTTACGTATAATTCACAGTATTTACCAAAAGCAACTCTATCAGTTTATTTTGATGTCCATGTTTTTAAAGTCAACAGGAAAAATCCATGTCAGTTATAAATTTAGGCATTATTTGGTAATGTGTATTTGTTTATAAATGTACCTTCACAGAAATTCAAGTCTGTCTCAGTCAAGAAATTCTACTAAGAATGGTTTTAGTGTAAAACAAGCTTTTTTACATTTAACTAAATCCACATTATATTCAGATTACAGACACAATAAGCAGGTGAAACGAAAAATAAAGACAATTAATGGTGACGTGTGGAGATAGACAACGTTAGAGAAGATAACAAGCATTTATTATTCTCCTAGGCTACCCATCAGCACAGGACCTTCTCCCCTTAGTTCACTCTGAAATCCTTCAACATATCTTTCAGAAAGGAGTCATGCAAGATTGCATAAATGCCAAGAAAAGGCAGCACACGCACATACACACAGGAATTATGTCTAATGCAGGAGAGTCTAATTTACTGGAGAACCAAAGAAGAAGGCTCACTAACCACCCTTCCATAATCTATCTGAGGAAGACTAGTCACTAGTCATCTCCTCCTCTGCTCACCTGTCCCAGCTACTGACAGAAGCTCTTCTTCCTTAAGCAGCCCTTCTCACAAAAAGCTTCTCTGTTCCTATTTCCTTTCAACATCTCTAAAGCAGAAGGTCAAAAATTACTTATTTCAGTATCTTTCTGGTAAACCCTTGCGATCAGTTCCACAGTTTTGTTTTTTTTTTTTTTTTTTTCTTCAGAATGGTCTATGCTAAATGATACAAACAATGTTAGACAAAGTTATTATGGCACACTACAGTCAAGCTTTAATTCAGCTTCCCTACGTATAAGGATTTATTTAATGTTGCTTACATATGTAGCATGATCCTGTATTATTCTTTCCCCCAGAATGAGTTCTTCATCCAAAGCACAGAATGGATAGTTCAGCATATATTCCATATTTTGCTTTCTTCCTCTGGCTTCTGAGTGTGGCCTGTGCCTTATGTGCAGATTCAAATCCTACTGTAAAGACAGAATTCTTCACTTCTTTATGAAATTTTTTTTCCCCTGGCCCTCATGTGCAATTTATAAATGTGTAAAGAATATTTATGGTTGATCTTTACTCACACCAAGAGGATATGCAGAATAATACTACCAGATTGTATAAAGTCACTCATTTGGCAAACCTAGGTCTAAACTATGTGCTAATTTAGTGCTGTACGCTACTGAATAACATTAATGAAACACAGTGTATTAAACCACACATGCAACAATAAAACACTCTTTCACTAGAAAGTAAGTTTTTCTCTTCACTGGCAATTCATTAAGTAACTTTACAGATTAATTTTGAATAAAAAGCCCATAAGATTTAACTTGCCTTGAAAGTCCAATTTAAAAAAGCAATAGCCATTTGCACACGAAAATATAAGAATTACCTTATGATAACATAAAATAGGAACTGAAAATGCACTGAAATACCATGGGTTGATTAAAAAGGTGGGGAAAACTCGAGTCTTTCTACCGTACTTCAGGTGGTGATAATGAGACTCTGCAGAAATTACAGCTCCCTCCTTCTTTCTTCACTATAATGGACAAAAATTTTTTGACTCCCCTCTACCTTCCCCAGAGAAGTTCAAACAAATCTATTAAATATCAAGGAAAAAGAAAATTTAATGCCTACACATCAAATGAGGAGCTGCACTTAGGTTAAGGAAGGTAATCACTTTTTCCTTCATCATGGCTAAATGAAATAAGTATCTCATACTTTTTATGGCTCTAGAAGGAATCATGGCTATTAGAACAGTTGGTCATCAGCAAATGACAACAGTGTGCCAGCACTTGGGTTTTAATATCTCCAGCTCTGCTTTAACAGGCTGTGACTTCCTAGACAGATAATTTCTTTCTCCCTCTTAAAATATATTATAGTTATTCTGAGCATATGCAGGTCACGAAAGAGACCATTTCTCACTCTACAGAAGTGCACAATTAGTACAGTTTGATGGTCATCTTAACTTGGGCAAAAGTATGTCATACAATATCATTACGACACACTCTTAATGAAAAGAGAACAAGCACTTAGACATGGCTTCTAAACCTGTCATGACTTCCAATGTAAGTTCTGCGTTTAACTGAGTAAAATTTATTTTGATCAGCTCTGACATGTAAGATCAAAATGAGAGAGAACATGCAGTGCAGTTCTATATAGCAAAACCAAACAGATTATTGAAGATGAAAGAAAAAAATTATGAATCATAAATCAAAACACAGCAACACTTGAAAAGCAAAAAAAATTAACTCTTAAAACATAAACCAGGTAATTTTCCAAGCATGCATGAAAAATGCTTTGAATACTTATTCAGGAAACATCTCTACAGACAATCAATCTTTATAAATGTCTCTCCTTTAAATTATCTACACGTTTATTTTGCGTTCTTGTTTTCTTTTGCTTTTTGCTTCCTCTTAAGAAATATGCAATCCTGCATGTGTCAGGCACAGTCCTTTAAAATCTACAGACATCTAAAACCAGCTATGTATCTGTACCACTGAAGAAATACGTATGCACAACAGAATCTTAAAAAAGCTGGTAGCAGCAATGATGGATTTAAGTTATTAACCGATCAAAAAAAGATGGATGGTGGTCTGCTTTTCTTAATCTACATCATCATCTAGATCTATTTAAAGATATGTGGTACACTAACAAACTTAGTTAAGGTTTCGATAAAATCAGTAGAATAATCTGCCCTGTTACATTGAGACTGTATCGATCAATAAAATCACTTGTACTAGGAAAGTACTGTTAAGTACTGACAATCCCAGCCATTAATATTATTTAACACTCTGCTCACAATCTTTAATGAGGACAAAGAACATTTTGTCTTTTTATACTTATCATACCATTGCTTTTAGAACTCCTTACAGGTATGGTTCAACCTTGATTACTGCAGATGAAATGGAATTAGAGAAGGAAGACACTGAATAATTTTGGATAATAGAGAGAATTTTCAATGTGATTAATAGATGTGGGTGATTCAACAGACTTCTCAGTTAAACATCAGTTAAATCTCATTTCACTGAATCCAACTTTTACTTGCAACTTTCTAATGCTAGACTCTTTCTTCCCAGTGTATTCACCTGCATTTAAAATAAAACTGGTTTTCCCAAAGAGCAATCAGGAAGATAAGCATCTGTTCTGGAACTGATGGGATTTATTTTTTTTCTTCTGCATATAAGCCAATTTGGTCTTAAATTAGTTAGAAATAGATCCCAACAACGAATGTGCACATAGGACAAAGGAAAAGACTGCCTCTGCAGAAACCTTTGTGGTGCCTAATGAATGACAAAAGGAAGTCAAAGTGCTTTCTATCCAGCCCCTGCTCTGAGATGTGGGGAATGGTCAAACAGAAGCCTAGTGGGAAAAAGCCCACAGGTCGGGCATGCACAGAAAAAGGTGGAGAAGAACAAAAATAGGCCCACATTTTGTACAAAAGTTTTATAGCTTAAAATTTTAACCTCTGAATTCAGCTTTTAAGTATATAACCAATTACCTCCCATGAGTAAAGCATTTACTCTGAAAAGGTATTAGCCTTTACAAGGGGCTTTGCACAGCGGCATCTGACCTGCATATCTCTTCATTTTATATATATATATATATATATATATATATATATATGTGTGTGTGTGTGTGTGTGTGTGTGTGTGTGTGTGTGTGTGTATTCAGCCACATCTACTCAGCCATACGACTAACTCCTTTTGCCATGACTGAAACAGAATACTGATACTGTTCAAGATACATACAGGGTTTAGGTTCTTGAAAACATATTAATGTTTAAACAAATATAATAACAACCTGAAACACAAATATGTGTCTAACTATTTTAACTAATTATTTTAAGGATTATATAGGAAAGGTCATAATGGTGCAGACCAAAGATCCATTTAGCACTATATCCTATATCCCAAAATGGCTACAAGTGGATACCAAGAAAGAGTATAAATGAACAAGACTAACATATGGACATTTTTCTTCAAAACCCTAGCAGCCTTGAAAGTTATTTCCAGCTAGAGGACCTTCTATGCTTGATACAAACTCCTCCAAAATTTTGAACCAACTCAAAAATTTTGCATTCACAGCACCCTTTGGCAAAGATAAACAGGCATATAGGAATAACTAAATGTTTGATGTAGAATGCATTTCTGAGAGCATAAAGGAAGAACAATTGTAATGAATATTAACACTGACAGAATGGATAAATGTGATGAATGTGAACTGCACAGAAATAGAATTTAAAAAGCTGAATGATCATTGAATAGTTTTAAGATCATTTTGCCATTGTATTTCCAGAATTAAATAGTAACCAACTTGATTTATTTTTATTGGGCAAAAGTGAACAAATGTTTCACGAAAGCGCACATATCACACACAGGGATCTCAGTACTTCTAAAGAGCTCCAACAGCACCAGTTCAAAAACTGCCACCTCTACAGACATTACACTTTTTTTCCTTCTTTTATATTGAAAATGGTACATCAAGAACTGTTCCACTTAGAATGCACTTACAGATTGTTTCTGATCCTAGAGAGCAAATCAGCTTCAAACAAGCCACAAATTAAGATCTCTCTGTCCTTATATGAAGCCCTAGTTTTTGTTCTGCCTAGCAGAGCTCAGGATAACTTTTATGTACTACTGTGGGACATTTTTTCCTCCGCTTCACAAAGAGAAGAGAATACAGTGAAAAACCATGTACATCGCCAAGGATTTCTTCTCCTCACTTTCTGATCCTACTCCAGACAAGAGAGCTCTGAAGCAGGATTTCAGCTACAGTTGCAGAGCAGGCCATTGAAAGGTAAAGCTCTAGCAAACACACTATGTGGAGTACTTGTAGACTGGCATCAAGAGCCTAGATGGCTCTTCTTAGATCAGAGACATCTCCAGCCCTCTTGACAATGGACAAGGTTATAAATGGCTGAGTTCACATTCCTTCTTGTCACCCACAAGGTGACGGAAAACCCTTTTTCTTCACAATTAGATAAAAACCCCTGAGAAACCAAATTAACTCAGTTCCCAGAATGATAGCAAAAAGGGGCAATGAATGACACTCAAAGAAAGCACAAGATTCTTATCCCCAGCTGCAATACGAAATACTGTACTAGTTCCAAAATGCTCTGCAAGAGAGTTTCCAAATCAACAAACAGATCCTTTCAGTATTTTTTTAACTGAACTCAAAACTTTCATGAAGAAACATCACAAAACTAGATCAACTTAAAATAGTACAAAAGCTTTGATCATACCTATTGTCCAGCCAGAAAAGACTATTTATTTATTTATTTGCTTACTGAAGTAATTAAATAAAATCATCATGGCCCATGAAGAAATGACACTCTGGGCCACATTTTCTGTATGATAGTTTTTCTTCTGCAGTCATCAACTACAGAAATAGCCCATTTGTCCTCATTCTTTTCCAGTTGCTGTTGAACTGTTCTCTGAAAAAAAGTAAACAAATGCAATATAATAATGGGTGCTTTTCTTCCTTATATTTATATTTTATATTTCTGATGAACTCACTCGTAAAGCAACTACACGCTAGTCATTACTCCATTCACTATTTTCCTAACTCCACCCAGCTGGAAACTAAGAAAGCTAAGAAGTATAGGATTGGATTCTAATTTCTTAGGAGCAAAATTGTAACAGATATGGTTTTAACTATGTTTTTCAGGAAGGATTGGTAGTTAAAATATTGTTAAAGGGCATTTTGAAGAATACTGAAGTATAAGTCAAAGTGCTACTCAGATTTCCAGATTCTTTCCTTAAATGGAAAACAAAACTCTAGTCCAGTTTCATAAACGCCATAATTCATTTTTAAGATCTGGATTCCTGAAACTGCTGGAATGCTGAAGTTCATCAAGTCTTCAAGTCTCACAGCCAAGCAGCACTTTAACCGACCTTATCTCCAGGAATCAGGACTGTTCTCTTTGTAAAAAGTTCAAGGATAAATAAAAGGCAAGTATGTTTTCTTGACCTCGGCCAAGAGAGAAATATTAGCTCTACATATTAACTCTGGTTAGAGACATATGTACATATAGACCCTACATACACACAGAGCACTTCAGAAGGTCTACAAGACTCTGTTTTATATTATATTAGAGCCTTGCCAGTCACAAGAAGAATTTCTCCAGGTCACCCAGACCACATGAAATGAGTTACTATGCTGAAGCTCATCAAAAATGGGCCTCCTTCAATATCCCTCTCTGTAAGCAAATCAGTTCAATGAGGACTAGCAGCAGCCACACAGTCTCATGCTGAGATGTGGGTGCAACTTCACTGTGAATTCTGTTAACGATGCCTGTTACCTTGTTGGACTGATGATATCAGCAAATGATGTGATTTCTTCTGCCCAAGGGGGCTAGAAAATATCTATTCCATTGAACTTTAAAAGGCAGACCTGTCAAAGGGCAAGTCCCTGGGGCAGACATCCAGCATCAGCTTACCAAGACAAGAATATGACCTAACTTCAAATCAGTAAAGAGCAGGTGGCTAGATCAAATTCTTCCCCATTACCAATTCACTGGAAATAAGCTCTGTAAAAACTGCTCTTCCAAGAGTACATCATATAAAATCTATTTGTAACAAATACTGATCCAATTGACAATGCAGCTGCAGCTGCTTTGATAACCAATTGGATAAAGTTCCTCCAGTGCCACCCTTAGGAATTCCAACAGTATCTTCAATGTCCAAAATAAAATGACCTGTTCACTTGGTCCATCCACAAGATGACTCACTCAACTCGTACCCAATAATAATTGTGGAAGAGGCAGCTTTTCAAGTGATTTATATCTTCTTTAAATACACTTTCAAACCAAATTATATTTCTCTAAACAGTCAGTCCAAGATTATACAGTGGATGAACAAATTCAAGCAGCCATTGACCATCCAGAAGCTACAGTGCTGATTATCACTCTGCCCCATAATCTCCCACACTTACCTTCACCTTCTGGTACTTTCAAGCAAATGTAATTCTCCATGCTTACTACTATCAGGAGTCACAGACTTTCAATGCAGGTCCATTTGGCAGCCCTTCTCAAATTACAGGTTCCTTATAAATCCAGCTACTTAAAATCAGTACCTTCTACCTTTCCTCAACATGAAGCTCTTCAGGAAATGCATCAAAAGAATGTGTTTCTAACCATAAACAAATATAATCTAAGTTCTAATCTTGTTACAATCTAGAACTACTATAAGAGAAATTTTTTTCAGCAATAGCATAATCCAATGATTCATTTTACAAATTTTAAATCAAAATCAAAACTTACGGCAAGCTACAAGCTCATATGTACAAGTAAGCAACTACAAAGTTACCTAGTTGATGGTCACTACAAGGTAATTAGAGCTGATTTAGTGCTCTTCCACTGTCAGTAACAGGCATTTGGAGAAGAGGGGACTGAGGGGAGATCTCATTGCAGTCTTCAGTAGCTTTGTGAGTGGAAGGAGAAGAGCATCTCTTCACTCTCATGACCAGTCAGAAGACTCAAGAAAATGGCATGAAGCTGAGTCAGGAGAGGTTTAGGCTGGATATCAGAAAAAAGTTTTTCACCCAAAGGATGGTTGGGTATTGGAACAGGCTCCCGAGAGAAGTGATCCCAGCACCAAGCCTGACAGAGTTCAAGGAACATTTGGACAATGCTTTAAGGCTAAGAGCTGGACTCGATTCTTGTGGGTCCCTTCCAACTCAGGATATTCTATGATTCTATGATTTTCTTATTTAGCAAAGACTAAATCAGCTCAACTTAAGTCCTGTGTGCTGTAGTTTAAGATCATGCACAGACACATTTACCATGCTCAGGAGAGGAGCAATAGCTTACTCTTTCATACTAATTTGCTTGAATGTTTGGGGCCATACTCTGTCATTTACTTATCTTTGCATCTGTTTCCTCATTAATAAATTAAACATAATCCTTCTTTCCTCTTGTCAGTCAGTTGATTGTTCTCAGTATTCACAAGGGCTCTGTATATATTATCATACATGCAGTTGAAATACTACGCATATTAGTGCTTCTAGACAATTGTTTCACAGTATTAAAAACAAAAGTTGTAAATTCCAGTCAAACTTGTAAAATATGGAAGTCACAAAAGAGTACAGATAAATCATTCATTCACAATTCCATGAAAATTGGTCTCCTATAAAAAGAAAAAATCCCCACACAATCTTTTAAGAATGTAAGTAAAATAAGCAATCTGATGAATATTAGTTGGCAGTGGATCCTGATAAATTTAAGAAAATGATTCTTTGTAACTTACAATTTAGTAATATTTGCTTTTTTTCATAATTTTGCTACTCTTCAGAAAGATATAATGAAATGTTTCTTAGCTCCTGCCTATCCACCACAAGAAACAAACAACCTGTGCTGAAAGGATTTAAAAGGGCGGTTTCATCATGAAAAGGTCACAAAGAAGTAACAAGGTCCTGCCAACTGCAGCACCTTCTGGCTTAGGCAGGGGAATGTCTTGCTTTCTTTATTACTTGATAGAGACTGATTCTACTATTCTCATTTCATATAATAATTTGTATCTGCACTTAACTATAGAAGACTACTTAATTAAAAATATATTAAGAACTCAACACGATTAGACTATGTCAGGTACAGGTTTGTAATTAACAGCTATGTGCATAGCATTTTACCTCTTGCCTGTAGGGGTTTTCAAGGCGCAAAGTGCAACAGTAAGAAATAAAAACATATTGCATAAAACAAATTCTTTGAATGTAACATCTGTGTAATTGTTCAATCTTTGCATGAGGTTTTGGCTGGTTTTATAAAAACAGGTAATGACTGCCATGGCTTCATAAGAGTCTACCAGCAGCACAAATGGCTGGTTATTAGTACCATCACTAACTAGTGACAGCAGTAGTCAAGCTGCTCCTACAGAATAACTGTCTATAGTACTACCTGAAAGTATGTTTGCAATATTTTACATACATGGTGTTAAACTAAAAACTGACCATGTCTTCTGAAGTTGTAGCATGTTCCTACACTGTGCCTTGGAAAATGCTTGGTAGTATTTAAAAAAGTGTGAAGTATCTTAAATTGAACTTTTCATTGTCTAAAACAAGGCTCTAATTATTTTAAAAGTTAAAATTTCATTGATGATTAGTTCTGCTTTCTGTTAGTAGACACAGAAATGACTCTTATAAAAATATTAATGACTTTTCCTTGTTTTAATTAGCATGCACATTAGTATGGATATAACTTAGATGCTTGTCATGTTTTAAACATGGAGTATGTCCAGCAGTCCTTTCCAACCTAAAGCACTGCATGTTCCTGTGACAGTCAGTGGTGATAGAAGAGAGGATGAGTTAATTAAACGCACCAGACAGCACAAGAACAAGAGCTGACTAACTCTTCCAGTAGGGGGGGATGTTCTTTTACAGTTTATCAGCAATTAAAAAAGGATAACCAAATGACATCTGTATCTTTTTAACAAAATCAACTGCATAAGGCAAACTGGTACATGTGCCTTGGTAGCAACTATCTCCAAAAGAAAGTTGCACGAAAATCATTAAAAAAAAAAAAAAAAGTCACTGCAAATGGTTCTGTGAGTAAAAATACAATATTGTTGCTCGTCTTCCTCCCCAAATAATTATGTTTTGACCCAGATAATTTCTGTGATCCCTGTCAATAAAACAGCACTTGCTGTTTTTCAGTACAGCTGAAGGTGCAGTAAACTGGGAACGTGTTTAGACTAACACCTTCATCTGGATTTGTCACCAGAAAAACAGTTGTGAATCTACACCACAGGGCATGTTTTAAAGTGATCATGGTGACAACAGAAATTCCGCTTATTAAAATGCATGGGATTTACTACTGAGATATTTGGATATCTATATGACTGAGTCATTCCTGAAGACTCCTTTTATTGTCTTTATTAAAATCAGAACTTACCTAGGTAGAGTCTAAGACTTAAAATGTAAATTTCCAAACCAACTGAGTTTAACATGGGATGAGAGGTGCCCATTTCAACTAGATGAACAATTCACATATGGGCATGTACAGTAGAGGGATATGAATTTGATGAGGTGATTCTTCCCTAGTCTGTCAACACAGAGGTGGGTTAAAGCCTCCTTGTACCTCCTTGTACCTAAAGGTACCTTGTACCACTCTTCTGCAACACTTGATCAGTGCAGTCAGGACAACTTTGAAAAGACTAACATTATTTTCCCCATTTTAGGCAGAGGAAGTACTAGTAGGTTCACCAAAGTCAGTCAGCAGCTTCTGCAAGAATCACAAAAAAATTGCAAAACAGTTTGGATTTCTAGCTGCTAGCCTTGCTAAGTGAACAGAAATCTTTACTGCTGGCAAAGAATCCAGGTCACTTTCCACCTCTAAAGCTGCCCATCAGTAAAGCGCCACACTTCATACCTTCTAATGCTTTGGACGCTAGCACTCTGAAAACAGATGCCACTTTTACTTTAATAGGGCTGTGAGGAGACTCACCTGCAAATACAACTCCAAACCTTGTCGTCGCTGCTCCAGGACCTTGGGGACCCAGTTTCTCACATGCTTTGAAGGTATCTCTGGAGTTCTTATGAATTTCTTGAGCTGCGAACAAAAAGAAACAAAGATAGAAACAAATTATAATACTGTTCCTTTGAAGTAACCATGTTTATGTTAGAGATGAGGCAGTACAGGTGAAATAATCATGCATAAAGGACAACAGCATGGAAATGAAGTTACTCACTATCAGTTCTCTGAAGTAACAACAGACATCATACCTACAACAGTGCAGTTAAAAATCTCCACATCTAGTTGCCTTGGCCAATGAAGAGAAACCTACTAAAAATTCGTTGTGACTGATAGCCTGAAAACAAAATGGCAACAACTAAACGAAAATACTTGAAATTTGAGTTCCCCATTAGCCAACCAGGGATTATATCTCACATCATCACTGCAACACACCCAGACATTGCCTAGCTAAGTGCAGTGACAACACACCATGACAACTTCTATCTCCAGACTTAGGCAACTATGATCAGGTGTGAGAAGTACAGGTGGTAGAGCTAACCATTTCTGTGGAGAGCTACTAATCAAGTGAGCAAAATATCTGTGCTCTCAAATTACAGTAACAGATTGGCAGCCTGTGTTTAATATCCTATACAGAGAAACAGCAAGATTGCCACTGAATATATTTCAAAGAGAGCTCCCTAACTATTCCTCTAAAGATAACCACAGGAAAGCTTTTACGTATATATATATGTATGCATACATATGAGTGTATATAGATGGACACAAACATACAACCTGATAACACTAAAAATCCTCCTGCTGAAGCAACATATATTTTCAAAATCAAAAAATATTAATGCTTTCCTTAAAACTACAGAGCAAAAGTAATAACTGAAATAGTCTCTATAACATTTTAATAGAAGGTGGCATTAGACATTCTTTCTGTTGGATATTGCCTCTGAGTAAATCTGAGGCAAAGAATGCATGGAAAGAAACTCAAAATTGACTTTGACATGCATACCCATGGGAGACTAAGAATTTACATTTCATCTTTGGGCTTGCTGAGATGTCACTACAGGAAAAAGCAGTGGCAACACATCAACGTCTCCACAGTCACAAGTATCGAAGCTGCAGCAGGGGAACTTCAATTGCTCTGGAAACATTTTGCAACTTCCTTAATTCGTAACAGTGCTAAATCACAATTAAAAGTGAAGTGAGAAAAACAACACTCTGAAACAAAACTCCAAACCCATGTACTTTAACTGACTGATCTTAAAGACAGAATATAACCACCTCTAAATTTTCCCTCTAAATTGGTTGAGGATCTTGAAGAAACTACGGTCGCTGCTGTTGCGAACTCTGACAGCACCTGTAGATGAGGAACAAATGAGGAAATGTTCCAGATGAGCGAAGACAAATCGGATACTATACAAGGATCCACCAAGACCTCACTGCTTAAAATACTCTGTGGCTAGTAACTCAGCAGATAATTAAAAATCCTTCTGTGCTCTGAGGCGCTGTTATATGTAAAACACCCAAAAACCAATTATTTAATGTGCAAGCATATGCATTATGTGTGGGTACAGATGTATAAAAAAATATATTAAAAGCCCACTCTCTTATGCTTACAGTAATTCAATAATAAATACTGATGCAAATTATTATTACAATGTCAAGAAATATTAAGCAAAACCATATATGCATTAGCTGTATTGCTTCAGACTTGTCCCTACACAATAAATATTTATCTGAGGACAGGTACTGCCTTTAATACCTTCCTGTCCATACCACTGACCTAATGCTTGTCAACATCCTGTAGTTTCTATTTCTTGAAAGACTAAAAGATGGCTTAAATTATCAAGTGTAGAATTATTTGTTCAACTGTGAAAAGTTAATATGATTTAGTGTATACTAATTATTCAAAAATTATAAACAAATTGCAAAACAAGATGTGTAAAGCTTCAGATTATTGCATATTTCACTGCAGTAGTTGTAACACCGTCACCTCCTATCATTATTGTACTTAAAAAGAACTATCAATATTTAAAAATGTATAGGAAAAGAAATATAAAAAGATATTTGGGAATAAAGATGGACAAACAGGTTTTTTTACTGTTATATATCTAGAAAGAATTTCTTTCTAAAATCCTCTCCATATCAGAATAATACCATTTTTGTTCAAACTTAAATATAATACTGTAATGTGTGTGGTGCATAATCTGATGGGCAAGGTTTGTTGCTCATAATCAGAGAGAAGTATAATGGCTTATGAAAACTAGTTCAAAGATGCCAACAGCCACGGATGGTTTCTGTCAAGTGAATAATTTGCACTCCTCATGTAGCATGGGAGATCTTCAAAAGGTTTTAAACCTTTTCCACTACTGCCAGATTGCACAGGAAGTGAGGCTTTACTTTTTTACACAACTATGAAAGGTTGAACCCAGGAGTGGGGCAAATCCAGGCATGTTCTTGGAAATGGTTTTGTTTAAAAAAAAAAAAATTACACCCCCCCCTCCCCCCCCAACCACAGATTGGCATTCTGACAAATGATAAATGCCTTATATGAGCAATGGAGTCCTCCTTCCTCCATAGAATGCCAGTGAGGCATGTTCTTCTTCAGTGAAAGGCACAATCTCCCTATCAGCCTCTATGCCTATTTTCTACCACAGCTGTTCTCTACAGAAGCTTTGTTTCTCCCACTCACTACAGACATCTCCAACCCTAAGGGCACCTTGATTATGCATTAAGTCTGAAGAGCCCTTTCCAATTGCCATGTACTCACAGCAATTTAGAAGGAAACTTACATGTTAAATTAAAGGGGAAGAGAGGAACAAAAAATAAATGCCATATTGGCAGGCTGAAAGCAAACTGATGCAAATGCTTTCTCCAGGATTTCTGTAATACTGAAAGCAGTAAGCAAGGTTCGGAGCATGAACTGTTCAACTACAGTTAATGAAATTTTATTACAATTTCAAAAAGTAAAACTTAAAGAGAAAGGTATATTGTTGCCAAAATATGCTGGACACTTTTCATTTGTACAGGGCACAAGAAAGAAAGTCTCCATCTCTTTGCAGAGTAATATGAACAGATAGCAAGAGGATGAAAAGATGAAACAAACTGAAGAGTGGTGCAAAGTGCCTGGTTACAATACCTGTCCTTCAGGCTTGCTTTGCTGCTATTTCTGCAGAGAGAGAAAGGGAGCATCATTTGTTGTTTTTCTGGTGTTCTAAGGAGAAATCTCTGAAAGGGAAGTTACTTCAGAGGAAGTGGTGTACAACAAGACAAATCTGAGAGCGAGATTGCAGTCATTCATGACTTTGATGTGTAGTAATTGTGTAACTCCAGAAATTACAGTGAAGTTGGACAACCACTGTCCCATCTGCCTGGACAACTGGGAGGAGGCCAGTTATGTGATGCCATGCCTCCACCACTTCTGCTCCCCATCCATCCTGCAGTGGGCTGAGAACAAGCCTAAGTGCTCCCTTTCCAAGAAGAGGATATTATCAGTCCTGCAACATCACATCATCACACCATCTATGATACAACCATGAGTCATCTGCCAGGCAGAAGCAGCTCCAAGATATCCAACTGCCCAGGACCTCCATCATCCTAGAGTACTGCAAAGGTGGGCTGCAGAAGGAGTGCCCAGGTGTCCTGTGGGGAGCATCCAGACCCTGAGCCAGACGAACCACGCAATGATCATCCAGACATTGCAGCCCTGGATCCATCAGGAGATGGAGATATTTGGCACCAGTGTTGGAGATAGTCATGGTGGAGGATACCATTCCAACCAATCACAGGTTGGATGCAGAGCTGCTGGGCAGGATACTGGGGTTGCCCCTCCAAAACTGCACAGTTCCACTCAGGCAGCAGTGTGCCCAGTGTCACTGTGCAACACGGCAGCAGAAAGGCTCCCTTCTCTGCTGCTGCTGTTGGTGGGGTCCTGGCAGCCACCCCTGGTCTCCTGTTGCCATCACTGCAGAGCAAGAAGAGGTCCAGGAGGAGCCAGGTGAGGCTGTACCCAGGCCCTCCACTTTCAGATGGAGCAGTAAATGCTCCCATGAGGGGCCACAGCGAAGCCTGAAGAGAAGGGAAAGAGAGGCCCAAGCCCTCTCCAGCAAACAAGAGGCCAGCACCATGTTGGTGATGTTGGAAGGCCTTGGGACATGGCTAAATCAGGACTGGGCCATCAGCTGGGGCAAGTGCCAGCCCTCAAAGCTCCCAGCCCTAACTATCCAACTATCCAAATAAATTAAATGCACAAAAAGTACAGGTAAAGTATCAGTGTTACTAACAGTAACACAGAGTGCAGGTGGCATTGCTATCTTCACCCTTTCTGTCCTGGAAGGATGGGATGTTAATGCTGATGGGTCCTTCTGCTCATGCCAGATACTGTTCCATTGCTCCCCTAAAGGCAAATACTGCCCAGCTCCAGGCCTGCATCTCTGCAGGTGGTTCTGGGACAGGATTTCCTCACGGGGGTCTCCAGGGCCAGCCCGTACCCCACTGCTCATCACCTCAGGTGTGGTCTCCTCTTTACCACACCCTCTGCCCTGTGTCCCTGTGCTCTGTTCTCCTACCAACCTGCACTGTCCAGTGCACCCTCGCTATGGTGGTGCCCAAAAAACTCCTAGTGCCCACAGTCAAAATTTGGTGCGGCTCTCTACATCACCCCCAGGACCATACCCTCTTAAGGCTGGATCCCCAAGAAAGGGAGTTGCAAAGTCCTACCCTGGGAAGGGACAACCACACATGCAGCAGCTGCACAGATGGTGAACAGCCTGGGAAAGGTGACAAGGCTGCTGCCCTCAACCACAGGCTTTCTTCCTCCCCTTCCAGATCCAGCCTTGGTGCTGGCATTTCTTCTCCTCTGCTTGTAAAAGGATCCATCTTTGGCATGTGCTTGGCAGGTGGATGCCAAGTAGCTGAGGCGACTGGGTTTGCTTAGTTTGGAGAAAAGGATGCTGAAGGGTGACCTCATTGCTCTACACTTCCTGAGGAGGGGAAGTGGAGAGGGAAGTGTTGAGCATTTCTCCTTGAGATCCAGTGACAGGACATTAGGGAATGGCTCAAAGCTGTGCCAAGAAGGCACAGACTTGACATCAGGAAGCATTTCTTTAAAAAGAGAATGGTCAAACACTGGAACAGGCTTCCTCAAGAGGGAGTCAATGCCTCAAACCTGTCAGAGTTTAAGGGACATTTGAACAATTAGAAGAATTAGAATTAGAATTTCTAATTCTAATCTAAACGGCATTATACAATACTATACTATTCTAACCAGAGGAGATTGTGTCCTTGGGAAAAATATCTTTTAAGCACATAAATCCTGATTTTTCCCTCATAGTGTTTCCTAACCTATTTCATTGTATGAACTCTATTCACCTGCTTTACTTTCAGCTGCAGGATTACTCTCACCTGTAAAATAAAGCGCACACATATTGCAAGGCTTGGTGGTGGGTGAGTTATACTACTGATTCTGACACTTGCTCATGTTTTCTTATTCAGTGTTAACATGAGGGAGAAAATATCTGAGACAGATCTGAATTAAAACAAGGAATTAATTATCAAAAAGTGGTAGAAGATACCACTACTGGAGCAAGAAGCACTAGTACATCTTAATTGTAGTGCAGTAAAGCAAAATGTCTTTGGACTTTTGAGGGCCAACACACCGATGGGTCAATAGTTGCCTTTTCTTCAACCTAGTTTGCTTGTATCTATACATCTTAAAAGGCTGTAAGAATCATCCTCTCTGGCACTAGGATAATGTTTCTTCCCTGAATGAGAAGATTCCTGGTGTGTATAAACTCCTCTGACATTGCACTGGCAAAAGCTGTAAATACCTGTGCCTGTCTCTGTTGTTTGCAGACGAAGTTTTTCCATAGTGAAGGCTAACACAGTCAGAGCAGTTGTCTGTGCCCACACTGCACTGCCACTGAGACCTACACACCAAGAGGTGCTTAGTTCACTCAGATTCTAGGAATGAAGACTGAAGCTCTTCATTGCAGCCCCACTGCTGTTAATGGGCTGCAATGCTCTTGAAGAATTTTCTTTCACTAGGCAGGAAAACTACAAAACTTGCCTTTCAGCAGCATCCAGTTCAGCCTGGAGAGAAGTCATACTTTTCCTTTAAAAGTGATCAAAACAATTTAAAGAACAATTAGTGGATAATTAGCCTTGAAAGTACTGAGTTCCCATCTATATTTACTGAGATGATTCAGCAGAAAGGCTTATCAGACATTTTATATTATAATAATTGTATGAAGTGCAAGGGTGAGATGTTTACTCAGTCTTTTTCGTGTCTAGTTTCCTTGTGTACACAACTTGTTTCCTCAGCTCTACATATGGCAGGTTGGCAATACAATTTACAGAACTAACAAATAATTGGATTAAAAACCCCACTGCATTTATTTGCTGTTGGAATGTGTCTTATTTTGTGACTTTACAAGAAGACAAAAGCATACTACAGACAGTTAGCAATGTAGCATGTAAACAATAATCAGGAAGGAGAATTGGTAACGTGAGAAGTCATCGCCCCTTTCTACAAAACACAAAAACCTTAGTTAGGAATTAATTTCTAGAGACATGGATCACAAGATGTATTTAAGATAAACCATGTATAATAATAACAATTACAAGAGAGAGGAAAATGTCACAACTGAGGCAAAATAAAGCCACATATTATAAAGAAAATGATCAATACCTTTTTATGAAGTGCATGGAATTCACTATACCTCTTCTCCACAAAATGTTTCCTTCCACTCATCAACACTTCTATTTTAAAGACCTGAAAATTATAAATAATAAAAAAGAGATTAATGTTACTTGCACAAGCAGTTCTGTGACATGGCTGTGACGGTGCGTTTTACCACAGTCATTCTAGTAAGTGGTTCCAAAAAATCCAAGGTGTCTCATGAGGTGTAGAAGTACAATAGTGATTAATGTAAGTACGGCTCAATCTTCTATTAACAAGTTTGTTCAAAAACATACAAACAGACAGCTTAAGGCTGGACTGTATACTGTACATTAGAAACTAAGCATTAAAGTACTTTCTTTCAGAAATATTCAATACACTTTGAAGTAATTAAAAACAGAAAGAAAAAAGAATGGTAGGAACAGGAAAAAAAAGAAGACATAGAGTCTTCTCTTCTTCAAATCTTTTCCCCTTCTTACAACACAGCATACTAACACACTCATGCTTATTCAGCAACAACTGGATAATTTATGCATTAGGTTATGCATGCAAAAGGAGAAATAAATGCAAATGCTATATTATAGGTTAATTTCCTCCTAAACTACAAATTCATCTACAGTCTAAAGTGAGCTTATGTCACTATCTACACCCTAGGAAAAAACAAAACAAGATGCAAACATGGCAAATGCTTATTTTCTTTGTATGATACATGTGACAGCTTTTGTTGCTGCCTCTGGAAGGTTGAAAGGCCAGGAAAAACAGCTCTCTGGACCCACTAATTAGTAGTCACTAACATGACATTTTTTGAATTCTCAGGTCACTGTGTCAGTTCTGAGGGCAAGTGATGAGAAATTTTAAGGTTCTCAAGAACACATGGTCTATTAAATGAAGACAAAATCAGCAGAGAAGCATTACAGAAAAGGTGCCTGGTCTACCTAGGAGTTCTTTGTTTTCTGTTTCATTCAAAAAAATGCTGGAAATAATTATTTCCAGGACAATGAGAAACAATGCTAAGCACAGATGATCACATTAAGACCCAAACCTTATGCCAAAAAAAAGGTTCTTTGAAATAAATTTGCAAACAGTGTTTATGCCTGAATGCAGAAAAAAGGGTTTTCTGTCACAACATGCCCAGGCTAGCACTGATCAGAGCAAATATACAGAAACCATACTGGATAGAAACTTCCTATTGTCCTCTAGAACTTGCCTTTCAAACAGGTCAAAATGCTATGGTCTCCACTGGCTAGCCAAAACACATTAAAAACAGACAGCATTTTATTTAATCCAGACTGAAATGCTTCTACCTTTGTTTGAATGCAGTATGGATAGGACTGCAGTCATTTCACATCAAGTGTTTACATTTCCAAATTTAGTTTGGATCGCTGTAATAACTTGTGTTACACTCTACCTCTTTGAATAGGACAGTTTCTGTGTCCTAATCATTGCAAGCAGATGACCTTATTTGGGTGCATTGACTTCTTTCGTCCCTCCTATCTATTTGGAGTATCCTGGAAGAACAGCCAATGACTATTAAACAATTCTTCTCTACACACGAAAAAACTGCAAGGCACCCTCAGGAATACCTTGTAAGTTCGGAGTTGTAAAGAGAATCATATGCAAGGGAAAATCGATATAGGCTTTTTTCTTTTGTTGAGACTTAACAACCTAATTATATGAGAGGACAACATTATTTACATCTCATATTCTACACTCTATGACAGAAACAGTTCTGCAAGGAACAAAATGCTTTGGATTGCAGAGGAAAGCCACTGCATTGAATGAATTTCAAGGAAAACTTTTTGGGAAGAATGAACAACAAAATATAAAACAAGTTAAGTTAGAAGTGACCATGAGTGTCTAGCTAAGATGTGCAACAGTTCTGAATTTACTTGATATTAAATCTCCAGGACCTACAAGCAACTCATAACACCCAGTTACACCTCAGTCAGCTAAGAGCCTCCCCCCATCCCTCCCAGGTTTAGCATCTCTGTTTGCTGCAGGGTTTGTCAAGCAATTTGGAGAGTCTAAGGGGCTCCCGCCTCAGCTGTGAGCACTCCCTTGACACTATTTCATATAACAACATGGTTTTGTGTGAAAGACAGAAAGATACATTAGGTTTTGAGAGAGATAGGATCTCTTTATGTATTCAAAATAGCTATAGGCAAATCTCACACAAATTCAACTGAGTAACTACAGGCCCTGACAGAAAAACAATGTAAGGAAATTGGTGAACATAGATGAAAGTGCCAAAATAAAGACGGAAGAACTATAGGGGAAAAAATGCAACACTGCTCGGAAATTACTTTTCTTGTAAAAATGTTAATGTTCTATGAACAGATAACTCTGAAAAGACAGATGACTTATTATAAGTGACAGATAGTTAAATGAAAAATGCAAGAATTAATCTTTGAGTAAGACAAGCAAAATACTTTTCCCATAGTCAAAGAAATACCACAAATTACACTGCAGTGAAAGATTTGGAGTTCATCCTGACTGGGACACAAGGGACAACACATATGAAGACACCAACTAGAAAACTCTGCAAGTATTCTGCAGCTAGAAACATCTCACCGTTCTTGGTGGCTGTCACAATAGTTATCAACAATCTCTGCAAAGAGCCAGAAGATAACTATGCATTAAAAGTGTTCTTCCAACACACTTTAACCCATATAAATGATGCATGGGGCAAAAATCTCTGGATCGGATATCAGCGAATAATGCTAATTTTTTGCCTAGCAGAACTGCCGATGTGCCACTGCAATTCATAACCACCAAATCTGTGAAGGAAACTTCAAAAAGAATTCCTAAGATTTTTTTTAATAAAATAATAAAAAAATTCAGGTCCAACTACAAAACAGACTTAAGTACAATTTTTTTTTCCTCTCCACTTTGTTCCAATTACATGGATTATTTTCAGATCCTGAAAACCATTTTCCTTCATTTTTAATTTTTTCTTTTCTTATTTTGCCGTTTTCCTGAATGTATCTCATCCGTAGCAAACCTTTAATTTTCAAGAAGAATACTTCCATTTCTTTTCTTTCTGCAGAAACTGGGCAGTACTACACAGTAACTAAACTGAATTATATACAGGCAAACAAAATGGTACTTTATCATTGTGAATTTTAAAGGCAGAAAGCACAAATTGAAGGAAACAGGAACCAGCATGATGTACCAGAACTGCCCATGGTGCCCAATTGTGTTGTAAGTGCACACCAAGAACTGTGTGGGGAGTAACACTGATGCTGCCCTCCTTCACCTCTTACCGATGTCACATGTGTACACTGGATACAAAAGGACATCTTTTATCTGATAATCTGATACAAAAATATGCAGCTTCAGTAACTTAGTCTCAAAAAACCTAAATACCATCAGTTTAACAAAAAAAAAAAAAAAAAAAAACATAGACAAGAGTGACAAACATGTCCATGAATAGGGACAAAATCTAATGAGATTAGTAACATCTTAGCTTTGTTTTCTACTACATAAGAAATACACAGATGACTCTGACATTCACTCATGGAAATTACATTACCTACATAGTTTATAATTATGGTAAGGTAATACTATCATATTGTGTATATTTACACATGGAAAAATGTATTGCAAAACTTCTGAAAAATTATTTACAAAAACCAGATACATTTGTCTAACATTCACCAGGAAATGCCACAAAATTCTATTGCTATGCTTTTATCTCTCAAGACCAAGCTTATCGACCCTAATTCTATTTAATATATTACTTACAGAAATAAATACATCCCTTCAGATGCTTCAACTATATTTGACAGATTTGTGTTTGAGGAACAGCTAATGCATTCAAAGTGTCAAGAAAACTCAACCTTAAACCTTTGTCATGGCCGTATGGAAGGAATTCCAGAGCAAATGAAATGACAGCTACGGTCCATGAAACACTAATAGGATTTCCACGTGTTTAGTGTCTCATTATTGTTCGGACAATCGCACATTTTCTGTCTCAGTTGTGCTACAACTACTACTAGAACAAGACTGCAGAAAATAGCAGAGATCAAATGATGACATTAAGCCTATTTCCATACTACTGTTCCAGGGGAAAATAATATTCCTTACAATCAGTAAGAGCACGGTGGTGGTGGTGGTAACCAGAGCTGCACGTAGCTGCAGCAGCAATTCGGCATCTCAGGGGTGTAAGTGCCTCATGGCAATGATCCATACTCCTGAATGCCCTCCACAACAGAGGCGGAGACGAGGACAGTATTCAGAGCCAACTCAAACTTCAGAGCAGCCTTGATAAAACTGAATCTCACTATCCCCTAAATGAAAACAAACTCACTTATTCTGACTTCATCTTTTGGAAAGCAGGCTAGCAAAACTCAGCTCCGCAGCAGGCACAGGGCAGTTCAAGGGCACAGAGGCTGACAGGGGTCATAGAGGCAAGGGAAAGGAAATTTCCCTTCTGCACTCCAACCGTATTCCCCCAAATTCTAGTTCTCCTTTGTCTAACACCCAGTGTTTACTTTGGGTTACCCCCACCATGGCCAGCAGCTGAGACTTATGACCATCTATTTCTTAAACAGGTTGCTTATTGTCATATTTTGTACCTCCTCTTGCTCTTCCCCTCCTCCATAAGCAGTGCTAACAAGAGCTCCTGCATGGTCCCCCTGTGAGGAAAGGGCCCCCTTTCTGCTGCAGAACTGGGAAACGAGTTGGGTCAAAGGAACGAAGGAAGCAGTATTACCCTGAAGAGACCAGTTTGCCCTGTTTGGTTTTGCTAGGGTCTAAGGAAGATATGAAAGTGTCTGTAAGAGGCAGTGAAGGAAAAGAAGAAAATGTCTGAGAGGAATCAGAGTGCTGGTAGGCTGGATGAAGTCAGCTCAAAGGTTGGGTTAGACCCACAAACAGCCCCTTCCCTCCAGCCCAAGCACTGTCACATCTGTTACGCGAAATCAGATTGTTTCACTTAGCCCCAAGTACAATGGACAATATTAAGCTACAGCACAAGGAAAAAAGTACATATTTTTACTGACTATGGAAATCAAAATTGATATTATGGAATTATGATGTTGCTTTCTCCAGAGTCTGTGAAGGAGAAATACCATGACAGAAAAGTGAAACGTTCACTGCAGGATTTCCAGACAGTATTCCCAACAGCTCCGGCCTGTGTGAAGCAGTTACCTGACCCATCCTGGCCCAGAAAAGCAGCCTTACTGTTTTTATAAGACAAAAAAATAGATTTTCTACCGTAACATAAGCCCATTCAGAGGACAAGTATGTCATTTTACTGACTTCTGTTAAATCTCATGTTACTACAAGCTAACTTGGGCTTTCACTGATTAAAAAAGAAAAAAAAAAGAAAACGCATACATAAGAACAATCACAAGCACATGTTCTTACATACTTTTATAAATGTGGCTCCTAATTCAAATGCCTCCTTACAAATTTATGCAACCCTCAGCCATTTATTTACTGAAAGAGTTTTCTCTTCCCTAACAGTTACCAGTATTACTGATACTACTGATACCAGTATCTACCTAAATCAGATCAGTGTCTCTTCAAGAACCTTTCAGCGTGTAGTTTGTCTTTTCCACCAATAATACAAAAAAATTAAGGATGTTCCATCTCCTACATTCTTTTGGGGTTCTCCCTGTCATAAAATGGCACAGTGTTAATAGGAACTATGTTCAAAAGGCATTCATAGGATTCAGGGATATTCTTTCTGAGGATGGCTTTTTAGAAGTGTATGTCATATTTCTAAGGGTTTAGAGGAAGAGGTAGTAAAACAATTTATACTGCAACCCAGTCAGGCAGTTTTGTAATTCTTATAACATGGGAAGCTCAAGGGAGGCTTCTACAGAGCTGCCACTGTTGAATGAAAGAGTAGCTGACATGTAAGAGTAAGTAGTTTTCTGATTTTTTCAACTCTCTTTAAACCAATCTTTTCCAAACACATGGTTCATAAAATCCCATAGGAACTTCTCTGTCATTTCCTGAAAAATAACTTACTTGGCTTTCCAAACTAAAAAGCCTCTCCTTTGCCAGCAATACACTGGCTATGAAAATCTGATTTGTAAGCAGACCAAGATGCTATGAGATCTGACTTGGTTTTGGTATTTCTCTTTATTGGTCCTGCAGAGAACAACTGTTAAATAGATGACAGTCTTTTAGAATCTCATTGTCACTGCTGTCACCTATTTGGCTTCCTTACAATCAAACTTAAGGAAAAGTGTGTTGATCTTTTACTGGAAAAGGAAAAAGTTTATAACTCATGTTAAAGCCAATGGTTATACAGACAAAAAAAAATAAATCAGCTTGATCTGTTCTATTTGTTCATCTGGATCATCTCAATGTCTCTTATTGGAAATGTTCTACTAATAAAACCACCATGAAGCTTTTTATGAAAAAGATGAGCTTTCCAATAGAAATGGTACATTGGGATAAAATACTAGAATACTGCACAAAATAACTCATGGCAGAAGTATATTTACAAGAAACAGATTAGTTCTAAGTTGGATAAAATATACAGAATTTTCTGTTTTGTCATAAAATCCTTTGCTATTTTATCTGGAGAGTCTCCGACTTCCCAAGGCAAGATGCAAATCCTGACCACAATGAAAGTGCCCTCAATATTGCAGCCAACTGGCTGCAAGAAGCTCCTTTTTGTGAGAGGCCAGACACGAGACTAAGTTTTTTTCTAGGAACACTGAGTCTGTGTTACTCTGCTTGCACTTTTATCTGCTGTGTGGAGAACACCTGGGTGATTTAGGACCTCTAAAGCACAGATGTTTTGTTTACAAACAGAAATGTAAATGGTCAAAGAACACATAAAAAAGTATACAAGCAGCAGGGTGATGAGTATTTCAAAGGAGCTGACTTTCTACTGTCTCTTTTTCCATTTCATGTCTACTGTGGTGTGTGGATTCAGCCTTTTCCTTTGCTAGTGACTAACAAAACACATATGAACATCAAACACAACAGTATGTAGTCAAGATATCATATACACAAGCTATTAAAAACCAGCTCCACATTCTTCATGGTGATTAAATACCAGGGGAAAGAAATAACGTATATCCATCTTGCATCATCTCTTATTAGGATCTCTGCAGTAATCCATCGAGAAGCCTCTGGTCCTCTTTAGCTGTTCACATATGTAGTTCATCCAAGTAAATTTTTAAGACCAGTAGTCAAAGGAGGTAGCTTTTCTAAATGTCTGTGCAGCTTAGCAAAGATCCTTCACATATTACATAAATTGGGATTAGCCTGTCTTCAGCCCCAAAACAGAGGATTTAAATGCTATTCTATTAATAACAAAGATGAGCAGTCAGGATCCATGTAACATTTTCAGGCCCTTTCTTTCAAGGAGTTAAATCATCCACACTTTCATTAAATTGGCATTGGTCTGCCTTCCAAAATGGAAACTTCATTAGAACTCCTACTGCCTACCATCTGTGCTATATTTGTATTCAACTGACAACACTCTTTCAAACACCAGCACTTGCTACTGGAAAGAAGAGTCACCATATTAGTTTACCAGAGAATGCCATCCTGCTCACCAAAGGTATACCTTGCCAGATCAATCTCTTTGGAATGGTAATTCAAAGCAGGATAAAGAAATAAGCTCAAATAGATATAAGACAATTTCATTTCTTACTGGACTAAGCCTGCTGTGACTGAGACAAGACCTTAAACAGGTTACCAGGATGTGGTTATCAATGGATCCAGATGCAGAAAACCAGATTCTTCATGTCCAAGGAAGGTGGAGAGAGCGGAAGCAAAAAACTCTGTGCTACTACCGAAGAAAATACAACAGCAGTTGCCACAAACACTGCTCAAAAATAATAATATATTATTGTGCCCAAATTAGGATTTATATTTTTAAGCTTCTGAATTTACACGCTGTGATTAACAGTGCATTTATATTGTAGTTGGCTACAATATAAATAGTTGATCTACAGTGAATGTAGATATTCCTGAGCCAGATATAAGCTAGCTCAGGTACTGGTGGCAACATAAACAACAGCAGCAGCATGGGCAACACACACTACAAAACTCGTGGCAAAGTTTGGACAAAGCTCAGTGCCAGCCTGGCTCTACCCCAGGTACTTCTATGGGAACTGCAGTCAGCAAGGTGCAAGTATCCTGCAAAACGAGCAGGGTGAGTGTAAAGTTTAGAGCAGGTCTCAGATTTGACTTGAACATAAGGGAATAACACAGGGAAAAGAGAAAAATACTTCCTAACTTGCTTTCCTTCGAGTTACAGTATAGAACACAGCATGTAGGAAAATCACAGACACTTAAGGCAGAGAACTACATTGGCAATAGAGGAAGAGTTAAGGTAGCATAGAATTTGACTTGAACAGCCATGCCTGAGAAAGGATAACATTTAAACCACTTACAGAGACTACCTCCAATACAATTATGTCAACAGATTGAATAGGCTCAAAGACAGCAGAAATACTAACACAAACCAATATCCAGTACAATATATATAATTAAAGCATCCTATTAGCAATTTTGCAATACAAGACTGAACAACCTATCAGAGAACACTGGTTGTACAATTATATATTTATCATTTCAAAGACATGAAAATTGATTCAGTGAGAATTACATTATTTTGCAAATGGTCTCTCAACCACTTGGAAGATGGCAAGACAAACATTGAGTAATTACATGCCTGCACATGTATTCAACCAGATAAGATATTATGTATCCAATACATTTCAGAGAGATTTTAAATAAGTTATGAGTCTGATGCTGGAAAAGTAGAAATAAAAGCATGCATACTGCAAACAAAGCAACAGGACACAGATGACTGAAAATTGTGCTAAATGTTCTAATTGTGCTAAATGTTTGCTGCTTGAACTGAAGATAACACAATGTGTCAATCTCTTCGAATGTTAACTATAAGCATCAGAGTCAAACAATACTATTCACAAGTCTAAAAATCCATGACTGCCTTTAATTCAGTGAAGAAAAAAAATAAAGACACAGCCAAGCACAGATGACCAAAGAACTAACTTCACCTGAACACTCCAATTAAAAAAGCTTGTAGATTCCTAAACACAGCACTGTAAGGAAACATTATCCACATACTCATTTAAGCTGAAATTTGAGAGTTCCATCTCATGTCCTGGGTTCTTGGGTGTAAAAGAAATACTCATTTATTGTACTAGAACACTCTTGATGTTCATCACCTACAGATACCAACCAACTCACCTATTTAAATACATACAGACTTAAACCCCTAAATTCAGTTGGACAAATTAACAAATGCTATCAAGGAAAAATATCACAGATACTAATAAGAAGTCTTGCAGGTACAACATGATACTCTCACAGGTATCACTTATTCTGAGTTTTCAAATTTTCTTTTTGTTTTATTATGAACTTAGTGATAAAATTTCAGCATTTTCCTGGCTCTGACCTTTTGTACTGAATAGAAAAACTATTGTCATTTCTAGTCGCACAACACAATGCCATAAATAACTTTTTTCAAATATTTATCTTTTACAAACGCTCTATTATTGTGGAACTCCAGTGCCTCCCTGCAGAAGGAATGCAAACTGCTCAGTTTACTCAAGTTCCTAGTTGCAGCAAACATTGATTCTCCTTTGTATTTATAGAAAGTGTCACTTCTCTATTTACAGGTTAGAAAAAAATGCAACTGACCCTATCCTACATGTCACTGAGGTTTCATGTTATCTTCAAATGCCTCAGCAAGCAACTGCTCATCTTTCTGTAAAGCCTCTGTCTCTACTTACCATTTCTTTCACTCACATATTTTTCACAGGTAAGAAATCTAAAGGGGTACTGAAGGGGGACACTCACCTTGCATCAACTAACTCCTGACTCTCCTGCTTCATGCTGCAGCTCAGACTCACTACTATTATTATTATTATTGTTAACATCTCAATAACATCTGAAGAGGACCTGAAATGGAGGTAATTTAATAAAATGCATTATAGGAGTCAATGGCAGTGCCAGGAGCAATTAGAGTAATCTAATATTTTCCATTACAAGACTGTTCTTAGTTACTTATAGTTTTGCCAACCTTCAATTTTTGGGCTTAGATTTTCTGTATCAGGTATGTGATCCAGAAAGAAAATATTTTTAGAAAGTTACAGCTGAGACAGTCCAAACACATACTTAAAGAAAAATATATTTTACTTCACCCAGGCCAAAAAACTCGATCAAAAACCCAAAACGCAATCCAAAACAGAACCCAAACCATTTCACTCAAATTCCTCCAAAATGTGGACAAGAAGACCAAGAAGACATCTGGGAGACAAATCTGGCCAACTCATAAACTTCAGGAAAACTGCGTAACTCCTAACGAAACTTTATTAATAGAGTTATGTGTATAATGCAGGTTTTCCAACAGTATCAGCACTGCTGGTGCTCTGTTATTTTTACAGTGTGTCTGATCTGACCAAAAGTTTAAGGCATGTCCACAAAGTCAGGGTAAATTTCAGGCCTACAGAACACTTTTTCTAGAGTTCAGGAGCAGCTATGACGTTAGGGAGCAGAAAAACAACCAGAGGACATTTTAAAGTTTTTACAAGAAAGAGATGCTGGTCAGGAATCTGTGCTAAGGCACAGGAAAACAACACCTGAACACACCATGCTGCATTACTCTCAAAGTAAGCAGAAAGAGCAGGAGGAATGCCTTTTCATGTGAAGTACTCCTGCTACCATAACCTTAAAGGGAATCCACAATTTTATTGCATATGAACCAGAAACATGTGTCATTGCATTCACTTGCTCTGAAAACCCATTGGTAACACACAGCATCCCTCTCCCTCCCTCCACTGCTGTTGGGGCAACTGGATGACAAAAATGTAAGCACCTTTTAGTCTAGAGGTGTGTATTAGGGACCTAAAGGCACAACATCCATTGGTCATATGTCTGGGGTAGTACTTATACATACAGTTACTCCCCGTTGCCTGATCAGGGCTAAAAGAAGAAAAAGGGAAAACCATTAGGAAACAATGGTTGTGAATTTAAATGTCCATAGTGTCATTTAAGCTTTTCACACAATGCAACCCAGCATCCCTGCACATACCCACTTGGAACATCAGTCACACACCCCTTTTCCCCACTGAGTGTCCCCTTAGCTCAGCATGTGGGACTGACAGAGCTGTAGCAACAAATGAGCAAAGGGGCTCAACATCCTTAAGGGCTCTTTCCATGTTAGAACTAAAAAAAAAACAAACACAAAAAGGCAGGAAAACCACATGTATAGAAAAGTATGGCATTGAGATTAAGCCAAATAGTAGCATTATGGTCACTTTCAGATCCAAAATCCACGTACTTCGCAATGTTGAATAACGTATTTCATACTTTTCTCTAGAAAAATCTACTTAGAACATTGTGATTGGTCAAGATTCAAAGGCCTGAGGTTAAAAGTCCAAGCCCTATTCCCATATATTTTTATTTTAATATTCAATTATTCTATTATAATTTTATTCCCATTTTTTTTTCACTGAAAACAGTATTTTCTATCAAATCTTCCATCTGTTCCTTTTAAAGAACCAGTAAGAAATTACTGCATGCAAAGCTCACCCAATTTTTCCAGAAAAATAAGACTATCACCAGATCTAGTGCCAAATTTGGCCTATTTAGTAGTTTCATCAGAAAGTGTATATTACATAAACACTGGAGCCAGGGCCCCAAGAAGGAGTGGAGAAAGCCAAAACATGATAGGACATGACCCTGCACAGTCTGATCTACATGGGCCCTGTTTTGAGCACAAGTGGTGGGGGGAGTGTGCTTGGACCTGTCAACCTAAATGACTCTATGATCCTAAGAAAGCTCTTTCCAAGGCAGGAGGAAAAGTAAAAAGATGGAAAAAAAATGCTTCCTTTTCTATGTTCATTTTTTTGGAAGACAGTTAGAAGACCTGGTTATACATTCATGATTTTTCCTGTCACGTTTTGCAGTTTTGTGTTATCGAGCAGCAATTTGCCCTTCAGGTTTGTAGAGCAACTACCTTGAAAAGTTAAATTTTTTCTAATTTATCAAATGAGATCCTGAACCTGCTGTTTATGTGAAGATCCTGTTGCAGTATTTTGAAAAAGGCCATGGGATGGGACACAATAGATATTCCCATTAGCTTCACACCCCTTGTCTTTTTAAGAGGCTTTCGTATTTCCCACTAGGTACAGGAAAAAAAATCCTCAGGTCCAAAAGTTACTGTCCAACAGCAATTTATTCACAACTGACAAACTCCTCCCAAAATTACAAAAAATGCTGTTTTGTTCATATGGAAATTTCAGGGACCTAGGAAGGAATATTGAGCATGCCTCACCTTTCTGGTCCTTTCCATTTCCTCTGTGATGTTCAAAGTGCTTTCTTATACATTTATTATTTCCATTCCAAACAATGAAAATATTAGCTTTTATGGGTTCTACAAACAAGAGTAAATTTCCTTAGATTGCTGGTGATCTAACAATGTCTTCATTGCTCTTATCATTGCACAGTACAGCACACTGCCTACAGCACTACCAATAACTGGAGCCCTCCATGTGTCATAAAAGTCTCTGGATTAGTCAAATGATTACCAGCATTCATTAATCTTGAACTTCAAATTAATTGAAGTTCAACACACTGATTAATACATGTATATAACACAACAAAAATTACTATTTAATCCTATTTTATGTGATTAGGAGAAGGAGAAGTTTCTAGAGAAGCCTTTTTTATGCTCAGAAATCCTTCAAGCCATCAACCTATGCTGAACTGAAAGTTCAGCAACGTTTTGCAGCAAAGTGAATTTAATATCCAATAAACAAACTGTATAAATCTACATAAGGAAAACTCTCTTTTTCTATCTTTATCGAAACTGGCCCATGGTGTAATAAAAATTACAGGATCTATGCTCCACTGATGCCCACCAATCCAAACTGCACAGACTCATGCAAAGCTTTCCCAGTTCTGTGAATGCATGCTAAAAGTAGCAGAAGAAAGCATTACGCTGTAAAAGCAAACTATTATTAAATGTGCAGCATGTAAGTGGAACTGTACTCTTGGTTAAAAATAAGGGTCTCCAAAAATGCCAAAGATGTTAAAACAACCTTTGTGAGGCCCAGTGTCTATTTAGCAGATGACTGAAGCAAAGACCAATTTCAAAACACTACAGAAGACTCAAAGATGTATGAATGATCTTTATCATCAAGAACCACCTCAGCTACTAGATGAAAAAGGAAAGCATGTGAGAGATGGAACAGTAAACCAGCCAATCTTGTACGTACAAGCTTTTACATCCAACTAACGATATACAACTGTGAGATGGCAGATTTATGCTGCCAGATCTGTATAAATTTCAAAATTGTTTAGTTTTTCGTTTGATTTTTTTTTTTTAACTTTAAGGTACCACAATAACATGTTATTATTAATGAACACACTGTGCTTAATACACAATCAAATCAATCAATAAATATATACATTGCCTGCTTGTAATAAGAGGCATTTAAAGTATTCAATATATCAGGAACAGAAGCCTGAAAATAATTTTCACGTTTTAACTTGTTCTAAAAATGTGAATTCAAATGCCGAACATTTTTGGTGAAAAGTTCCCAGTAAGGACTAAACAACGACCCAATACCTTGTCTTCCATCCACTTCATAGAAACTGACTTGTAGTACTGTCATAACAACCTCCACAAATATTCTTCCACAGATTATTGTCCAGTCTAAAATAAGAACCTAAAACATGTTTCCTCTTCCCCCACCTCACATTTCAAGCTATTTTAATCAGTGAAAAGTTAGAACTTTCTAGACTTTTGTTAATGTGAAGAAAAAGGTTCTCTGACTAAAAAAAACCTCAAGTGACTTGCTTCCAAATCAGATTTCTACTGTCCCCTCTCAAGACACCTATTTACATGAAATCTCTTATAGTTTCTCTGCCTGTATAAAATGCAGATGCCACTGCACATCAGGCCTGTGTTTGCCTCTTTGCACAGACAGTCCAAAACAGTTTTCCTGATCTGTTTCAACTTGAAATGTTGTCAATATATGGATTGTCTTGCTTTCTAATTCAGTGAAAAATCTAGTTTTCCATTAGTCTCTGCCTTTCTAATTTTCGATACAGCTTTACTAAATGTAATTATTAAAGGCAGATTCAAGAAAGCAATTACTGAGCTACTGGTTTGTATCTCTGAAGTCTTAATAAGGAACAAGAAGCTGAAGTGACAGAAACATTGCAAAATCTGTAAATTAAAAAAAAAAAAAAAAAAAAAAAAAAAAAAAAAAAAAAAAAAAAAAAAAAAAAAAAAAAAAAAAAAAAAAAAAAAAAAAAAAAAAAAAAAAAAAAAAAAAAAAAAAAAAAAAAAAAAAAAAAAAAAAAAAAAAAAAAAAAAAAAAAAAGAGCCAACAAACCCCCAAACCAAAACAAACCTGGTTATGTGTTTACTTTATTATATACAATATAAGAGAGAAAAAAAAAAGAATACTATGGAAGACTGCTGTATGTTTGGGGAAAGAACACAACTCTCTGTTACCACAAATGAGTTTTAATCTTTATTTTTCACTGAGCAGGGTATTAAAATTGCAATTGTATTTCAGAACCATTACAGAAATAGCTCTAGGAAGAATCTTATAAATATGAGATCAAGAACAGGACTATGAACAATGGAAAGTGGCATTTTACCCTGTTCATTTGGGGATTTTCAACATATTCTGGAGGTTACAGTACTTGTAAGTGTTGTACTGGGCTATCAGATATATAAATTCACTTGCCAGTATTCAAAAAACCTAAGTATTCAAAGTAAAATAAAGCTCATTTTGTAAAAATAAATTTAAAAAAAAGAGTAGAAAATACAGAGTAGATTGGTCTACACCTATAAAATATTCTAAAGCACAGACAAACACTAAGTTGCAGTAGAGCCCTCTTGCTAGCTTCTAGAGAATTTCAATAACCATTCATAAGGTTTAAGTTCAGACACACGAGATTGCATATAGAATATTTTCCTGCTTTGTAATGATCTCCTCCATCCCACAAGTCAATTACCTCCCTTTTTACCCCACAAAAAAGTGGGTAATATCCTGATCACAGTGAAGTCAGTTACCCCTTGATACCACTTGTTTTATGACAATTATTGTAAGCACACTAATGCTGTTTAGTAATTTTTTTGTATCAGAAAAAGAGACAATGGTTTTTATTTGCAAGGCAGCGGTACTGGCCCTGAGTGACTTCATAAAGCCAAATTAGAAATCAACTCAAAACAATTTTCTTATTTAAAATAAACATCATCCCACACAGAGCTTTCCAACATCCTCCCTTTCATAAGAACAGTTCATAATACACAGCATATCAGCTGAAGTATGCTAGCAGAGCAGCAATTCATCACTTAGCATCACCTACTTAACATTCCATGGTACTTGTCACAAATTTACAATGGCAGATAAACACCTGGCCATTTCCTGTACACAACACAAAGGTAAGCCACCCTAAATAACTAACAATATAATTGAAAGGGGGAGGTATGACCTGATGTCTGAGAAATCAGGGAATGCGTGTAATTTCAAGTGGTTATGCCTGTCTATTCTTGAGCAATATTCATGTCAGTTTCAAGAAACTCATTCTAAGTGTCGGCTGAGGACAACTGTTGTCTGAAAGCCCTGTAGAAAACCCTTTAGAGATGCAGAGGTGATGGTAACCTGAGAGCCCATCCTGAGGACTCCAGAAGTCATCAGGAATTGTGACACCTGCTCTAAATCCAGGCCTTTCAGTTGAGACATCCTGGTTTATATGAACAGTATGGGCAGTGACTGGTAAAGACCCAATCTCCAGTACCTAAGCATTGACCTCATGGCACATGCACAAAATCTGACACAGCAGAAGCACAGTATTAAATCTCAGGGCTCTTGAGCTTTTCATCATACAAATTATGCTCCAGTGTAGTGGATAAGAATACTAAAGCAAGATAACATTATTAAGGTAGCAAAGACTCAAATGGGTATCACAGAATCAAAGAATGGATTGGGTTGGAAGGCACCATAAAGATCATGCAGTTCTAACTCCCCCGTGGGCAGGGACACCTTCCACTAGACCAGGTTGCTTGGAGCCCCATCCAACCTGGCCTTGAACACTTCCAGGGATGGGGCATCCACAGGTTCTCTGGGCAACCTGGGCCAGTGCCTTACCCTCTCACAATAAAGAATTTCTTCCTTATATCTAATCTAAACCTACTCTCAGTTTAACTCCATTGCCCCTTGTTTTATCACTATGTAAATGTAATGGCCAGTCTCTTCGCGAACGAAGAACCGGGGAAGGTCTTTCCACCTTCCAGCCTGCGCATTGGATTTTTTAGGTGAGACACAGTGTGCGCGGAACTGAGCCCACCCTTTAATCCTGAGGTTCATCTGCCGGGGCCAAGCACGCTTGGACGGCGGCAGTGAGGTCCTTCAGGACGTAGATGGATTGCCTTACAGGGCTAACGAGCTCCATCTGCCCGGGGAGTGGCCCCGACCGGGAATCGAACCCGGGTCTCTGCAGTGACAGTGCAGTGAATTTTCCCCTGGACCACCGGGGGCTCCCGTTTTATCACTATACACCCTTGTTAAAAGGTCCCTCTTCAGCTTTCTTGTAGGCTCCCTTTAGGTACTGAAAGCCTGCAATAAGGTTACCCAGAGCCTTCCCTTCCTCAGGCTGAACAATCACAATTCTCTCACTCTTTTCCCATAGGAGCAGCGCTCCATCTCTCTAACCATTTTTGTGAACCTCCTCTGGAGTGGCTCCAACAGTTCAATGTACTGCACAGGTCCTGTGCGAGGGACTCCAGAGCCGGATGGAGCACTGCAGGTGGGGGTCTCACCAGAGTGGAGTAGAGGGGCGGAGAACTTCATTCCACACCTGTATACACATGCATGCACCATCACACAGGGATAACACTCCTACCTCCTCAGCAGTCCTGCCAATGGCCAGGAGAGCAAGACGGAGTACACCGTGGTATCAGTGACATTGCTATTACAAGTAGGCTGGCGTTCAGATCTCCCTGTTGACACATCAGCAGGTATTACTTTATATAACTAAAACCATTTTTTCTTTTGAGAAACAGATTTCATTTTACTAATGCACATTTACTTTCTTTTCTAAATCATGTCTTCCACATTTGCTTCTTATACGGCAGCAAATATGGGAAAGGTATTTATACTGCAGAGGAAAGTTTAAACCAACCTTCAAAGATAAACAGCCAAAGACATTGCTCCAGTTCAAACACTTGAAATGTTTATCTAGCCCCAACCACCTATTACAGAACCCTGCTCTCCTCCCACAAAACTGTGTTTTGGAACTTGTGTTTTAAACTCCTTGAGGAGTATGTTAGAATTAATAGCTATTTTATCTATTGTACACTGCCTAGGAGAACATTTTTAATATTTACATGCTCTTTCTTCATTTTAACATCAAGTAGGAACCAAGTTTAGTATCAAAAGACAAGATAAAAGAAAAGGTAACTTGTAAATGGGCCATTCTGTTCAGTGTTGTCCTGTAATATAAAAATCATTTTTATTCTCTTTGGCCTTTTCAAATGATTTGACTTGTACAAGTCAGAGTCATTTCGTTGCATGCTTATGAAAAATGAAAAATCTTGTCTGTAGCAATATCAAATCATTTATACACAACAGACATCAGCTGTCATTTCTGTCTATCCCAGCAGTACACCCCCTCCTCACAGTTCTCTCTTTAGTCTAGGTGAGCTGTCAAGTTTCTAGTTTCTGACGTGTATTTACATCATTCAATGACATCTGACAGTAGTGAAAGGCCACAGAAAACTGCTTATTGATCAGAGTAAAACTAGTTGACGGAACAGATGAGGTTGTATCACAGAAATGCAGCCACACTCAGGTGATGACATTTTGCTCCCTTGTATACAAGTGCTTAATGGGATACAACTTCATTATATCATGCCACTAGTGCTTAAAGAATTGCACAGTTCTCATGAGTGTTTTGTCTATGCGGTGATGAGGACAATCTATTTGTAGTGGTACCAATGTATTACTAACCTGTTTTGCTCATGAACACTTGCAAACTACCAGCCAATGTGTCCTGACGAAAATAATAAGAGACACTGAAGACTCAATCTTGCCAAAATCTAATTGAGCTGACCTTTTAAAAAAAGATGGAATTACCATTTAGGGAGCCAGATCTACTTGAGATTTAGTTCTGCAGAATTCTGTGCTGCTTAGTAAAGACATTTTAAATGACCACTTTTATGCTTGGGACCAGTACAGTTTCCCAGTGGAAGTGATAACTCATCATTAGTATTTCAGAGGTTATTATATCAACTTGTATGAGAGTCTTTCAAACTGTATTGATTTAAATGCTGAAGAGTTCATGGGCAGAGGCTCTCCATACAAAATGTCCTGCAGCTAAAATATTAATTTTCTTATTTTCATTATTACTTTTCTCTTTTGTTATCTTGAATAGAAAACTCGTTTTGCACAGAGTGACCTGTAAGGATACAATTACAGTATGCAATCATTTCTTACAGAATCTATGTTTGCTTCAGCAGTCTAATTGGAAAACTCAGAGCAGTCTTAGCATGAAGTAAACTGCTGTGATTCAAAAAAAGTCCGTATGTTACAAGTAGTACCTGAATAACTTGAAATCATGAAACTTCTACAGGTACATTGATCACAGCACAGACCTCAGAAGAACTTGCTTTCCATTTCATATCTGACAGAAGCAGTAGGTTTTTATTTCAAAGAAAAAAATCCAGAAGGAGAAAAGATGATGATGGTCTAAAAGTTTGCTCTTCCCAATGGGTAAATGATGCTCAGCCATTCTAAGTTAGGCCTTGCATTCAGGCTAACTACCTATAAATTAATACACTTTTCCAATTCAAAAAAACATGTCTTCACTATCTCAGAGACTCAAAAAATTATATTCATTTCAAGGGGAAAGAGATAAAGGACTCAGCTCTCAGAGAAGGTATTTCCTATCCCCTGACTTAGGCAAGCAGTATGAAACCAGGGTTGACTAAATCTGAATCCCACACAACTAGAGAAATTCAAGACTTAAAAGTAACAGAGAAATGCACATGAATAATTTCTTAAACAAGGAGAATACATCTTCTGCTATATCTCAGTAGAAACAACATGGACTGACCTATACAGGCCTTTTAACAACAAAGGAAAAAGATGACAGCAGTCTTGCTATTTTCAGTTCAATTGTATTACTCAAGCTTCTTTCAGACAAAACCAGTAACTGTTAAAAATGTTTTGTTTTCTTCCTGGTGTTCTTGTAATGCACTTAATGCAAAAAATCTAGAAGAATTTTGCTTTCTGACTCAAATCTTGGGTAAACCAAGATTTTCAGAGGTTATCTGGCTAAGTTTGGAACAAGCTACTGGTACAGAGCAATTACTTATCCCATTTCAATTAAACTTTCCAATTTCTACTCCAAAAAGGATGGGGAAAAAAAAAAAAAAGGCAGCACAACAGTTACAAGGCTGAATTTATTTTATTAAACCAGGCAAACCAATTTCTTCACTTTGTTCTTTTTTTTCCTTCTCAGAAGCAGATGAACTAATCTTACTGAAATCCATGAAGAATTTCAATGCGTACTAATTACCTGTGATGTAAATATTGGCTTCTAAGCTGAAATTTGACAATAATTCAGAAAAATGAAACCAAGAACCCATTCTTAGCAAACAGTTTTAAAATTTACCTTCAATATTTTACCACAGCTAGCTCAGTATACATCTAACAGAAACTGTGTCCTCTCAGATGCTATGGTTAGCTGTCAGCATTTGTTTGCACATACACAAAGACATGCATATTTAATAGGTACAGATCTAAGGGGAAAATGGAAGATAAAGAAACAGTCACACAGTCAATGTATGTGATGCAAAATGTCCGAAAAGCAAACTTTCTGTAATCTCCTTGAAGTAGTGGGAAGGGAAGAGGAAGTACTCTAGACAATGGACAAGTATAGATAGGATGCTATTTTATGTATACTTAAGAAACTTATTTTAGCCCTGAGTTTTTTTAAAACAAAGAAAACAAAGAATTGTTCTGCACTCAGCCTTGAAATCTTTTACTGCATAAGATTTTACTCATAAGAACTCAAAATTATCACGAAGAATATCTTTAGACGAGAAGTTGAAGACAAATTACATTTTGTTCCTTCCAAGTCTGGTTCTTGTACTTTGTGCTTATACAGAAAACAGGAAATTCTCTTCATCTCAGTTGTCTGATATGCATAAATATCTGGGCTCAAAGCCTTGAAACTGATACTGATGATGGCAGCAATTCATAACCAATTATGAAAAAAAACAAAACAAAACAAAACACTAAGTGAACCTACTTTTAGTTTAACTCTGGATCTAAAATTATTTGCTTTATTTGAAGTGCAAAGTATCTGTCCAAAGCACAAGAAGCATCTCTCTCCATTCAATGAAGTCACCCTGAAAATTAAGGACACACTACTCAGTACCAATAATTCCCAAACTGTCCTGAAACCTTGGAGTCAGTTTCTCAGGAAAAATATAAAGCAATGCATTTCCACTGTAACAGAATAGAAGCCAAGAGAAAAAAAGAACAGATAGGTTTCTGACATAAGGATGCACAAAGGATGTGCAGAGTTTGAAAGTGAATTATAATGAACACACTTCACTCTTTCAGTCTTTAGATAGCATAAAGCAACTTTCACATCTAATAATGTTACTACTTAATTCCTTTAATATTCCACTTTTATTTTCCAAAGGTAGACCCTAACTGTAGCATGCAATAATCCAAATTACTTGGTCACATTTAGGGCAGCATTTTAATATTCCATTACAGAAAAACATACATCGCAGGCATTTCTTTTTGTTTCAGACTAGAGAGAAGATTTTTTCTTCCTTGTGAATAATTCACAGAAAGCCACCGTCACTTCAAAAGAACAGAAACTGACTCTTTATGACAGGGATATATGAACTGGGTAAATGCCCAAGTCATTGCTCAAAGCATGCCTGTAGCAGTATCATCGCTTCCTTCTAGACAAGCACACTTAGCTGAAGCAATGACTTTTCTGTTTTCTTAGTTAAACTCAACGGAGTTAAAGTCAAAGTCAAAAGAAAAAACTAATACTTGGATTCATTATGCATTAGAAGCATCTTTGTTAGTGGATAAGTATAGATTTTAGTGGCATAGACTGTTGTCTTATAAAAGGTTCACAATAAACCAAGAACGTAACATTTCTAAAAGGGGTCTTGAAAGACTAAGAGAAACAAATGCATGTAGTCACAAACACAATGTTTACTAATTTGCAGCAGTTTACAGTTCTGTTTCTGTAATCTTGAATCCCAAAGCATGAAACACTACAACCTGCATCAATCACATAACCAGATCTTTTCACTGGAAAACATCATTTAGGAGAGCTCCTTTGAGCAGGATTCATCTTTGCACTGAAGGCACACCACTCCAAAGCGTCCCACGCCGAGGATCTATAACAGCTTCTGCAGTGCACTTCCACATCACTTTTTGATCCCTCCTCCAGCTTCATTCTTCTTACTCTGATCCTTGGCAGAGCAACTACCAATTTCTGTTCTGTACAAAGCTCAGTGTACAAGAATTAACTTCCAAAACCAGTATCACATTTACTACTGTACAATGTAATATGTCTTTTCATCTTGCCTACGTGGCTTGACTGATCAATTCTCAGTTACATTACTGTTTGGGCCTGTGATAAGTTTTACTTTCCTTTGTTTGTTTTGATTTGTAGTGGTTTTTTGTTTGTTTGTTTTTTGTGTGTTTTTTAAATTTGCTTTGTTCTTTTACTTTTTTTCAAGTTAAGTTTTAAAGCTTCTTATGATAAGTACAATACCTAAATATATTGAGTTTTAAAAAGGTAAAATGATACATCTGTGAATTAAAAAAAGCCCAAGCAGAACCTAAATTTACAATGTACCTACAAAAAACGACTACGAAGAGAAAAAAGGAATCACATTTGTTTTAAGCCATAGAAATATTGTTTCAGTCAATAAAGTAATAAAATATTTTTATCTTCTCAGATCCTGGAACCTGCTCCCTTTTTCTGGTCTGAACACACAAGCAAACATACAAATTTGGTGATCTTGTCAACATACAAAAAAACATTTTTTGGATATATTTTGAAGACAGGTGAGTCCATGTTTGACCTGTGCATGAATAAGCAAAGGGGTTGGCTTTTTCTTTTTCTCTCCTGTCTCATTCACTGAGTTGCTGTTTGAAAATACAGTTCAATATGCCAATATTTTGTCATATTCCTAATTCATACCAAACCCCTGAACCCTCCAGGAGAGTTTATTTCATTGTGCCTCAAAATTGATAGTTTTTTTTAAGAAAAAGGTGTAAAAATGAATACAATTAATCAATGATTAATACAACAATCATTTGCCATAACCAAATACTTCCTTAAAACAAACAAACAAACAAAAACCAAATCCCCCAGACTTATAATCTCCTAATTATCACTACTCATTTATCATTCACCATCAGAATAAATAATTTGTAGGTCATGTTAAGCAATGTGCTATGGTAAGTATTAGCATTACCTTACTGAAACTAAAAATTTCTGTTGCTACCACGTGAGAAACAATACTATAAAGCTGCTGCGGAATTTTGCTTATCAATCTAATCAACCATCAACTCATCAACCAAAGAGGTGGAAAGACTCGTATGTTCAATCTTTTAAAGTTATAAGAATAATAGAAGATAATAATGTGTATTTGAAATAAATTTGAAATTAATTCTGGTAGGGATCTGAGGTTAGATAACTAGCCATGCTGTGGGACACTGGGCTGAATGGAACCGGGTTTGATCCCCACCACCACCTTTGTGCTCCTCAGCGCAAGTGATACAAGGAGCTCCTGGAGTGATTGGGGGACTGAAGCATCTCTCTCACAAGGGAAAGAACTGAGGGAGCTGGGCCTGTTCAGTCTCGAAAAGAGACAACTGAGAGGGGACCCTATCAATGTCTATGAGTATCTGAAGGAAGGACGGAGCCAGGTTCTTCTCGGTGGTGTCGAGCAATAGGACAAGAGGCAATGGGCAGAAACCAACGCACAGGAAGTTCCACCTAAACATGAGGAAAAACTTCTTTACTGTGAGGGTGACTGAGCACTGGAGCAGCTGGCTCAGAAGGGCTGTGGAGTTTCCCTCCCTGAAGACATTCAAAGGCCATCTGGACACAATCCTGAGTAACACGCTCTAGGGATCCTCCTTGAGCAGGGATGTTTGACTAAGTGACCTCCAGTGGCCCCTTCCAACCATAAACATTCTCTGATTCTGTGATTCTGTGAAAAGGAGAGCAAACTTTTGCCTCAAAGATCAGTTTTGAAGAAATAAAGGGTACATATAAGGGTGTAAAAATATGTTAGGTTTACATGACCACAACAACCAATATACCTGGGGACAGAGAAAAATCAAGAAAAGCTGTGATTCATTTAAGCCATAATGACTTCACCAGAGGTGCAGAGAACAAACATTGCAAGAAGGAAAAATAAGTCGTCTCACTAAAAAATACTTACACTAAAGCTGAAGTAATTTTGTTAATTCAATTTGCTGAAAAGATGTTAATAATTTTTGTGTTATGAGATTACAAAATTTGTTATTCTATTCCAATCAAAAATGCAGCATATTCATTTGAAGACATTTTTGAGCTTGTAAGATACCAATTTTTAGACTACTTGAAGCAAAGTATCAATTTTATGAAATAAGAATATAAGGAAAAGGTCAATACTATTTTTTACCACTTGTTTCTTCACCATTCTCTCTCTTCCCAGCCATATAACTTAGTAAAGAGACCATAGTTAAGGAATAGAAGAAACAAAGACACTCTTTGCTATCATGCAAAATTACCAACGTAACTAGAATTTCAACAACTTCAACAAAAAGGAGACATGTACACACTTATTCAAATCTTTGATTCTCTTGTTAGAGTGCAAAGTGTGCAAAAGAGATCAGCACAAGTTTTCAGATGTTCTCATCAATCAAATTAACCAAATCTCAGCAGAAAAACAAGCAAATGCTGCTGCTTACTAACTTGCAATTACTTGTCTTCTGCTCCCATCTGCTCTTGTACCAATATTACCACTTTATCCTTACAGAGAGCCTCTAAAGCAAAGATCACAAGTATTATAAATATGTTCCTACTCTCTATCTCTGTTTCACCTGACTCACCATGGTTATTAATGTATTTCTGAAGCAAACTATCACAGACCACTGTGATTTGCTTGAATCAGAAACTGAACTCTGAGGTGCTGGATCTCAGCTAGGCCACGAGGCCAGGGTGATTTATGCTGGAAACCAGGGCTTTCTCCAAAACCTTACATTGCAGATTCTCAAAGGTTTCAAACTATTTTGAAATAAGGCTTGAGATCCATATGTGAGCACAACTGTGGCACAGAGTAACACATGTACGTGTACTACTGCAACAAGTGTGGAAGAGGAGATCATGGGAAGGACAAGAAAATAAACAGCATATTTAGTTCCTTCTATGTGCAATGCATCCTTCATTAAGAAATCTCAGTCGAGAAAGTACTGCAGACCACAGAGCTCAGTCTTCGTATTTAATTTAAAACTGGATAAATGCCCCCTTTAAGAAAGGATTAAGATGTTTATGTTCTTTCATTTTTCTTCAGTCTTATACAGAAAACATTTTAAATCCTAAGATATAGATTTCAGGGGAGAGCAGGAGGCAAAGACATATTTCACAACATTGCCACTGCAGAAAAACTGGAAACAGATGGATCTTATATATTGGTTTGAAGTGACTGCATTGATCATCAACTAGTTGCACAACTAACTGCCTGACTTAGAAGAGCAGGATATCATCAGCCGTCTATTTCATTTAAGAGATGCACATTTTAGGAGGAAAAAACATGCTTAGTATCCTTCTGCTAGGTTATGTAAAATGGCCTTCTAGTTCAGTTTTGTGAGATATGGAAGAAAACATTACTGAAGCATTTCTGTGGCACATCAACCTACCTCACTAGAGTTTCCAGACTCTTTCCTTGTGTTAGGGCATGGAAATATGGTACCTACAACCAGAACCACTTTTTTTTTCAGCACACTGTGATTTCAGCATGCTGTGAAGACTCTCAAAGACCCTCCTGAAGCTGTGCCATTAGAAATCCAGTCTGTGACACAGCCTTGCTTCACAGTTAACTTATAATGTTAACCATCTTGCATGTTTTGTACAGGAACTCCGAACTCAAAGTAAAAAAAAAGGTAATTTAATAAAAAATAATAGAATTCTTCTCTAGTTTTTTTTTTTTTCAAGTATGCCACCATATACAGTTAAAAGAAGTAATTAAAATCACCTTCATATTTCTTAAATACAATGCATATAGTGACCCCTACTGGTCTGCTCGGCACCCCAGCAAAGATACAAACCAACAAGAGCCACCACTTGAAGGAATGAACCTGAGCTAACACGGACAACCTTCATGAGCATGCATACCTTATTATGACTAATATTAATAAGGAGAGGTAAAAATACTCTGGTGCTTTCTATGGACTTTTATATGTTAATTCCTCTTTTTATTGTAACTAACAAAATTATCAAGTGGATGGCTTGTAAAGAACACTTACTATATACAAGTATCTATAGCTGAAAACCAATTATGAAAAATTTCAATTAAAAAAAAAAAAAAAAGGGTAACTTAAAAAACGCCCAGGAGCACCAAACTTCAGTCTACTAGAGGTTTTAAATGAGAAAAATATATACCTCCTGTACATTTCCAATTAAACATGAACAGCAATTGTGACAATAAGCCTCCATGAATCAGAATGTGCTTGCTAATCTTTTATTTTATACATAAAAAGCAGGTCACAATACTATCTAATTATTTGTTTAAATACTGTCTGCTGTAATACACAACTAATAGGCAACCAAAAATGTGCTCCATAACAAACACACTTTAGCACCTAATACACTATTTTATTAATTTAGTGTTGTAGGAGAATCAGTTCAAGACCCTAATATTAATATGAGTACTCTCAAAGAATAATTAAAGAAGAGTATGGCTGCTTACTTGAAGTGCTGAATGTTCTCTTATTTTTACAAAGATATATAAGACACAGAAAACCACATTTATATTGGATCAGTACTCAGCAAGAATCAGCAACTAGAAAACAGTAAAGCTTATGCTAAGTGTGAGTTCTAAATCCATTTCTTTGACTGTTGGACTTTCTAGTAACATTGGATTACAACATAAAGTGCAGGAGACTGAACAAGCAAAACAAATATTTGGCTTCTGACTTCATTTCAGCCAGGAACGATCCCAAGAATCTAGTAAGAGAAAGCATGGCTAATTCCCACTCCTGAGAAGAACCTTTGCTTAGAAAGCTTAAGCAACAGAAATAGAAATCCACTCTTCTCTCTGTTTCACAATTCCTGCAAATTACAAGGAATATTGTGTAGTTACTACAAGTTTCCACTGCGTCTAAACCAAGTCAGCCTAATGTTGCTCAATACGGGCTCACACTGGGAGCTTATAAAAGAGGTGCTCAGGAGCAGCTGGAACCTGCAGGCAAAGCCTGGACCTCAGAGTGTTTAGTGGCCACCAGCAGGCTGGCCTGCACCCTGTCTCTTACTTATGACCATCAGTCAAAGTTGTTGAAGCAAGTAAGTACAGTCATAAGTTATTTTTAAAATGCATTCAACCAGTTCTAACTTAGCACACCAAATCCCTGGAGCCTTCAACAGGAGCTCAGCATTTTAGAGAGACTTTATTTTTGGGAGCCATGTTTAAATATTTACAATGTTACACAAAGGAGAATAAAAGAGAAAAAAAAACCCCAACAATGACATACCATAAAACATTTAAGAAGCTTGTAACTCAGCTTATTTTTTTTCCAACACTATACAGTGAACTTTGCTATTGTTTTCACTGAAATATTGAGTATTGCAATATTCACTGTAAAAATATAAACTTAGACATTATTACGTAAAAAACCCCAATAAACCAACAGAAAACATTGAGGTTAAAAGTCAAGCATTACAAAGTCAAAGAATCCAAGAAATAATCTTGTCTGTGTACAACTTAATCAAGCTGAACAAAACCAAAAAGCCCCAAACTTTTGGGCTTGCCTCAAGTGATAATTAAAAACTTAATCCTCAAGATCTTCACACTATTCAGCGAACAAGCATTTTACCTTTGTTGCAGTCAGTCTTGCTCATGTTTGATCCCAGGCCTTGTAAGTGCCATCTAAGCACAGAACCGAACCAAACACACAACTGAGGGGTGCTGGAGAGAAAGGATGTCATCCAGAGAGACCTCAACAGGTTTGGCAAGTGGGATCAGGTGAACTTCATAAGGCCAAGTGCAAGATCCTATATGTGGGCTGGGGCAACCAATACAGACTGGAGTATGCATGGCTGGAGAGCAGCCCTGCAGAGAAGGATTTGGGAGTACCAGGAATGAAAAGTTAGACATGAGCCGTCCACGTGCACTTGCAGCCCAGAAAGCCTATCACACCGAAAGCAGTGAGGCCAGCAGGGTGAGGGAAGGGATTCTTCCTCCATGCTATCACAGGATTCCACCTGGAGTACAGCATGCACCCCTGGGGCCTCCAGTACATGAAAGACACAGACCTGTTGGAGCGAGTCCAGAGAATAGCCACAGAAATAATCAGAGAGCTGAAATACCCTCGCTGTGAAGACAGGCTGAGGAAGTTGCGTTTGCTCAGCCTGAGATGAGAAAGCTCCAGGGAGACCATTTTGTGGCCTTTCAATATTTAAAGGGGTCTTTCAATATTTAAATACTTAAATAAATATAAAGATTTTTTTAAAAAATAAGACTAATTTTTACCAAGGCCTGTAGAGACAGGACAAGGGGTTACATAAACATTTAAACTAAAAGATTGTAAATTTAGACTGGAAATAAGGAAATTTTTTTTTATGATGAGGGTGGTGAGACACTGGAACAGGTTGCCCAGAGTACCTGCAGATTATCCCTGCACTGGAAGTGCTAAAGGTCAGGTTGGACCTAATCAGCAACCTGATCTAGCAAAAGGTGTCCCTGCCCCACAGTAAGGGGTTGGACTGGATGATTTTTAAAGGTCCCTTTCAACCCAAACCATTTTGTGATTCTATGTAAGAAGACATTTTACAATTCTGAGCTGTCTACATCAGAAAAAGGGCCCTTGGTCTATGAGAAACCCCAATTCTCTCTCTGTGGTAGTAGGAAGTAAAGTAATGCCAAAGCTATTGCCCCACCAGCTTCAGTACCAGATGTACTACTCCGACAGTAGGCTGCCTGATCAAACTATGGTTTTTCATCTATATTAGTTTCAAACTCCTGATCCCTATACAGCAGTGCAAAGCTGTTGTTTGACTACACGGCTGCAAGAACAAATTTGGCTGACTAGGGGAAATCCCCACTCAGCTCCTTCTCAAGAGTATGCTCTCATGGCACCTTGTCTCTTCTGCCCTCCACCAGCAACAGAGGAGTCCATGCATGCACAGAGTTCTCAGGTTAAAAACACCCAGGAGGATATTAGCCAGTAATCAAAGTAAAAACTTGTGTCTCCAGTGCTAGGGTGATCCAGCACTGGAGCCTCCAAAAGGCTGACAGTCAATATATGAGAGCCATCAGATACCTGGCTACTAACTCGCATTCCCTGGGGAATGATAAATTAGTTCTCAACATTCTTCTGCAAGTCTGCTCATAATTTGCAAATGGAATCATCCTTTACTGTCTACAAACAAGAAATTAAGAACTGTTGTAATGCAAGAAGTAAAAATGGATTTGCAACTGGAGACTGAGAAAAAGTTGACTCACGTTGCCTGCTTTTCACACTGCCCACCATAACCTCAGCCTGCTAACTTGAGAAATACAGAAATTGCCTACCTGAGCTGTGAGGTATAAAAAATTTTTACTGTAATTATATTCCTTGTCAGTGACCATAATTCTTGAATACTAGAGATATTTAAATCAACTAGCATCAAACATCCTACTAACACCAATGACAGCAGTGAAATATAAGGGGTTTATATTTAGTGTTCAGGTCAGTGGGACATCACCACACTGATGTGTATCCAGTATTTTCCACCAACTTCTGCTTTAAGGTATTACTCTTGCAGAAGCTGTAGAAGATTCTTTGATGATTTCCATGGTGTTAAGGGAAAAAAGCTACATCTGCACACGAGCAATGAATGAATCACATACGTCGAGAATCAAGTGATGCTGAATCATCTGTGTATGTCTCTGGCTAAGAGGAGAGGACTGGAGTGGCAGGTGTCAGAGCACTACTCCTTTGCATTGCTCCGTCTGCAACTTCTGGCAGACCACGTGGTCTGCACAGCAATGGATCATGTGTCAACAGAAAGCACATGGGAACAAACAAGAACTTAGTACCGGGAGCCACCAAAAATGCCTCCCGCATCAGGGCAGAGACACAGTCTGTGTTACCAGTGAACAAGAAACACCACGAAATGGCTATAACACTGATCTACGAGCACATATTGACAAGCAGCAGCTCAAAATATATGCCTAATTCATCAAAGAAATGCAAGACCAGGTGATATGTACCGCAAATTCTGCAGGTATAGTATATGACTTGGCAAAAATTGTTGCATTATGAATCCCCCTGAAATACTATTTTTAAAAATAAAATTATTTTATCTGCTCCTGACAATATTCAGGAGTAAGTGGCACAAACCACTCCATCTTTCTTCTGTTATCTCTGACATTTAGTAAACCTGAAGAGCCTTCTAACTTATACAGCCTATCTTCATGCCTCTTCAGATGAGATAGGATTGAGCTGTTAGCTTCGGGAACAGCTCCTGCATGGCTCTCCTCTCCTACAAAAATGTTCCTCTCTCCCTTTTGAACAGACATATGGAGACAAAGAGCTGGACTGGGGTTGGAGATCCCGAACTCAGAGGAATCCTAACGCTCCCATCCCAGTGTTTCTTTCTGCTTCACAGCTAAGCCACCATCTAGCCATCTCTTAGAAAACTACACATCTAGGAATTCAAACTCTTAGAAAGCTTTTATTTTAAGGCAAATATTATACACAGGAAGGGCTGTATTGAATGAGTTAAGAGTGGCAGTGCATTTTTGCAGTTTCTTGACTAGCTTATAGAGGGAGGTGTTGCGCCTAATGTTCTGCACCTCCCTTCATTGCTATGCACATTTACAGTTATGGAACCAGATACAGGCAGTCCAACTCTGAAGTACTAAATGGGATGCAAACTAAATGCAAATGGTTTACTGAAAAATATTAGCTGTGTTCAAAAGCATGGGGGGGGGGGGGAAGAGAGAATTTTTATCTCCTGGGAAGATCTTACAAAAGTTTCTCCTGGACAAACTAACAAATTGGTTTTCATCTCCTGCATACAGAAACAGAGATGAAGAAGCTTATAGTTGTTTCAGCAACTGTTCCACTACAAGATGCTTCTACATTTCCCAGAATAGAAAGAGCTACATTGAGTGGACTCTCAAGAGTTACAGAAAGCAACAGATTTTGTAAGTGATAAACGATTAGGGGCTAGGGGCTAGATATAAATTACATTTCTGGAGTAATGCAAAGGATGGCTGCCAAGTGTCAAAGGGGGCTCACAAAAAGGTGCCTGAGGAAGAATTCGATGGCAGATGGCCAACTGGGCTTCAGAACATCCACATAATTTGGTTACAAAGGTTTTATGCATATTATCTTCCAGTACTGAAAGACCTTAGGTCTATTCTGGTTCTTTACTTCTGGGAGTTATCTGTCTTTCCCTGCTATCTCCAGGCAGGACCAACTATACTTCTTACTTTTGACAGAAATTTCTATGCCTCATACAGCAAACCTTCCACACCACGTTCCTGAATGGTGTTCCGGTGCTGTAATATCTTTATTATTCAGCACCATTTCATAATTAGCCCTGTACCTCTAATGGATAGGACAGATAAGTGCACTGCACAGGGCCACAACACTGCCAATTCATGGATCAGCTGCCTCCTTTTTTCAAGAGCTTTTTGTTGCTGAGGATTGTCATGTAGCTCCTACTCAGTGTTTTATTTTTGATCTAAGGAGCCCCTGCTGTATTTCATTCTTCACATTGGTCAGAGATCCAGAAAGCAATGGTAACTTGTCTTAGGTCTTCCTACAATGCCTTTTTTCCATAGTCTCACATGTTTCTTAGAATGCAATACTTAAAACTGAACACTGCACTCCATGCTTAGTGTACATGCCACATCATTGACCTTTTTATTATACTCATCCTTAGAAACCCCAACATGCATTTGCCTCGTGACATGGCCGCCTTCTGACGCACAATAACACCCAGATCCTCTCAGGAACACCTAATCTGTTGGGTCTTGCTCCATGTTACTGATTACCTTTGATTAACACAACACTTCGCACCTGTTACTATTGAATTAGCACCTCAATTTCCTTTCCTTCCAATTCACCAAATTTATTAATAAACTCCGCTTGTGTTCTCCAGAATGTTCACAGTCACTTCCACCTTGGTGTTGACGGTAAATTTAAATAAGAGCATTCTTATTCTACCACCCACATCGCTAAAACATCAGGTCATACTGCAACTCAGACCCTTCAGCAATACACTCCAATAAATCCCTCCCATACTGACATATGCATGTGCTTCTGTGTGTCTGTGCCCAGAAACGTACCTGTGTGCAAACATGCCTGTTCTGCCCTTTTTGAATATAAGGATATTACACTGACCAGAGTACTTTGTCGGTTTTGATGTTTGCTAGTGGCAGCTGATTTAGGTTGCCTTCTGCACAAAAAAACCCCTGTGTTAACAACACACTCACTGGACTTAAGTAACTTGTACACTCCAAAAACAACCACTAGGAAATAAGGCAGAGCTGCTTTAGGAAGCACAAGGAACATACATATAGGCTAACACACTGCAAAAATCTACATTGTTTTAGGAAGTCATCCTACAAAAAAACTTCACCAAGAAATAAAAGCAAGGTATGCTTTCAAAAGTTAATGTCAAGCTTAAAAAGAAACTTTACTTTTTTCTTTTTATGTGCAATAGTAAACAGTGAGTTCTGATCATAACACAGAACTTCTCTTAGGGATTATATAAAACAACAGTATTTCTGAATGGGGAAAAAAAGGAGAAAATGCAGGCTCATTAAAAAAATTTGCTTAACTATGCAAAACTGCTAAGTAAATGTGGAAACTACAGCGGGAACAAAAGTGGCAGACTTGCAGACTTGCTAGCGGGGTGCTCAGAGTTACACTGCTGTCAGAAATTCCCTAGGTAAACCTAAAAAGAAATAGTTTGTGCTGAGGCATTTTTATAAATTCCTCAGAGATACCTTAAATATTAATATGAACATATTTTAAAGCAGTCTTTTAAATATTAAGGCATGTGCTTGTATGCTATATTAATGTAAAACTGAATAAAAACCAGTTCTTCTTACAAGATTTACTTATTTTTAAAAATTATTATTTTTTGACTCTCCAGAGAAATCCCTGTTAACCCAAACTAACATGTTCAAAATAGCAAAATTCAATGATCTGGCAGTTTTTGAGAACAGATTACTGACATGGTTTTGAATGTTTCTTAGATGAAATCACAAACTAACACCTTCACATTAATCGATTGGTGTCAGCAGAATTCTGGAGAGCTATGCTGCAGGCTCCAAGACCAAAGTAGTAATCAATTAAGGAAGTCAGCTGAAAAAAATGATAAAAAGATCAGAGTTGTCAATGGCAAAATAATCTCATCTCAGTAGTGTCAAAGGAAGAGTAAAAAAATGCCCCATACTTACTTTATAACGTAAGAAAACAATTTCAAACAAAGATTTAGTAATCAAATAATTGTCAAATAAATATAACAATTAAAATCTATGAAGAAATTCTTCAGGAATCTGTCTCCTAGGCCATATTTGTGTAATTTTATAAAAGACACGTTAGTATAAATTGTACAGGTTTTTTTTTTTTTTTTACGGTCTTAAATAGTATACTCGCTTAAAAAAAAACAAACAACCAACCAAACAACCAACCAAACAAAAAAAAACCAAAAAAAAACAAACAAAAAAACCCACAAAACAAAAAACCAAACCAAACCAAACCAAAACAAAACAAAAAAACAACCAGGGATTTTTATTTAGAGAGCACTAATACTCCAAACAATTAATACAAAGTTAAATACCAAGATGAAGATATATCCAGTTTAGTTCTTGGAAACTAACCAATATTTTTACACACCTTACACACTTTTTTTTTTGGAATAGGGATAAAAACATCCACTGTTTTTCTGCTGTATGTTCCATCCATAAACAACTCTGAAGCACAAATAACACTGCTTTGTTGAGCTCCTAAGTTCTCAAACCTGCTGAGTTACAAGGATGTCCACAGCAGGGTGTTGGGAAGGGGAGCATTAAACACCACTCAAAATAGGATTCTCATTTCTCCATACTCTTTGTTTGGCTATCACCATCATGAGGGCCTCTACCATGCTACATGCCACAGAAAGCTACCTGACACAATCTGTAGTGCATTCTTTACCTTCCACAAGCAAACCATCAGAATCTATTAAAATTACTTTACGCCGATAGCACTAGAGACATGACAAATCACAGGCCAAGAGTCAGATACCAAAGAATGTGTCTCAGGGCATTGGGGCCAGGCCCATTTGCAAGCAAATGATATTGTGCAAAGCTGGCATGCTCAGTGCATGACAAACTGATGCAATTTCAGTACTGTCGGAGAAGCTGGGTGAGATTTCTCTGATGCTGGCTATGGTTAGTGTACAGAATTGTGCAGAGTTCCCAGATTTGAATCACTTGGGGCCTGAAAGGGCTTCACTTGACAAGCCACAAATAATTACACTACACTCCTTCTATTGTACTCTATTACTTTGCCTCTTATCTCTAGGCTTTGAGCACTCATGAACAAGCAAGGTCGCTTCTATTTTGACCATGATGCAACAAAACATTGTTCTTTCGTGATATGATAAATAAAACACAGCCCTGCAGACTAAACATTTTTTATCAGGTCCATTTTCCACTTTTATAAACAACAACAACAACAACTTTGGGAGCTTGTTAGAAGAGTAGAGGTTGGAAATAACCATGCGGGCAAGTTCATGAGCTTTTCACTTAGGAGTGTGATATAGATATCTCGTTATTGTAAAAACTCATTTGAGAAATGGGGCATTAAGTTCTTAGCCTGTAACAGATAACAGTTGTATCTGTGATTACTTTAAGCAAGTTTTTACCCCCTTTCAAATCATCAATTTTTGACAACTTAGTTGGCGAGTAGCAAAAAATAGTTTGAACGTGCAGCATGTTATCAACTCCTTCCTAGGCACCAAATACAATTCAAAATTAACATTTGTGTATTAGCTCACAAAAGGTATTATTTAAACACTTAGTCAGTTAGGAAAGTTCTGTATGAGTGGTATTATCCTGGCTACTGCATCAAAAAAGATGATACTCGTAACATTCATACTTCAGAAAAATGAAAGAAAAAAAGGCAAGTGGCTTTCATGGCTTAAGGAACTAACTTCTAGTCAACTTTTCTTAGTTTACAGAACAATTTTTTTCAGAAGAAATTTTCTTTTTTCTCTCACTGGTTAGGCAAAAATCAATCTTTTAATTTAGAGTTCCATAGTACAAACTATGGTACCCGGGGTTTTTTAAGCCTTAAAACTATGTTTAGAGGTTTTCTAAAGCTGCAATTAGATATAAACCAGGAAAGGAAAAATTCAAATGTGAAGCCTAAATGCATGTAGACAAAAAAATCATTCTTTCCCTCTTCCCAACTGGATTTATGGCAAAACCTGACTGGCTGATACCAAAATATTATGAAAAGGGAAAGTAAAACCAAAATTCTGAAAAGAATAGATTTTGATACAGAGGACAAACATAGAAATTAAAAATTTAATTAAAAAAAGGCCCTAACCCCCTACCAGAAATGCCAAAAAAACTCATCTGTACTTCAGAATCTACTTGAGCTTTCTAATGTCTGTGTCAAACAGAGGAAATAGTGCAAAGACTGTATTCCTACCAATCACTCAACTACATCCACATTCGCTCTGCAAAAGGCATTTTCTATTCAACACCAATACTAAATGTTTTCAGTATTTACTGACTTTTTAAGCTTCCTAGCTACAGCATAAAACCCGATGCCAGGTCTTCAGCTTTTAGTGGGGGAATGAATGTCTAATCAGAAACCAGCTTTTAAATGTTCTCAAAATTCTTTATGAGAACGGAGCGTTTTGAAGTTTTATGGTGAGTATGTCAGCTCAGGAAATAATTTTTCTTATAATTTGGAACAAATCACAAAAATAATAGGCTAATACATTTTCTAATTCTATCATGGCATAACTTACAACTCCAAAGCTTGTCTGATTTTTTCCCCTAAATATCCATTTCTTCACAAAATTAAAGCAAAGCAAATATTTTTCTAACATTCTCTGACATTATTATAAATGTAGTGGCCCATTAATTTATTACTAAACTGAAGACATGTTCCTTTTTTCCCCCCACATCTTAAAGGAACAAGAAAGTTAGACTGAAATTATCATCACAGATCGACTGCAAGGAAGACACATGACCAGGGAGTCCTATTCTTGGTAAGAACTTGATCATCCTGTGTAAAGTGTACAGAAGGGAATCTATGCAGAAAGAGAAAGTGTCCCGAGCAAAACCAGAAGTAGAGGCAGCTGGCTGAAATATGTATTCCTCAACACATACAGTCCCTTTTCATAAAAGCCGTTCATTGTAATCAATACAGACTTGCTGCTGAAAAACTGATTGTTTCACTACCTAATCAAGATTCCTTATTTGTCCTTATGTAAAAGATTATAAAGAAAGCTTAAGATGTCATTATTTTCCAATTTGGAGATACTGCAGCACTTTAATACCTTCTGCCCTGGTATAAAAAGGGAATTCAGTTTTTAAAAGTGAATCAATTACAGGAGAGACAAAGAATAAAAGAAAAATAAAATAATGAAGATCAGTGATTCTTATCTCACCCTTTTCAAGATCATCAAGTGGGAGAGAAAAGTTTCACAGAAGTTTTATACTGTTTTCATTCTGTTAAAGAATTAAGTACTCAATCAGTCATAATATCATTTTGGATAGATAATACTTTCCACAGCACATCATCAGGCAAACAACTATTATCTAGTGTAGGCAACTTCTTTCAAGAGTGATTTTTGAAACTCTGTGTACCATGTTCATTATTTCACAACTGTCAAGTAGAGGCCCTGATCTTAACTGGGACCCACAAGCCCTGAGACATACAAATAAATAAACCACTAGATGTAAGTTGCAGCGGAGGTTTGGCTGTCACTTCTTATAAATTACTAAATTGTAGCTACTCTGAGGGCAAATTCAACATCCAAAATCAGTCTGAGATTTCCTATTTATATGCTTTTAGAACTGAAGGTTTTCTTGAACAGGAGGTGGAGCTCTCACTGCACCAACAGAGGAGGAATGAGAAGAAATAATTGTTTCAAACCTGGCATGGAGATGGTGCTCCTTTCTCATGGAATGCTCTCTCATTTCAATGGCTAAAAGTATCCAAGCCTTACTGCTTTGCCTAAAATACTTTATTTTTAAAAAGTCCAACACTACAACATTTACTGGTTTGTGGAATGTTACATATTTATATAGGTTGAAATAATATTTTAAAAAAACCTGTTCACAGAAAGAGAGTAGTCATGTTCTAGCTGCAAGACCTTTATCATCAGGACACCTAAGAATAAATCAGTTTGCTAACAGACTACATACATTTCTCCTTTCATTTCCCATTAAAAATACAATGCCACTTTCAAAGGGAATGACAACACTCTTGTTTTGTCATCAAAATCCCCTTCCAGAATGCTCTACAGTGCTATTTCAGTCTTCCCCAAGCCACAGAAAGTTCAGGCTTAGAGAAAACTGAAAATGAAAATTTGATACAAGTATTCCTGTAAACAGGAACAATAATGGTTGCTTACAGTAAGCGTATTCAGAAAATGGCAGCTGGAAAGCATCCATTAGCACACTACCTGAAGTATTCATTTCCACTGTACCTAAATGCAGCACTGAAGTTCTACCACCAAGCACTCCGCCGTGCAAGCATCTCTTAGGTATCATATATGGAAAGTCCAAGATAACAACATAAGTGCTATAACAATGGTGACTAATTACCAATTAAACCTGGAGTGAATTATACCAGACATTAAAAAATTCAAAGACCAATTAAAATGTGTGCTGCAATAATAAAAAAAGGAAAAATCTCTTACATTTTGGTTCATGTTGCATTTTAAAGCCTGGTGTGTTCTCACTCCTGGCAAGTAAACAATGTACATAGGTTTAACACTATCTTTGTTAACAAGATTTTACAATTATCATAACTTGATGCTATATGGGTGGAAAACACGACCAGGAGCAGCCAAGCATGGATCCTCTGATGAAATAATTCCCCTGCTGGCATTATATTATTAACAAAATTTTGTCACAAATACCTCTCAAAATTACAATGGAATTCAAATATCTCTATTGTAATGCATGTTTGAATGACCTACTAATCCTAATCTTTCTGAAAATGTAACTTCCTCATCAAAACTGCAAACCAATAGATCTTGGGAAGGAAATGGATAATGGATGCTTTGCAGTTGTGGTTTAATGACAGACTGTCTCAACTTTTGGTCTTTGAGAGGACAAACTGATACATAGGTGATCACACTGCTGTTTCTGTATTAACTGCTGACCCTCATCTCAGGAATAAAGCAAAAGGGATTTCCTGCTCAGAAAAATCTTATGTGGGCCTTTGAGCAACTGCACAACAATTAGAGAGCACTGGAGCTGTATGTCTATGTCTAACCCGTCTGCACTCTGAAGCAGATTAAACGCATAAGAGAGGAAACACCTTTAATTGATTGCTATGTACACATTCAGTCAGTTTTCTCTTCCTCAGGTTTTACCTTTTTCTAGTTTCTGCCTTAGCTGCCATCACGCGCATTGCAAAATTCTTTGTGTCTTATTTTACACACTTCAAGTTCCTAATGCATACAAAGTGGTCACAGCACTGACAAAGTCTGTCAACAGGAAAGCTGACTGGAGGAAAGAAATCTAATCATCACTGCTGACAAATGCACAAGTTACCACCAAAAAAAAAAAAAAATTATCAGGTCTATTCCCTCCACTAATACATGCTCCTTCATTGTAACTGCAAAAACAAACAAACAAACAAACAAACAAACAAACAAACAAAAATAAATGATCAAAATAGCATTTTTCTGACATTACAGAATCTGTCAAATTATCGTCTTCATCATCCCTGTAGGAAAGAAACACATCTGTACAGAACTACTCTGGCTCCCTTGCAGAGTAATCTGAAAATCCTCTGTGAAGACACTAAGACTGTAAAATAATCTAATTAAATCCAACAGATATAATACTTCTGTTTAACTTCCTTGAACTTGGAGTGACTGGTGTGTCACTGATTTCAACAGGACAATGTTAACACATGGTGAGCTTGTACAAGCAGACTGGTAAGCAAGTACTTTACACTGACAGATTTCATACTCAAGGCACTCAAACCTTGTTCAGATTTTTTTAAAACTACCAAATTTACACAGTCCAGACACTCAGTGAAAGGGTTAGAATAGCAATTCTTCAAAGCGTTTTTACATATACTCATAATTACTCCCTCCGTGCTTTGTAACTACAATACTTACAAATATTACCCCTTTATAATTTGCTATTGTGGTTTACTTTTAGGCTTCATATGGAAGAACAAGTAAAAACTTCCCCTTTTTTTACTCTATGTACATTTACTATAACAGTAAAGAATGCTGAAATACGTAAACTATACCAAACTTTAAGTGTTCGTGGTTTTATACTTCCATATAGAAGAGTATAACCTAGTAATTAAATAGCTTCTATGGAGGTAAAGTCTATGGACTTCCAAAAAACTCACAGTAGTTTAGGATCTTAAGTGGCATATCTTACTTCCACAACATTTGCAACTCCAAGAAAATTTGGGGAGTAGTATTGGAAGTGTTAATTAAAAACACAGTAAGCACTCGTGTCAGTCAAGTATGCCCTCTGCTCTACAACACATTTAAATGTATGTCACCTTGACCTGCAATATACCACTGTAAAATTTTTTTGGTCAATATAAATCAAATGTACACTAATTTATTCAGTAAGTTTCCTGGGATCTGAATCAACATTAGAAATCTAACTAGTATTTATTATTCTAGTATTGACAAAGGGAGCACATTTAAATGATAACAAGAACACGTGGGTGTCATTCTGAAGTTGAATTGTTCTCTAGGGACATCCTTAGTAAGCGTCTACATTTAAAGGTCATTCACTGCCAAATTATGAACAACTGTTGCATTTATTAGCAAAGGCTCAATAGTTTAGAAGCTAGAGTCATCAATTTAAACTGGCAATGAAGTTTAATTGTCCATGAGGAAAACAGACATTTTCCTTATTCTGTGTTTCATCATTTTATGTATACTCCAAACAGAACTGGAAAAAGTGCAAGTTTATTCCAGCAGGGTTTTTTTGTTTGTTTGTTTTGGGGTTTTTTTTGGTGTGAGGGTTTTTTTGTTTGTTTGTGGTTTTGTTTGGTTTTTGGTTTGGGTTTTTTTTTTGCATTTTGTTTTGTTTTGCTTTTTTGGGGTTTTTTGGGGGGGATGGAGGGACAGTGAAGGAAAAAGACTTTCAAGATCTTATATCAGAGTAATAGTTCTTTAGTAAAGCTGAGCTCCTGAAACAAAGACTTTTGAAAAAACTGTGTTTCCCATTTACTTTGCTGACAGAACTCAATCTCAAGTGCTTTATAATAAGACTTCTCCCTAAGTTTTCTTTCTAATCTTTTAATTCTCTGGTCAAGACTCCACTCTACTTCTTAATTTCACTGTAGTTTTCAGTCTGAAGCTGGGAAGAAATTTCCTCTTTCTATGGCAAGTCATTTCCACCCTCTCCCCAGAACTGATGGGTTTCTGCTCATTCCACTTTCCCAGAACTGATGGGTCTTCCTGCCCATTCCACTTTCCCAGTACTACCTAACAATATCAGAGAATTATTTTTTTTGAAAAAACAGGTTTCAGGGTAAAGCTGAAAACAGAGCAGTAAATTGGTAATGAATTTCTTTAAAGAAAAGGACAAACATTCCTTTTGTGTCTTTTCTTTCCAGGAAGTAAGAACACAACAGTGGCAGCCTGAATCCAGGGGCATTGGATTCTGCTTTGCTAAAGGTAGGAAACCAGAAAGGAAGAGATGTCAGGAAATCATGCAGAGCCCCTACAGAGAGGAACAACTCTCCCTTCAGTCTCTCATTTCATGCAGGAGGTCAGCACCATTGCTGTTTCTAGAAAAGACACTAGGATGACAAATCACCACTCTTCCCAAAAACCCCTTCCTCAGTTCTGTTTCTCTGCAATGGCCCCAGCAACCATAGTGCAGAGGACATAACCTTGTAACCCCTGGCAAGTGAGGTGGGCAGCCAGCAAGTGAGCAATCTTCTATTTGCCCGAAGTTCCATCACCCTTTTCTGCTATTAATTGCATAATCTCTGATAGTTCCTTGTTTCAGCTATTCCAAGAAAATATTTTAATTTTGAGCAAGACAGCACTTCTGGGAAAGAAAGTAGTAAAAAGATCAACTGTGTAAAGTAGTACCCCAGTGATCACAGAATCATACAATAGTTTTGGTTGGAAGGGACTTTTAATGGTCACATAATCCACCACCCCTGCAATAAGCAGAGACATCAGCTAGATCAGATTGCTCAGAGCCCCGTCCAACCTGACCTTGAATACTTCCAGGGATGGGGTATCTAAAACCTCTCTGAGCAATCTCTGAAGTGTTTCACCACCCTCACTGTAAAAACTGTGTTCCTTACGTCTATTCTGAATATACCCTCTTTTAATCCAAAACCATCGCTGCTTGTCCTATTGCAACAAACCCTACTAACAAACTTGTCCTCATCTTTCTTAAAAGCTCTTCTTATATACTGAAGGACTGCAAAAATGTCTCCCTGAGGCCTCTCTGGTCTGGGCTAGACATGCCAACTCTCTTAGCCTTTCCTCATAGCAGAGGTGCCTCACCCCTTTGATCCATTTCTGTGGCCCTTCTCTGGACTCACTCCAACAGTCCCTGTCTTTCCCATGTTGAGGACCTCAGACGGATGCAGCAGACCCCTTCCAGGTGGGATCTCACAAAAGCAGAGAAGAGGGACAGAATCCCCTCCCTTGCCCTGTTGGCCATAGTGCTTTTGATGCACCCCAGGACACAGCTGGCTTTCTGGGCTGTGAGTGTACATTGCTGGCTCGTGTCCAGTCTCTCATCCACCAGCACCAACAAGTCCTTCTCTATGGGATTGCTCTTGATTCCTACATCCCCTAGCCTCTATGAATACCAGGTGTTGCCCCAAACAACCCCAGAAAAAGTGCAATTAGCCTTTTTAAACCTCATGTGGATCCCATGGACCCACTTGTCCAGGTGCCTCCGGATGGCATCCTGTCCTTCAGATGTGTCAACAGCATCACCCAGCTTGGTGTCATCTGCAAATTTGCTAAGTGTGCACTCAATCCCTCTGTCTGTGACAACAATGAAGATATTAAGCAACACTGGTTCCAATACAGATCACTGAGGGCACCACTTGTCACTGATATCCATCAGGACTCTGAGCCATTGACCACTATCTTCTGGATGTGACTGTCCAACCAATTCTTTACCCATTTAACTAACAGTCAAGCCAGAGAATCCATCTCCCTCCAATTTAGAGAGAAGGATGTTGTGGGGGACTGTGTCAAAGTCCTTACAGAAGTCCAGATAAATGACATCTGTAGACCTTCCCTTGCCCACTGATGTAGCTACTCCACCACAGAAGGCCACTGGGTTGGTCAGGTAGGACTTGACCTTGACAAAGCCATGCTGGGTTTCCCAAATCACTTCCCTGTTCTCCATGTGCCTTAGCAGAGCTTCTAGGGGGATCTGTTCCACGAACTTTTCAGGCACAGAGGTTGGTAGTTCCAAGGATTCTCTTTTCTACCCTTTTTAAAGACAGGTACAATGCTTCCTGTTTTCCAGTTACCTGACTGCCATGCCTTTTTGAATCTCATGGAGAGCGGTTAGCAACTATACCAACCAATTCCCACAGTACTCTGGAATGCATCTCCTCATGTCCTGCAGACATGTTTGGGTTCCTCATGAACCTGATCTCTCACAGTGGGAAGCCCTTTGCTCCCCCAGTCCCTGTCTTGCAGCCCATTTACTTGAGAAGTAAGGGAAAAGAGACTGCAAGTGAAGAATGAGGCAAAAAAAGTTCTTAAAGAGCTCAACCTTTTCTTGTCCATTGTTACCAGTTTGCCAGCTGTGTTCATTGGGAACTATACACTTTCCTTGACTTTTATCACCAAACTGTTTTAAAAGGTAATACTATACATAAAGGTGATGATGCAAACTAACTAAAACTGAGTTGCCTATATAATTTCATAGAAAAATACCATATTTTACTCAGATATACTACACCCATTCCCTTTAATTGAAGGTTACATGTCAGAAAGATAATACTTCACAGTGGCACTTACTCCACTTAACTTTTCTAATTCATCAGGTTTAGACAGCACAGAACTGGTGAAACATCTTCTTAATCATAAAGACTTTATCACCCTGCAATTCCCAAATTTTATAGTGGTACCTATACTCCTCCTGGCTGTTAACCCCCACAAGAATGATAGCTGATGTGGTATGGACACAGAAACACCCACAAGCTCCAACCATCCAAGTGAAACCACTTTGTTCCTCAAAGCAAAATAATTTCTATTGTAAATATGTAAGAAAATATATCTGTCTACACAGTATCTTCCTAGCTAGTACAGAGCAATATACTAGCTTTCATTAACCTCAGTTTTGCTGGAAGGAGGGCATACAGTATACTCATCTGCATTTCTGTACCTGGAACAATACTTATGCAAATTATTTAGCAATATAACAAATGGACAATTACATTGGCATAAGCTTTTCTCATGCATAGCCCATAAGCTCTTTAAAACATAAAGGAAATACACAGTGGTATCATCATAACAGCTTTCCATATCCTATCCCACAAGCATGGCTGGTCCAGACAAACTCCAGCTACCACTTCTAGTACAGTTTCATGGTCAACATACAGCACGATAATTTTTGTATGGGATGTAGTATAGAACCCTCTAATCTGAAAAGACAAAAGGATCACGCAGGAACAACTACCAAAATCTGCTGAGCTACAGCAAGTTTCAGATCCATGAGTTTGACTCATCAACAGAGTGTGACTCGAGAGGAAAAGTGCTGTACAATCAGTGTTGTAATCAAAAGTGCTGTACAACAGTGTTGTAATCAAAGATTTTCACTCACAAGATCATTTTCTCGAAAGACTTCTAGAAAAGATACAGTTTCATTTCTAATTTCTTTGAAGATTAAAAAACTTAACATTCATGAAATTTAAAAAAATTAAACCCTCTAGATAGCAGGATTCACTGACAGAATTACAATTAAAGAAATAAAAAACACACTAAAAACAAATACTAAAAATAAACACTGTTATGAAAAATCTTATTTGTGTAATACATGCATCTTAGAAATCACTCTGTCACTTCCAACTAACCTCCTCAACTAGGACACGGTGGGATTAGTCTGTGCTATTGTAACCACACTTAGCAAAATGTTTTAAAGCCAGTTTCATTCCCCAAAATCACACAGATACGTTGCAGGGAACCACTTACATTTAAGTTCACCTAAGAGACAGAAATATTAATGCAGTTACACTCCCACATTAATGAAGTGGTTTACAGGGCTCGCAAACACTTGCCAGTAGTGAGGACCAAATAATCTACTGCATTAAGAATCAGGCAGATGCACTTGTTTCATGGAACTATGCCTACATGGATCAACCTTCTAGCAATTCACCTGGACTTCATTTTTTCTTGGTATTTCTTAGCAGCTCCAAACTACTGAATTAATACGTTTAATAAAAGAAGCTAGCCTTGAATATCCACATTCAGTCAAATCCCTTGGCTTTTGATCCACAGCCTCCCCTGTCTCTACCCAGCAACATGTGGAAGTGTTACAGTCCAGCAGTTTTGTGGGATGAGAAAACCACTGGGAACAAAGAGGACCTCTAAAAACTGTTCAGACTAACCTGCCTGCTCAAGAAGGATCGGCTATACAGCAGGCTGCCCAGGACCGTGTCCAGGTAGTTTTAAAGAACCTGCAAGGACGGAGATTCACAGTCCCCTGGACAACCTATGCTTGACCACCCTCATGGCAACAAACCAGTCTTGTCCTACACTTAGATGGTGTTCCCTGTGTCTGATGTTTGCCCACTGCCATGCATACGTCACCAGATACCAACAAGAAGAGTCCTGCCCCTCAATTCTCTTCATTCAGATCATTTGTACACATTGATGAAATGTCCCTGTCCCATCTCTTTTGTGTGACATCCCGGCTCTCTGAGCCTTCTCTCATGCAGGAGATAGTCCAGTCTCTTCATGATGTTTGGCTCTGCACTGGGCTCACTACAACTACTTTCGTTGGGAGCCCAGACCTGGACCCAGCATGTGCCTCTCTCAGCAGGGAGCAGATGCCTCTCCCCTCTCCCACTGCACCAGCTCTGAGCACAGAGCTCGCCTGGGACAGCAGGAGCCTGGCGGGCTGGCAGCACCTTCCTGTGCAAGAACAGGGCAGGGTAGCGATGGAATGGGATGGACAAGGCTGGGCTGAGCAGGGATGGGATGGCATGCAATATGACCAGCAGGGCTTGGCTGGACAGGGCAGGAATGGACTGGGCAGGGATGGGATGGGATGGAATGGGATGGGATGGGATGGGTTTGGGATGGGTTTGGGATGGGATGGGATGGGTTTGGGATGGGATGGGATGGGTTTGGGATGGGCTGGGGATGGGCTGGGCTTGAGCAGGTCAAGGCAGGGCTGGACACAGCTGGGCAGTGCTGGCCTGGGCAGGGCAGCGATGGGTTAGGCAGGTCAAGGCAGGGCTGGGCAGTGCTGGGCTGAGCGAGGCGGCCCCTCGACGCCCGGCCCCCCGGGGCAGCCTTGGCTCGGAGCCGCCAGCTGTCCGTCCCGAGGCGCAGCTCACCGTGTAGCCGCGCTCCAGCTCGCTCTCCTCGTATCGGAAGGACGGGATGAACACCTCCATGCCGGCGCCCTCACCGCGCCGCCGCCATCGGCGCGATCACGTGACGCCCAGCACGTGACGGGGGGCGGGGCCGCGGCCGGCTGACCCCGCCCCCCCGGGTGCCCCGGCGCGCCGGGAGCGGCGGGAACGGCGCGGGATCCTCGGGAAGGAGCGGGTTTAAAGGCAGTGTGTGAGAACATCGGCTCTCGGCACAGCCAGACCTGCAGCGTTACGTCAGGACACAGAAAAATGAAGGGAAAAAAAAATTTAAATCCCCGAGGCATGAATTTATCCGGTTCTAAATTCGCACTGCAGCTCGAACCAGAATCACCGAAAATTTAGAAGAGATCTCTGGGGATCATGAGGTCCAACACCTCTGCAACGGCAGGGCCACCTATAACAGGTGACACAGGAACGTGTTCAGGAGGATTTTGAATTATCTCCATAGGGGGAAACTCCACGACCTCCATGGGCATCTTGCCACCCTCAAGATAAAGAAGTTTCCTTGTGTTGACATGGAACTTCTTGTGTTCTGGGTTACGGCCATTGCTCCTTGTCCTGTCACCGGGCAGCACTGAAAAGAGTCTGGCACCATCCTCTTGGCACCTGCCTTGGAGAGACTTGTATGTATTGATGAGATCCCTGCTCTCAGTCTTTTCTCCAGATAAACAGGCCCAGCTCTCACAGTCTTTCCTCATAAGGGAAATGCTCCAGACCCCCAACCATCTTTGTGACCTCCCACTGAACCCTCTCCAATACCACCTTGTCTTTCCTTGCTCTGAGGAACCCAGAATTAGACACAGCACGCCAAATGTGTTCCCACCATGGCTGAATAGAGGGGGAAGATCACCTCCCTCTACCTGCTGGCCACATTCTTCCAGGGTACCATTGTCCCTTCTGGCTGCAAGGCCACACTGCCAGCCCATAGTCAACTTGTCATCCACCAAGACACCCAGGTCCTTCTCTGCAGAACTGCTCTCTAGTAGTTCTTGCTTAACTTATGCTGGTACTTGGGGTTATTCATTCCCAGGTGCAGGACCATACCCTTGCCTTTGATGAACTTCATTAGGTTCCTCTCTGCCCAATTCTCCAGCCTATTGAGGTCCTGCTGAATTCTGCCATGACCAGTTTGGTTAACAAACAAATACAGTACTTTTCATAATGCCTGTTGTAAACAGACATGAAAACAAGGTGGGGAGGAGGGGAAAACAGCGCTGCGGAAAGTTGCCCATGTTGTGTCTGTTCCTGAGAAGCCGCCTCTTAACTTTGTTATTTAGCAGAGCAAATCAAACAATTTCAGAGATATGCAGATGATTTCTAGCCATTTGAGAAATTAAATAATACTTCTCACTGTCCAACATAAGTAGGTGTTCTATGGCTTAAAGAGCAATGGAGCAGAAACAGAAGGTGGAATATCAGGTGCATTTAGTAGGCAATACTGTTGCATGGGCAAACATTCCCACCTCATAAATCTGCTAACCCCAAGCTTCAAACCATTTGGAAGCACTGCAAAATGACAACTGCAGCTTTGTATTAGATATTGCAGCTGTAAGGTTTTATGAATGATGGAAAGTCTCAAGACACTAAACGGGTTGAGATGGGCAACGTCACCATTCAGTTCTTACTGAACTTTCACAGAGCAGCTACCAGTATAAATTCATGTATATACAGGGTTTGATTTTGCATAAGCAGAGTCAAGTATAATAACATACATCAAAAAACGACAGAAAACAAACTATGTGATGTCTCTGGTTACACTATCGGCTTCTTGAAATGTCTTTTGAAAACTAACTTGCTTCCTTCTAGGTTAGTGACAGTGGGGAGGGAGAGGAGAACATTACAGGTTCCTTTTCTTTCCATTTCTCTTTATTTTACTGGCAGGTAAATTTAATTATATTTTGATCTAAGCAAACAGCTGTGACTTTAGGAATTCAATACAAAATAGTAATTGTCTGAATAAAACCAAGAGGATTAAGGCAAACTGAGTTCGCTTTGTTAATCTAAAGCAAAGTAGCAAACAAAAATAATAAAAAAAATAGCTGCTTCTGCACATCACTGCTCCTATGCCAGTACCCTCAACTGCTGATGGCAAGCAGGACAGTCCGAACATTGCTCACACCACTGTGGCAGAGGTGTCAAGAGCAGTGTTTCCAGTCCTCCTGTGTGTCCTTGGGCAGACAGGCATGAATAAAAAATCCCATTCTTACCCAAAGCACCCTCTGATTAACACATTATAGTAATCCCAAGGGAAGACTAGCACTATACAGTGGTAGTCGTATCAGCCTGGGAAATGTGGGCATGCTAGAAAATAATTATCATGCTATCATAACTGTTACTTTCTGGCTAAGAATCCAGTCTTCAGGTTTAGTTTCTCTTCTTCCCCTAATGCAAAACAGATGGTAACTCTAATGACACCATTTGTGCCATAATGCATTTATGCTGATGAGAAACTAGTAGAAGAATTTCATAGGAGCACTGTTTGTGGGTGTTTGCAATCTAATAAGCAATAATTTCAAAAAGCTACTTTTCTTCTTAATATCATATAACTTATTAACAATGAAAAGTTTTAGACATTAATCTGGTTTCAAATTCAATACAATATAATAGAACTTTTGACTGTGTATCAGCCAAGAGGAACAAGGAAAATTACATGGTGAGCTGAATAAGTCAATATGTTTTGGAATGTTAAATACTTAATTTGCACAATGTATCATCATTAGTTGGCTAATCTTTAAAGTTACATAAAAAAAAAAATTGTCTTTATGTCTAACACATTGAGGATCAAAAATTTAAGAAACATTAGTTTATAAAATGCTATCAGAGTTTGTTCAAAACCATCCAGGAGTTGTGTCTTTGAAAGATAACTGCACAGATGACACAATGCTTCCAACAAACAACAAAGCAAGGAGAATGTATTTTAAATGTAGCTTGACTTGAACTGGCGTATTAAAGCTATGTTTGTAATCTTAAAAGCAACACTGTAAAAAGGTTGAGCTGTACTGGTAACAGTGACACAAACAGTATTCAAATTCATCTGTTGAGCAGGCTCCCAAAGGGACTCTAGGAAATGTAGGTGTTGGTCTTCAGCGTTGGGTGTTGTTACAGGTTGTTACAGGTATCAGTATCTTGGATAATATTCTTAAATTAACCTGATCCAGAATGTAAAATAAATTAATAATATACTCCCTCCAGTTGTTAACTGTTACCTGTCATCATATTCTACCTTAACCTTCCATGATTACTGAAATGAATCTATGAATCAACAATCTCCCCCTTTGTTGGCCACTTCTGCATTTCTTTTTTTCCAAAGTAGTCACAATGCAATTCCTCATACAGGGAGGAAGGACTTAACACTCATCACGCTAGAATGGCTCACAGGAGAGAAAAAGGAATGAATATAGGCAACTCTGAAAGATCAGTTTCCACTAATTCTTATGATTCAAGGACTTTCTAAATGGCTAGTTTCCAGAACAGATGCAAAGAAATCCATAAAAAAATGACAGCAAAAGTAATAAGTAAAATACACATCAAAACAAGAGGCCAGAATAAAAAAAATAGTAGTCCTAAATTTGTCGATTTTGCAGTTGCAACCAGTAAGGCTGGTTTTAAGTAAACTTGCCAAAGTCAACAACAGATATATAGTTTATCTCAAGTCTTTTCTTGCCCTTCCATTTTCATTGCATATTTCTTTTACTTTATTTTTCATACGAATATCCTGCTAGAAGGATTCTGCCTAAATTGCTTTGTGTACATTTTGGATATGCTCTTTCTTAATGATATATTTTCCTAATGACAGAAAAAAGATATGGATTTATATCCCTTCCCTATGTTAGTCATTTCCTCATTGATCTGGGGGAAAAACAAAAAAAGAAAGAAAAAGTAGTGTTTACCAGTGAAGTCAAAGGATTATTAGCAAGTTCACCCCCAATTTAACCATGGAAGACAAGAATTAAGAAAAAAACAGTAGAATCATCTTAGCAGGTAACAAGTAACATCCTGAGCAACCTGAAACTTCAGCTCCTCACCTGTTACAATCCTGAACTTCTTTCTTACATGATTGTAGTGGACTCATACTTTGCCACAGATTAAAATTATTCCACAGAACGTTCTACTCTAAAGTAGAAGAAGAGAAGAAAATGTAGGTTTGGTTTTTTTTTTCCTATTTGTTTTTCTTTAAGACAATCATTTCACTGTTCACATAATTTTAATGGATGTTTACTGTTCGCTTAAATGCACAGGCTATACTAACCAGCAACTCATCTTCACAGTTTGAAAGAAACTGACATATTTGGGGCATGAGCTCCACAGATGCTGAAATAAACTCCCATATGAGGCTTTCAGAGGGAAAATAACTTAGGAGAGTTAGACAAGGGAATATTGCATAGGGAAGCAGAATATTTTGTTTTAAAAGGGATAGTGACTAAAGAATCAGAGACTTATTGTACACTGAACATCAGTTTAAGAAAGAAGTCACGTCTTCAGTTTGAGCCACTTCACGTCATATATTTTTAGTTCAAAAAGGACCATTGACATAATGGATAGAAGAATGGGGATGATTTTAAGTTGTTGCAAACATCTACAAACTATTTTAACCTAAAATGTAAACTATACTTCTGTAGTGCTTTGTCTTTTATTCAGTATTCCAAGTGCAGTTCATGATTTAGCAAACATTTTGTTCATGCTAGTGTGTCTTCTGTGGTACACTGCCTGGAGTTTCAAGGAAATACTTTAATTCAGCACAATGTGCGGGAGTGAGTTTCAAATAAGTAGTTCAGCAACACCTCCATACACCTGCATTAAGAAACATCTGCTAACGCAAGGTGTTAATTGTACTAAGAAAGGCAATAAGCAAACCTTTAATCTTCATAATGAGTGGGAAGATACACAAAATAAATTAACAGATCCTTGAAACAACCACAGTTTTATGCTAGCCAAATCTGACAGCTAATCTGGATCTTCTATTCAAGCTAACCTTGTGATGCAAAAAAACCCTGTAAGTTTTTGTATAAGCAACCTGTGACACTGAACTCCAAAAATGCCATTATCCTTTTGTTCCTCAACAGGTTTTAAGAAAAGAATCTACACAATCCATTCTTGTTTTCAGTTGTCTAGTACAGACAGTCACACTAATCCTTGCTAGGAGACTATTATGAGGCACTTTTGTATTCTCTCTTCACAGGGAGAAGAAATCTGATCCATAATTCAACTGAATTCTAATCCTGATAGAAGCAAAAAAAAAATATCATGAGCTAAGAAAGCTGGATAAACATACAAAAAAGATCATGAAAGGATATGCTTGCAGATTTTGAGCCCTGCATGTCCAAACTGAGTCTTTAGTTCTGGAAATACAATTTTCACTCTCAATGGAACAAACCTGAAGTAAAAGATTGAGCTGTTCAGGTTGTTGTTCAGTTTTCATTAGCAAGCAAGCCAAAGTCAAGTACATCATAATACTTAACAGAGTGTTATGCCTACATCTGTTTCTTCATCATAAACCTATGGCATACTTGAGCTTTTCAAAAAGCAGTTACAAGATAAATGACTGAACAAACACTGATGCATAAGATAGTACAAGCTTAAGGTTTTAGCATTTAACCATTTAAAAAGATGCTTGATAAAGGTTTTGTTGTTGGGTTTTATTGTTTGTTTGGTTTTGTTTTGTTTTTTTTCCCCTTCTAGTTTCTTTGAAGACTCCCAGAAATGCTGAGTCAACAGAACTATAGAGAGAAACAACACAAGACACTAATCTGTAATTAGTTTACCCTAATTTTGTTGTAAAAAGTGTATGATCTTCCAGCTAAATTTAGATTTCCATCTGTTCAGAAACGGTATTGTGTTCTTTTTTTTATTTGACCACAAATAATACAAATTCATGGGCTCTTCCTGCAGTCTTAAGATTAGCTGAAAGAAACAACTTCTGCATTTTATATGATTAAGATTTGTCTACAACTGGTTATATTAATCCTAATACATGGCAATAGGAAGCTCAGGGTATTGTTAAAATGACAGTACATCCTGTGTTTATATTGTATATTTCATATTGTATATTTAGTTGCTCTGATTTCTTGCGAAAGGGATCACCATTCCCTGCAAATGTATTTTCTACTCAAGGACATACAAGCAGAATGCTAGTTCTTACAACTAACTTGCATACAGGTGAATTACCTACTTTTCTTCCTCCCTGATTCCCAGAATTACTGCAAATCTTTTTTCTTTTAGTATCTTGAGACCACTGAAGACAAGTGCTGAAATTTATCCGGTCCAGTAGTATTTGACCATACAGGTGATTTTAACTTTGCAGAAGCTTTGTAAACACTTGACGATTTCACTCTATGTCTGTCTGCTGCCCAAGCATCAGTCTTTGAACCCTATGAGTATTAATGCATTACAGATTGCCAAGGCAGTGACAAATTCATGTGAAAAGAATACCTGTAATGAAGAGATTCAGAATTAAAACAGAATAGTTTACCACAAATACTTATTTGTGGATCTTTAATACCCTTTCCAGCACTCTTTACTAAATGTTGTTTTTTCTTGGATATAATTTCAATTTATGCTGAACAGTAAGTATCCAGACACAAAAACAGAGTGTTTAATGTTTCACAAGGTACATCCCTTTATTATTGTAATCACAAAAACATGATTTTGTACAGGAATGTTTAAGTGAACATTAATCGATGCAATTAAATTTGTTTCATAAAGATCAGGTAAACATACTACAGAACATTGTATTGTAAAGAACAAAAATATCAGCTTTCTGGCCTTGCAGTGCACACTTCAGTGCAAGTATAAGACACAATAGTGTTCAATTCAGCAATGTATTGCAGAACATCATGCCACAGTCCACTTCAAAGAAGGTCAGGACATGCAGCTTGTTAATAAAATGCTGTGGTATATAAAAAAAGCCACATGTTAATTCATAAAATATATAGTGGTTTATTTGAATGATTTAAAGTGATTTCACTGTGGAATTTAGTTTAATCCAGGACAAATATCCAGAGCGTCTTGTCATTTGGAATATTCTTCCTTTAGGCAATGGCTTTGGCTTCAGGTAGGAATGCCTCCCAGTATTTTATTAGCTTGAAGAGAAAGGAAAAATCACTCATTAAGTACTAAAACATGGAAAACACAACACATACCTACCTCTTCTTGAGGTAAACTTGCTTCCACCAAAGTAAGAACATTAGTGCTTATTTGTTCACATTTTATATAGTGAAAAAACCCCCACAAGTAATAAATATACAAATTTGCTTACAGCTATAGATATGTTACCACATGTTGAGCACAATGCTATAGAATACCATTATACAAAATTTTTATGAAAGCTCAGTCTGCTATTCTTCCCTCTAAGGGTAACTTTTTTTTTTTTTTTTTTTTTTTTTTTTTTTTTAATTAAACAGAGCTGGAGGGTTATATTCATGGAATGAACAAAAGAAAGAATCCAGACACTTTTTTTTTGGAACAAGGTCTACTTCTGAGACACTGGAAACTGTTTTAATGCTTTATAGTATTCAATAATATTAGTTCATACTTTTAAAAACAAGCAGTAACATTTAAGTATCAAAGTTTCTTCAGTAAGTTTAAGTACAAACTGATTACAATTTACTCCAATCTGTAAGTGGAAATACTGCTTTGGTTTTGGAAGATTATAAGACACTTCGCTTGCCTATATCACTTAGGGGGCTCTTCCCTTGCTTCCCTGAATTACAGCTGTGCAAGGGACTATAGCAATAGCTGGGAAACTGTGATCATCATGTTATTCTCCAATACAGTACAGACTAGCAGTTCTTTATGTTTTGGAAATTGCTATATTTAAAGCCCATCTTCTTCTAAATAACCTAATATATTAAATATTAACTTGTACAAAACTTAAAAGTTATCTTACCTGCTGTTGTGTTTGCACTAACGACTCTAAGTACTCGATAATAACAGTTTTAAAGTCTTTCACTCGTTCCTTCTGTTAATAAATAAATTATGGCATATTAACCTCTAGAAAGATTTTACTTGGAATGTCAGTATTGTCTAAAGTAATACTGTCATTTAGTTGGACAAAATTATACATGCCTCAAATCTTCCCACTTCCTTGCGAATGGTTTTGGAGATCTGTTCAAAATCTTTTTCCCCTTGCTGAACTTTTGTCTCCCACTGGCAAAGGAAAGATATGCAGAGGTAAGAATTTGTGTTGTTCATTCAGTTTACCAGTATCTGAATTTTCTTTAGCATATTGATAGTCGCTTACAAGCTAAAAGGACCTGCTTGATTTTTTTTCTGCCTACTTAAGAGAAGTCTTACAATAATTTCAAATTTATGTACTAGGATGTTTCAACAACAGTATCTTTAAGTAATGCTATCTGTAGATAAAATGTAAAAATATCTTAGTATGGCTATTAAGAACACTTAACATTTTAAAAATATTCTTTAGAAAAGAAAACTAATATCAAATGCTTTTCTTGCTATTTGTAAGACAATATAAAAAGAACCTAAACCTGTCCAATCCAGCATGGAACAATCTCAAAGGTTAGTTCCCTGTGCTTTCCTGATTCCAGAAGAGAGGATTAAATCTTCATGTTTGCCTACGAGCAAGTATGTAATTATCCTTGTCACATTTGTGTTGAAAAGCTACTGAGGATGTGTTTATTTGCTTTCCAAACAGAATACACCTTGCTTTAGGAAGCCAAAGCACAAGTCTTCTTTTTTAGTGGGAGCTGTTTTCACAGAAAACAGGAATAGAAATGTTATTGCAGGTAAGAAGATCAGTAGAGGAAAATTCAGAGGAAGAGACGTTTCTTATGGTATTTTGCCATATGGGGAGCATGTCATTCCTGTAACAGTACCTGACATTAGGCTGTATCTTCATTTCTGTGAAAAGACACGCAGCTAGACAAGAAGAGATCATCATCTTCTACATTAATCTGTAACTGCTTTTACACACCTATTATTAAGTTTAAGCTATCTGGGTAGATACACTGCAGACACATGCAGGTTAGCAGGTATTTAAAATGCAACCCTATCTGTTCATCTCAACATAATACCTGAGTCATAGCAATATATTCATTTATCTTCCTCAGAAAGAGGAAGCAGGGAAGCAACATGCATCACTGTAGCATAATCCTGTTAGCAATCCAGTAGTGCTCCTTATTTATGAAAAATCATTTGGTGATGCAGTGTCAAGTTACTGTTGGGATATGACATAAACATCATCTATGTCCCAATAAACATCTCTGTATTTTTATTTTTTGTTTATATTTACTCAGAGTCCCCTTACTGTCTTTTTAGATGTACATAAATAAGCAGCAAGTCATAATAGGAAGTCGTTCATGGAAGAATAGCCTAATGAATTATTAGATAACTCAAACAATATAAAACACAGTTAAGGAAAGGCAAATTAAGACTACCTGTGCTTTTATACCACACCAACTAGAAGTGCCTGAGGTTTCTGTGAAAGCCTCTATAGGCCTAATGGATACAAAAACATTCCAGTTTCATCATGCCCAAATGCCAGGTTCTATGTGAATTATCAGGATAATGATTTGCCATCCTATAGTATCTAACAAGGAAAAGTTTCGCATTCATTAAGGTGTTTCTAGGACTGTTCCTTGCCCTTTTATCCATGAAAAAAACAACTGATTCATGGATGACACTCAATCTGCATAGGCTTCCACTTTGCAATTTCTCTGCCAGAAGGTCCACTATTACAGAATTCAGCAACTCTGAACACATTTCAGTGGCAGCAAGAACTTTCAACTGACACATTTAAAATGGAGATTTACTAAAAGCCTTCTCTAATCATCCAATAAAGTAGGAAAAGTAAGTCCTTAAAAAAATTATAATTTATTATTTTAATATTGGGACTGAGAAAGGATCACTATTTCCTACTACTTCCAATAATCAGGAAATGTATTGTGAATGGATGGGTAGCATCAAAAGAGGCAACCAGCAAGAATGTGCTCACACAGGAGCAATACTAAACTTTCTCAATAAGCAAAAGCCTTTTTTAAGAAAAAGAAAGTCAAGTTAATGAGTAACTTTACTAGTCGATGTGAAATATATTGAAGGACAAAAAGAACAAAGGAGCATGTGGTTAGTGCCCAATGAGGAAGCCAAACAAAGCAACTGTGTAAGAGAGCTTGAAATCTGCAATAATGTTCTTCTGTTATTTAATGGAGAGTACTGGAGCATAATTAGAACACATTAGTGTTAAATAATTAAGTTGTCCTACCTCCTCAATTTCCTTAGTGAAGCATGACAGAAAAAGTGTATAAATTATGACACTTCAACATGTTAGATTTATTTGCACTGAAATTACACCATATATACATGCATATATATATATGGGTAGATATGCTGCACAATTAAGCAAAACATGGGAACAATTCTCTATTGGTTGCCTTTGCTAGACTTAGCCAAGTCATCTTTGCTGTAGGAACAGAGATGCTCTGCTGCCTGTCCAAGATCTGTAAAAGTTAAAAGCGTTACCTTGTACATGTTCCCCTCCTCCCATCTCCCAGACTCCATAGAGACAGTATAAGCTGCCTTACAGATCTTACAATGAGTAACAATTGCACACATTTAGTATTTTAAATAAATTCCTTCTAACAATTTCAGTAAATATGGAAAACGGCAAATAAGTAAGTGATTTGTAGATAAAAATGGTATAAAGCAGCATTAATGCAGAATGAATGAGCTAATGCAGCATGTCTGATCTCCAAAATAATGTTTGATAACATTACCTCTTTTATCTCATCTTTAGCTTGCTGCAATTTATCAGGTTTGTTGGCAAGCTGGAGCTTTGCTTCAGCTTCACGTTTTTTTTGTAAAGTGACCTGAGCATCTTGCCACTTCTGCCAGCATTTCATTCGATGGTCGAACACACCCTATAAGAATAGACAAATTTATTAAACAACTGGAATTGTAAGAGCTATCTTGATTCCCAGTAGGAAAAAGTAATTCTGGATAGAGCTGGAGACTAGCTCAGTTGGTTAGAGCATGGTGCTAATAAAGCCAAGGTTGCTGGTTACAACCCTGTGTGAGCCATTTACTTAGGAGTTAGACTTATGATCCTTGAGGGTCTTTTCCAACTCAACAAATTCTCGGTCATTCTGTGTGAAGTATGCTCAAAAAAAACTAGTGTGTCTCCTGTCATTTCATTTGACACATGCTTGCACAGCTCAATACCTTCCACAAGTAACAGTATTTAAGAACTCCTTTCAGAGCAGATACTTGAGTGCCCCAAAACACTTTATGTGCCTCATTCCATCAAAACACTACCAAAACAACCACTACAAAGTGCTCTGTTATGCAGACAATTCTCTACATGCAGATTCTAGCAAACTTTCATGTATATGGATTACATGCATATTCAGCAACACATTTTTGTTAGCAACGGACTACGGTAGCAGAATTAAAATATAAATATCAAAAAAAGAAAAAAAAAAGGAAAAAAAAAGAAATAAAGTAAAAAGAAAAATATGTACTCCAAACAACCTGGCAAGTTTAAGGACATTCCTGTAAAGAATTCACAGAATCCCTTCCCATGTCAAAACCTAATTATTCTGTGAAGCATAGCTTACATCTAAATTGAAATTTTCTTTAATGAGATGCAGATCAACAAATTGCATGTTTTTCTTATTTACAGAAACTACAGGCTATCTACCAAATACAGCTGAATTATGTTCCGGAAAATTTATGAGCATAGCGTACCAATAATCTGAAAGAAGCCAGTACAGTATGCCTAAACACAGTATAGTTCAGTGTCTCCAAATACTGTATACAATCAGTACTGTTCAAAGTGGATTTGCATTTTCTCTGGACCTTACTACTCTATTCACAGTTTCAATCACAACTATTTTTATCACTAGCTGATCATGAATGCATTCATTTTACTCAGCTAGAACTTCAGGCAAAAAAGACTTAGGACTTAACTGTTTTAACTGCGTGATGATGTGCAAATACACACATTCATTTGCCCTGAATCTACAAGTTGAGGAATGTGACTTCAAAGGCAAAATCAGAATTTTTCCTAGTAGTACTCACTTTTACTGCAGCAATCAGACGAATGTAATCCCCAAGCAGCTCTGAGAACACATAGAAATCAGCAAAAGCTTGTTCTTGATGCAATTGATCTATCTTCTCCTCAACCTCTGCAAGCTGAGACAAAGCTCTAGATAGAGCAGTGTGGTCCTCAGAGTTACCTAACATGGCAGCACTTTTAGCAAAGGCAGCTGTGTTGGCTGAAAGCTCTGAAACACAGGAGTAATGTTCAGTACAACGTGGTTAATTTACGTTACTCTGTAGCACAGATCAGTGGAGCAGAGACTTCTGCTTGATCTCAACCCTAACTTCACCAACAGAAAAACAGAAGCTAAAGATCACGATAAAATACACAAGGAGATCACTATGAAACCACATTTAGGAGAAAGAATCCCGTGCAAAAAACTCTTGATCAGTAAATGTTCTGTTGAGTCTATTAATGTCTTAATGTCATGCTTAATCTGTCAAACAAAAGACATGGAAAAAATTGTCACTTCAGTATTATCCAACTGCCTAGCTCAGAGAAAATGCAAGCCAACAAAAAGAAAAGCCTAGTCACCCCCAGGGCAAATTCAGAACAATTTTAACAGGTTTACAGCACAGTTGTTCCATTAAGTTCAAAGACGAAAAAACCAAGTCTTTCACAAAACCACCATTCCCATGAGTGGAATTTATTTCTGTTGGAAGGTTTTACTGACTGTTAAGTAACTTCTACTGTGCATACTGTAGTGTATTGCCACATTCTGACATGCCTTAAAATAAAAAAAAACAATCTTCACATATCAGCATCTGTGGAGGCAGTTTTGAGCTTATTTATTAACTAATACTGGCACAATTGTCTCATCAAATCCTATGTAAGTAATCCCATACAAAGCTAAGATTTATGAAGGACCTTTGAACAGATTACTTCAGGATTAAAAACGCAGGTCTATTTGCAGCTCTGCTACTCCTGCTGAATCATCAGAACAACAGAAGTGAGTGCAGAAGGAAAATGTCTTCAAATATTTGAAACCTTTACAATTGAAAACAACTCTTAGAAAAACCAACCAACACTTCTTCAAATTTATAATCAGGTGTCAAATCAACAGTAAACCAAGATTTCCATTTTCCACTACTTCTTAAATACTCCTTGGCCTTGAGGACAGCTGGCTAAGGATTTTTTCACTAGAGAGTAACATGTGCTTAGAAGTATGAGAAAGCAACTTATAACATTTTCATGAACTTTTGAAAGAGCTCCAAGGTGACACCATATTTTAATATAATACAATAGTGTCAAAAAGCACACTGGTGGTCTTCCCTGAACTACAAATCAAAATTGTTGTGTTTTGGTTTGTTTGGGTTTTGGGGGGGGTCTGGTTTTTTTTGGGGGGGGGGGACTTGGAGGCTTTTTAAAATCACGTGATAGAAATCCATCTTTGACAAAAAAAGCAGCAAAAGCTGCTTTTAAACTTATAGGCTTTGCTTCTCTCTTAAATAAGTAAACAAAAAGCTTATATTCTGTGACTACTTATCTTCCCATAAAAGTTTACTTTAACAGCAGCTTGATGATATATCCTTATGTGGAACCATCCTTATATGCTAAAACATCCTTATGTGCTAAGAATAGCACATTCCTGTGTAAGGGCTTAAACTCAGTTAAAAGAGCAATACCGAACCAAAAGATGTTTAAATGGATTTATGCAGCCACTTTTTGTTCAGAAAGAAATTACTCTTGCCATGAGACCTGAATTTATGGATGTCTACTGTAGTGGAATCTACTTGGTACAGGTGTGGGTGCAAGGGAAAAAAATATGCTAAATTGATTAAGTAGCAATGACAGATATTCTGATTAAATTTAAGATTAAAAAGATATACAAAAATACTAGAGCAGTTTAAAATAAAAGGTACTGTGGATTAATAAAAGGATCTGTGCATTAAAATATATTGCACAACTATTAATTAGTTAAGAGCTCTGACATGCTAAGCTCTTGTTTCATCACCATTTCCCGAAGTTCACACAGTCACATAGAAGTTACCTTTTCTGTGGCAGACTAATGATTCAACGCTGGCATGAAGTTTCCTAAGTTGCTGATCCAGATTCTCAAATTGCTGCTGCTTTTCTTCAAACCACTGGCAAAAGATGAAAGAGTCAAACATTACAAATTAGATTACCAACATTTCTGGTTCTAAAGAAGCAAATTATCCAGGTACTGCCAGGGTGGTCAACTGATACAGCTAAGAATTCAAGCCAATAAGCAAATTAATAACCCATTTTCTACTTCTACAGCTTTAAAATGCAATTGTTGAGGCTCATTAATTCGTCTCATTATTCAAGCCGAAAAATCAGCTCTTACTGCATCCGATTCATTCATCTTGATTGTCATTTTGTTGACAGCATCGGCAGCCTTGTTCACCATCCTCAATATTCCTGCTCCACTCAGAGCCTGGGTGTTAACCGCTCTCGGCAGCTGGAATTGAATGACAAATAAGGGCAAACAGACTGGTTAAAAGGATGGAGGTTTAACTGGGCACAAGGGGGAAAGAAAAGGATATAGTGTTTTCTTTGCTCCTGTGTGTTTCAATATAGTGGAATCTAATTCCTCAGATTTACTACTTTTACATTCTCAAGAGGAAAACTTAAAAATATAGACTATTTACTTTTCTTCTACAACTTTACATTTAAATGGAATAAACAACCCACTTGTCCAAAGCTGTTATGAACTAGCCAAATGTCCTAACTAGCCACGTCTACACTACAAAGAACAAACTGCTACTACAGGAACAGAAAAGCTTATATTTAAAACAGATTAGAAAAAAAAAAACAGAAACAAAACAAAACAAAAATTTAAAACATTTATCTGTAATGCAAGACGGACTATGTGCTGATTATAAAAGGTTGACGGCTTTTTGCTTTTCAGTTTAGGGTGGATTTCAAAACCTACCTCAAGTGTATCAAGAGAACTGTGTTATCTGCATAGGTAGGTACTGAGAAATCCTTGGAGATAAGTTAACAAACTTTAAATTTCATTGATATTATTACTCAGGCTAGATTGAATATGCCATATGCCATACAAAGTGGCTCCATCTACCCTTTATACGATGTTTTGTCCATCAGCGACATTGACAAACCTGCTGTAAGTTATCTATTGACGCTTTTGTCAGTCATGAGGCCTCTGTGACTTATTAGTATAACTAAGATACTGACATTAGCCAATAGACAGTTCAGTATTACAGTGAAGCCACTATGCACATTTATAAAGAGATATCATGTATCCTTAACAATATTTGTAATACTGTGAAAGGTGCCGGATTGATAGTACAGGGAACTGAAGTCCTCTATTCACAAAACTCCTAGCCTGGCCAGCAGCATTGCTAGCATTTTCACATTATCCTACCAGTACAGCTCACGAACTCCTGAAGGCGAGAGAGCTGCTGCCAAGCCAGTTTAATTCTTGATCTTAATTAACAATCAGTAACATCAATTATGGACTTTCCCCATTGATGACAAGTTTCACTCAGAACTGGACAGACCAACTCACTTGAAAAGTCACTGTAGAGCAAATAGCTTTTTGTCACTATCACTAAGTTTTCTGAGAGCCAGAGGCACACCATTATTTAAGTAGGTTACCATATCTAGAAACAAATAGGAGAAATTACAAGAACTGAAATACCTCAGAACTTTCCAAGAACTGTCTTAAATCTGGATCCTGTAGCAAGGTCGGGTGCTTTACTGTTCGTTGTAGATACCTATGATTTAAAAAATTAATCAGATAACAAAACAGATACAATGTGCATGACTGAAAATAATACAGTGCCATGCTCTCCATACCACAGCATAACACACTAAAGGTCAGGCAGTTTATGACAGTTCCTTTAAACCATAAAGTCCTTAAGGTGGGACCTACCATAACTGTATCTTGCACAGTGGTAAAATATTATACTTCGTACTTTCAACAGCTGAATAAAAACCCCCTCCTTTAATAGCATCCAATTTACACCAGAAAAAAAATGTATAGTGCAGTGGACAGGCTTTTTGTTACAGGTAATTCTGGTATTTAAAGGAAATCTTGGACAAGTGAGTTGATTATGATCCAGGTATGAACTATTTATATGCTAGACAGACTATAGTCACCAACACATTTAGTTCTAAAGGACTGATGCACACACAAAAGTAAAAATCAATACAACACCTTGAAGGTTTTTGGTTTTTTTTTTGCATTGCTGCTTAGATACAAAGTGTAATTTTTTATCCTCCACTAGGTATGACCACCATATTCTTATTTTTCTTCCTATAGAAGCCAAGGGTTGCAGTGCAACTATTTTACACACTATATTACTCGGCTTTTCTTTCCTTGTTCTGTACTCATATCAAGTACAAGTTAATGTGGTAGAATACCAGGGACAGGACCTTTCCATGATGAAGACACTTGAACAGTATCAGCTGTATGTCAGCACTGGATGACAGAAATTTATATCTCTTAGGCCAAAATCCAGCTAGTCAATGTCATCAGTGTATGTAATCAGAAGGCCATTTGATTTTCAAGAGACTCTTGCACTCATCTCCCTGCCCAACAGTTGGTTTGCTATAGAACAGATACACTGCTTGTTCCATCAACCCCAAATGTCTAAATAAGCTGATAAAGATAGTTTTACTTACTGCATCTCTACAACCTTATTTTTAAGTTTGAAACAAGTTATCCATAATCTTTTCTACCAATAAGCCTACATTTCCTGTTATTAATGGGGATTATTTAATTTCTACACAAAAAAATTTGACAACTGTATACAGCCTCCAGAATTCATCTAAGTACAGATGGCCCATGTTCCAATTACAGAACCCACGCAGTATCCTACAAGTAATTCTAAGCCTAAATAAATTTTAGTTAGATACAGACATTACCTTTCTAGAGCAGCTCTTCTTTTCTCTACGAATTCAGTAGATGAAGAATCTTCTTTGCCTACTTTAACCTTGGTCATGCCTTGAAGAAAATGGCATCATATTGATTTTAATTTAATCATTAATGTGATTAGAGGATAAAGCTCACCTAAGTTTACATATTTAATTCAAATTACAATGAAAAATACTACACAGGAACAGAAAAAAACCAAAACATCAACACTTCATGCTACATGGTTCTGTGGAAGCAGCTCTACGAAATATGTAATTTCATGTAACATATTAACTGTGACTAACAATTATGCAAAACTAGGTTAATTTGCATTTATGAAGACAATTTAAATGTCAGAGTCTTACTGGCAACTCATGCTCTGAAGAAGAAAACAGTTAACCATATAAAGCAGAATAAATCTTGGGTTGTAAGCCTACTCCTTAGTAAGCTTATGACCAATACTTTCATTCTACTTTTTCCAAGTTCTAAAACCAGTCATTTTCTAGTCAACTCAGGCAAGCTAACAAGTTCTGAAAATTCTGAACAACTACAAACTGAATGAAGAATAAAATTTTACAGTGCTTCCTCTGATCAAGATGAGAATGACCAAAATACTATGATGGGGAGCCAGTTATTGATGTGTCATGGTATGGGAAATACACTCAATCTCAGCATCAGAAGAACTCTAAAACTATCAGACTGAGGTCACTATTTTTCATGCTAAAGACCTAAACTCAGAGCGTTTATCAACCTGAGTCCTATTAAAAACACCACAAAACACTGGACATTCATGTTTTTATTTCCTATATATAGTGAAGGTATTTTATGATACAGTCCAGACATCTTATTACTAGCTGTAGTGTATTTCTGACCTGTTAGTTCTGTGCTTCTCACTCTAGAAGTTCTACATATGAGATTCTGAATATGTATTCTTGTGACTGCCAGGTCAACAGCTCCCAGTATTGTTCCTCGTCCCATCTCCCTTCTGGCTTTACAAACTTTGCATAGTAACCCATGAGGGGGACAAACGGCATCCTTACAGAAACAAGGGAGAACCCTTAACCTCTCTGTGGAGCCTTAGCTTTTCCTTTCTCTGCAACATCATGAAAATAAATCTGATAGGCACTTTTTTCAAAGATACACTAAACAATGTAACTGTAAATCCACAAATTTATCTGTAAAATCAAAAAGGATTAAAGTATTCAAACAAAGTTGAGGTAATTCACTTGCCTCAACTTTTTGCATTAGAGTATTACTATATATTAATATTTCACTGCAGAAAGCAAGAAATTCTGTGTTTAATACAAAAGATCATTCACCTTTGAAGTTTGAACAGAAGTTCATAGCGAAAAAATAAACACATAATCAAAAGACTGGTATGAGGAACTCTTAATCTGTGATATTGACAGTTCATGCCAGTTTTCTTTCTCCATTAATATAAGCATATTTAAATGCAAGTGTAAAGGCTGATTCTCTAGCCCAAGCACTCTTCTAAATCCTTCACAGAAAAGATCCATGACTTAACAGATTATTTTCTTTAAAAAAGAAAAAAATGTGACTTGCACACACGTGTATGTAAGTAATGAGGCAGTTTGGATGAATGCCCAACTCTAACTCACCACTGACTCATTTTTATCCTTTCGTTCCACAGTCAGTAATTCATCACTTGAATTTGTAGCTAAGATCTAAAATTCCAGCCCCTCCCACTCATCACCAAAATAAAGCTGGAGCTTAAAACTGCATGTGTTATCAACATTTTAACAGAATGAACAGACCAAGGACTTTTGTACAATAGGCAATGCACAACACTGAATGTGTGCCATTATGCAGTAAGACTTTAAAAATGAACACGTGATGTAAATACTATCAACTTACTAATCAACTTACTTTCAGCTGCTTTGTCAGCTCTCTGCTTTAACATTTTAAAATGCTCTAGAATCAGTCCCTTCTTTTCTCCAGAGTTACACAATCACAGAATTATTAGGGTTGGACAGGGCCTCTTGAGATCATCTAGTGCAATCCTGCCCCAAGGCAGGGTCACTTAGAGCAGGTTACAGCGGAATATGTCCAGGTGGGTAATGTCTCCAGAGAGGGAAACTCCATGACCTCCCTGGGCACTGTGTTCCAGTGCTTACAAATGTACTGACTACATGCTTTTGAACAGAACCAAATAAAACCCAAGCAGTGAAGTTCAACTTTAAAGAAAGAGCCTCATGCTCTTCTGAAATGTCCTACAAAATCTGTGAGTTCTTCCAGCCTACTTGTAGCTTAACAAAGTCTCTATACAAGGATCGGAAGCAGCAGCCCATACTTGCTTACACTGCAGTAAGTCCCATCTTTTTAGAGACTTCCACTAGGTGTATCAATTTTAATGCTGGTTTTGTTCAAGTGGCACCTGAAATCCAGTCTAAGCTTTATCTTACAGGTGATTCTGTCTGTGATGCAAGTGCTACATTTTCATGTAAATGCACACTGTCATAAATGCCTTAAATGTTGTATCATCCAAAGGATGTGACCAAAAACATCACTCCATCTTTAAAAGCCTTGTTAGCATTTGGAGTTAAACTTATTTTTGCTATATGAAAAACTGGTTATTACAGAATCACATATTTCTTTCAAGAATTACCAAAAATTCAGGTCAAATTTTCAATCTTACAGACTTCAAAATGCAGTCCATAAAAGTGTCCATGAAATGCTTTTCCACAGAAGTAAAATCCTTAATTTCCCAAGCCTTCTGCTGCCTACATCTACTCAGTCTGCCTACTACTGCTTATGTGAGAAGCTGCTGCTCTGGTTAGCTTTACAGACTAAATTATTGAAAAAGAAGTCTCACTATTCTCTACATATCAAACAACATTCTAGAGTCAAATCACCTATTTATATGAGTAACGCAAAATACTTCAACAGGTTTTACTTTTTAAAATGCTTAGTTAGTTTGGAAGAACTACTACTAATAGATCATAAAACTGAAGCTGTTTTAATGCATTAGGCATGCTTCTTAGCTCACGGAGAAAGGATCTTATCCTTCAAGGCATCAAGGCATTTATGAAGACTAGCATCACTCAAAAGTAGGCTTTCATTAAAACTTTGCAGAATTAATGAGAGGTTTTGCATTCACAATGATAAAAAGAAACAGACAGTATTAGAAGGTAGAATATGTATGAAGCTCTGTATGCTGCAGGCAATTGATAACAGCTCAAGTTAAAAATAAAATTTTTAACATCTTCGTTTCAATAGACTAATCAGCTCTTGAAGGGCAACAGCAAAGAAAGAGTCATAGATAAGAAATTAAAGGCTATGTAGTAAGAGATACATCCTTCTTACTATCAACACTGGTCTGAGTTAGGAAGAGGCCATTACATACCTTTCCAATTTAACCGAAACTTTTTAAAAATACACAACACGAAGAACATTTGGACCACCTGAGCAGCAGTAAGCAGTATTTGTACAGAAAAGTAATTTGTATTACAATACTTAAGCATCACCTTACAGGAACTGCACTTACCTACAATACTTTTTTCTGGAGCTGGAGGCACAATATAACCAATATGCATGTACTTCGTTGCTAATTTGCTGTGCAAGCCAAGAAAATCACTGAATCTTCTTTTAACAGAGAACTCGTTTTTGTGGAACATTGACAGTGATGTCTTTAAAAAAAAAAATTGTTATGAATTACCGATCCATTTCAGCTATGACACAAAGTTATCTGCAAGTATTTGTTGCACTAGTTACCTTTGTTGTTACTCTGTATGCCATATAAGCATTCATGCCATCTCCTGTAAGAAAATTGAGATACTTATCCCAGGGCAAGGTATGGTTATCCCGCCATACACTTTTTATTCCAAAATATACATTAAATAGTTTTCCATTTAGTTAATAATAACTGCCAAAAGACAAGTGAAGAAGAAATCATGCTAAAATATATCAATAGTCTTCAGAGAATAAGACAGTCTGAAATGCTAGGCTCAAGGAACTTACCAACTTTCTCTGGGTCTGATACATTGATTTCTATATCAAACAAATCTCCATTTGCTTCCTCTTCAATCTAGGAAAAAGATTTGCCACATTTAGAAAGGTAACGTGCATTCATCTTATATATGGTTACAAGGATAAGAGTACAGAGAAAGGAGGAGAAAAAGTCAGTATGTATCAAATTAAAAAACAGTTCCAGTCTCCAATGTTCTATAATTTCTAACCCTGTGACTGCAACTAAGTTCATGTAGTGAACTTGGCAGCATCGGGTTTACAGCTGGATTCAGTGATTTTAAAGGTCTTTTCCAATCTAAATTTGCAATGTTTCTATGTGCCTTTGATTAAAGGACAGGCATTCCTTTTCATTAATGGTATTTGTAGCAGTTTGGGAAGGGAAATGCAACAGATAAAAATTTTTCTGATACTTAGTCTGAGCTCTAATCTCCCAGAATTTCATTATCTTTCATGTAATACACATAAATACGAAAAAAAATGAGAGATCTTAAGAAACGCCATGGCAGAAGGGACAGTGTGCCAGGGCTAAAGGGGGCAAAATGTGAATCAAACACCATCCTGTGGTATCTGGGGAAGCAGCCATCATCGAGTCACAGGTAGGTCTTATTAGCAAACTCATTTAGCAAAGCCACTGTCCAGTAAGAGAACTCTCCAGAATGAATGGCGTTCAGCAGTGGCAAGGTTTGACTGGAACACCAAATGTACACAGCAATGTTTAAACTACCATTATCCTCAGCTGTATGTTGCTATGCAGGATAATGCTAAAAACTGCTTCTTCCATTTCCCCATTAACAACAGCTTCAGAAATCCAAGTTGAAACCTGTAACGTGCTAGTAGGAGTTATTTTACATTATTAACACTTCTCATGCATCAAGCTCATAGCTTACTCCTACACATACCTTTAAAATACCTGTTCTGAAGGAACAGAACTTCTTACTCCTCACACTAGAGATCTCCAATATAATCACCTAAGTAGTGAATTCTTATGGTATTTGCATGAGTCAAATTCACAATAAACTTCATAAGCAAAATAAACAGAATAGGTTTTCTTTTACATTCCTGTCCTTAGCAAAGAATGATGCTATGAGGCAACACTGAAGAACTGGCATTTTAGTAGAAGGCAAAAATTAAAATACCATATAAGACATTTCCATAATTTAGAAGTTTACCTCTTCTCTGGATCTGTCAAAAATCACTGGAGCTGTTATGTTTTTTGATTCCATTCTGGGAGCTACTAATGTAGTAGGTGTTACAGGAGTGATTGCAGGAGTAGGTTCTGGTGAAAGTATTGGATCCCTCTCAGGACTGTCCAATGAAACTTCTTCTGTTGCTTCTAGATAAACATTTTGAGTAGATAAATATTTTGAGTTAGCAATGAGAGATGGATAAGCATCAAAAAAACAAAAAACACAAACACTAAAAGGTGATAGAAGTTGATCTGTAAATAGCATTCATTTGTGCAGGATAAATTCTTTCAATGAATGAAAGAGGAGACATTTGAGCTTGTAGTGCAGAATGGGTTAAAGTAAGATTAATACTACTTTTTTGTTGTGTGGGTTTGTTTGTTTGTTTGTTTGGGTTTTTTTGTTTGTATATTGTTTGGTAAAGACTCTTTTAAAGCAGTCACAAGTCACAATTCATTTATTTCTGCGTAAGATATTGTGAAAACCAAAGCATTACTTTTTTTTTTTTTTTTTACCACAGCTCTTTTTCATCACTGTTTTCCTGAAAAAGAGATGATTTAGTCATAGAGGATAATAACTGAGCAGACCACGAATGAAGTACTGAATGAAGTTACACAACCATACTACACCCCTACCACTGCCAAACCTTACTACAACCTGTAAAATAGCAATATTAGCAGGTGAGACATTCATATTAGTAAGGCTATCTTTAGTCTCTGTCTCTAGTCTCTCTGGGGCTTAAAACAGTCCACTAAAAACTGAGCACTTTCTTCAGTTTATGGACAGTTCACCCATCTTTTAAGAGGATGTAAACCTTGGCTTTTCAGCTGCACTTTCCTGCACTAACTGGTTTTGACCACTGGCAAACCACACACTTCTGCATATAAAGAAGTTTCTGTTCTAATTCAAATAAATTAACAGTGCTGTGGTTCTCACTGGATGAGCATTTTCAAGAATTCTAGTTCCTTAAAAGATAACATGGACCACAGGACAGTCACTTGATAACAAGACTGACTTTCCAATTGATCTCAAATCTTCTAACGAACTAGACTTCCTGTGGAAAACACTTACCAAGCAGGGGAAAAGGCATTACAAGAGATCCACTTCACGGTACACCAAGTTACAAAAAAGGTTTATTCTACAGTTTGGAAAAGACCTAACCTTGCAACTTCTGCCTACATGAACCACTGAATTTTCAAAAGAAAACATACACCATTCTTCCCAACTTTTTAAAGCCTTGTGCATAACATGAATGTAACTAGTCCTTACTTAACAGTTAAAAGGAGTTTTAAACATCAGATCTACTTTAAAATTTGTGTAATCGTTCTATTGCATATAAAAAAGTCCCATTTTTGTATTACACAGGATTGTTTCCTTCTCCAAAAGTGCCTGTAATCTATTAGCAATATAAAAATTGAATTGGAAATAGCATCCAATGAGACAGTAATATTTCTTTTTCAGTAATAAATTATATATCTCTCATAAGCCATATATCAAAACCACTCAACTTTATCCCTGCTGTCACTTAGAGATATTCTGTTAGTCAATGTGTTTCCTACTCTACTGTAACACTATTTTTGCTAATCCTTGATAATTTTGATAAATAAACAAAATCACACTTCTCTCTTCCAGGGATGATGACTGTGTGCCTAAATGACTGTGTTTGATACCAAAGACCAAAACAAACTGAAGAAAAACCTTCAAGGTTAATGTGCCTTAATCTGGTTTGAAGCAGATATTCATTCTGGCTTGAGGCTGCCAAAGTTTCCTATCATCACTTTGTTTTGGAGTGCATCACAGAATTGCTGAGTTACGAAAGGACTTCCAAGATTATCTAATCTAACTCCACTACTTGAGCAGAATCAGCTAGAGCAGGAAGTCCAGGTGCGTTTTGATCATCTGCAAGGACAGAGAATCTACCTACTCCTTGAAAAAAACCCTTAGTTTGTTTTTCTTGCATATTATCTGTATTTCAATGTGCAGCTGTTGCCTCCTGTCCTGTCAGTGGGCACCACTGAGAAGTCTGGCTCCCTCATCCATTTCCTACCATCAGGTATTATTACACATTGCAGGGTTCCTCCCATTCCAGGTGGAAACAGCTCTCTCAAACTCGACGCTTATGCCATACACTTCACAGCCTCAAACATCTTCACGGCCCTGCACTAGAGTCCCTCCTGTCTGTCCAATCCCTTGCATTTGGGTAGCTCAAATCTGGATTCAGTACTCCAGGTGTGGCCATAGCTGAGCCAAGGGGAATGATCAGTTCCCTGACTCTGCTGACAATGCTTTTCCTAAATTTCAAATTACAGATTTCCATAGCATTTTCAAACTAAACTTAAAAGCAAGCACCTTTTTATATTTCCCATTTTTAATATGAACAAAGAATATCTAAAGCCTTTCTTTGAAAATATTTATTTTCCTAGTATTGCTTTATTCTTACTGCTAGAGATTGAAGACCTTAAGCATCTGCTGATGCTTCCTTTCCTCAAATGCCATAGGAAGGACACAATAAAGAATTTTAATTCAAAACCTAAGAGGAGGTGGGAAGTCATGAGAGAGCTGTTGCAAGAAAAGCTTTTAGATTGGTACACCATTTCAACATGGTAAAAAGGCATGGTAAAAAGGTCTGGCTAACAGTATTCAACATATTGTTATACAAATGACTATTTCACAGAAATAATTATCAGGAAAATATATACATACATATGTAATACAGTATGTTATATACATGCTAATGTAAAGTATAAAATATTTATAAAATAAAGCAATTCCACTTCAATTCCCTTTTTTTTTTTTTTTCCTATCACCAGCTATATTCCAGCACATCTGTGGGAAACAAAGAATTAATCACCACTATATACTTCTCTGTACTTCAGATTTTAGCCAGGCTTATAAACCAAGTCATTAAAAATTTCAAAGCACACAGATTTCTTGCTTACACGACTTGAGAATACAATCCTGTTATTGTAAAGTATGACTTCATGAAAAAAACGTGAATTTAATGTAACAAAGCAGCACTGCTATTAGATGAGACAGCAGCACTCCTTCCCAAGTACTCTTCTTCAGATTTGTATCCACACACTCATAAAGTGATCTAGGTTGTGCACCAAAAGAACTCCAACCAGAATTAGCACCCTGTTTCTCTTCAGCAGATAGCTGAGGCTACTGCTGAGCTGGTACACTATTTACACAAAAAAAAAAAAGTGGTAAGAGCCAGCAGTTGGAAAGGCAAGGAGGTTTCCTTTCAGCAGGATCAAAAACACTGGAGTTTGTCCACACCAGTCTTTCTAAGGCTGTGGGACCTCAGGTTGGTTGAGCAGGAGCACATTTTTATAGCTGTTGCCTACTAACCTTTCTTTTCTATTTTACTGGAGGAACTGACCCAGAGAAAATAGTATCTGTTTGTTTGATGGCCACAAATCAGTTCTTTTAGGAAAAAAGGAGAATTTGTGCTCTCTCTTGCTACCCCTCACCTACAAGTCTGCATGCCTTCCAGACATTATGTAAAACTAGAAGCATGGAATAGAAAAGTCATGGAAGGGGATGATGGGACACAGAAGGACAGGGACAAAGTTGTTGTCTGAAAGAGAAGTATTAGACAGTTCTAAAAGGGAGAAGAAGTACTAGTTTTAAATAGCAACAGTACACTCTTACTTCTAGCTATTTTTCCCCCCTCAGAAAAGCAGCCTTTGGAGCAGTACAAAAGCTGAATATCTATTTCCCAAGAAATAGGTTTGTTCTGATGAATTCTGATATTTATGCTTCTTACACAGATTTCTTCACTTAGAGAAATGAGATGATGTGACCTAGATTAAAAAGTGTTGTTGACAATTCATATGCTTGTTTTCCAGGTTTGGTTTTCTTTCATGGAAATATTAATTTGTCAGGTTTCAGAGTAGAAACTATGGCACTTGCAGAAACATTTACTAGATCTATTCATTTTAGACCTTCCCCTGAAAACTTAGTATGAGGTTGAGGTTTTGTGGTGTGGGGGTTTTTTTGTTGGTTTAGAGAGTTTTTTGGGGGTTTGTGTGTGTGTGCAGGTTTTGTTTGGTTTATTTTTTAAATATTCAGTTCAGTATTAGCATGGAAGATGAAATCCAGATGTCTTCTTTTCAGTGTACTTCTTAAAAGCATATATTCTTGCTGAAAGAGAGGCAAGCAACTGCTCTGCCCAACTTTTGGAAGAAAAATATTGAGATTCAATGCTTTTATCAGCTATGGGAGTTACCAGCACATATTAACCACTCTTACCAGGCTAATGCTGTAAGACTGCTACACTTAAGTACATACTTTATAATCCATAAACAGTCTTTGATGCGGATAACTGTCAAATTGCTTAGCGCCAAAAGCACATGAAAACATCTCATTCTGCTGCAGAAGACAACTAGGTACATTTAATTAACATTCTGTACCCAACTGCATCAAGTTTCTTTTGGTGATCAAGCATGGGGCTCAATCTCAGCATTAAACAGCCCTTGTTTCTTTATTTTTCATCACCAGTATTTGTCAAACATCACCTTAGAAAGTGCAAGTTCGCAATTCCTCCCTAGCAGCTCACTTCAGCCCCAAGTTATTTTTACTAGTCACAGTTCTAACACTCTGACAAAGGTTGAATGTTTAAATTGGCTTATCATCTTCAAAAGCTTGCTCATGTGAACACATAAATTTGGAAGAAAACATAAGAAACAATTGCCTAGAAGAGCTGACAAGCTACTAAAAAAAAGGCTTCTCCAAGTGTAGCAGTATTTCAGACACAAAACCAAATGGAACTGATTGTAAGAACTACTACACCTAAGTCATAGCCCACGCCCCTTACTGCTATACTAGGAGTACTAAGCATGACCTCAATGAGCACTGACACAACTTCACAAATCTGTGCACCATCTAGGAGCACTAGAAGCAGAAAGCACAGACCGCTATGTCCTGTCCATGACATATTTATGCAGGTATACAGTGAACTTTGGGTCAACATTTTGGAAGACTAGTTTGACAATTAGTTCACTGTGTAATAGCAACTTACAGACAGCCAAGTTTTAAGATACATCCCAAAATCCCTTAACATACACCTAATACTACCTCATTTGGAGCACTGACCATTATGTCCTCTGCATATAAGAGCTCTACAAGGTAAGAAAGAGTAAGGGGTTTTTTTCTAAATAATCAACTGACTTTTATTCTAGAGTGAAAGTGCTTAAGCGGGTCTAGCAAGACGGTTTGCTTTGTTACAGAACCAAGAACCACAATGCAGCAGCAAACTTTACTGGTCTCTGATGACAGCTAGAAAACTCATTTCTTCCACCTTTGAAACCCAGCTTTAATAGTTCACTTATGAGTCGCTAGAGGCAAGGTAATGAGTATCTAAACCATATTGTTGCAAATACTATCCTGTAGCGCAACAGAAACATAACAGCAAAGGGGGCTTAAATATAATTTAAAAAGCCAAATAAATCCCAGGTTCTGTACTGCTTTAAAAGAGCATAGAAAATTTGTTCTGTTTCTTCTCCTGTTCCACTAGGTTGCATTATTAGATGGAATAATATTTTTAAAGTCTACATTAGCTGTAGACTATTATAGAGGCATACTATCACATCGCTTTAGAAACCTAAAAAACTAGAATTATTTCTGACCCCTAAGCATGACTGTCCCTCCTTTCAGGAGCGACAAAGGATTTTCTTCACCTGGATTTTATAGTGTCTAGGAGTTCAGTATGAAAAAACAACAGAAGTTACAAAGCTGTGGAGTTTCATTTTCTTCTCTCCAGTTAAGTGTTCCTATAAGCTGTGCCAAGATAGGTTTCTCTGGAATTTCAACTTGTCAAAATAAAAAAACAGTCACACTCACTTTTAAATTAAGTCCTGCTTTCATAGAAAGCCAGACTTATGCAATCATGCTGGAAGCAAGAAAAAAGGGATCTTGTATTGCCTTTCTCACATTTTTTTCTACATTGTCTAGCAAAACAGTCCTAAGAAAGAAAAAAGAGTTATACCTGTGAGTGCCCAGCACTGGAACACAAATCAGATGTAGTTCTTCTGAATGTCATTTCAGAATGACAGTCATACAAAGACAGAAGTTCATCACTTGGACTCAACTGCACTACACAAACTACCTGCTTAGAATAGGAAACTGTGAAAAATGTCATATTCTGTCTCAGGCTCCATAAATCACACTTGTTTTTTCCTCTATTTGAGAGTATGAGCCTCACCCTGTATATAAATTGAACTTTTAAAGACTAGTCTCAGCTGTGTTAGGTGTGCTGTATGTTAGATACCTTCAGTTCAGTGCTGCAAGCATTTAAGAGAATGTCCTACATAGCAAAGCTCAAACTCATTAAATCAGTTTTTCTCTGTGTTTTTCTCACAGCATTTATTTCAGTTGAAACAATCTGGCTGCAAACATTTGTTCCTTCTGTCTGGCTCCCCTCAATATTTACTACAGCCACCTTTTTTTCTTAATATTATCCAAAGGAGAACTGGCTTTCCTAAAACATACATTCCAGATGGCTCTATGGTTATAAAAAGCTAGCTTTATATACTGAAGCTAAATAACCAAATTACTAACTAGAAAGCTTCATTGCTAAAGAATTGATGGTCTTTATAAGTCATAAGATAAGCTAAAATAAATTAAAAAAAAAAGTAAGATCACCCCTCTATTCCTTTATTCCTTTTTTCTTTTCCAACACTTTCAAACAGTTAGTAAACTAATGAATACATTCTAACAGCGTCATGAGCAAACATAATTTCAAATATATGGAAACACAAATTTAGGAAGTTTAAAACAGAGGTAATGAGCATATGTATACACGCATTTATGCAACAGCCCAAAACTAAAGTCTATGAAGTTTCTTTTCAAATGACTACATCAGGTAATCAATGAAGATGAGATGAGGACTGTATTCAAAGCAGATTGCCAGCTGACTCACTCAATATGTAGTCACATGGAAAATACTAGCATTGAGATGCAACATTCAGAATCATCTTTTGACATGCATAGTAGATTCCAAATATTACACCTCCTTTCTTGAATAGTTAATGCTCCAACACCTGTAACTGATAGCAACAATAACCTCCGTTAGGAGAGTAAAAAACCAACACCGAAGTAGCAACTGAGTAATGAAGCCTTAGAAATGTACAGTCTTAACAGATTACTCAGAACTTCGAGTACTATCAACTGCCAGAAAGATAACCATACACTACTGAAACCATAGGACTCGTCCCATGTGCCAGTTCGTTACTTTTTCTTTAAAGCAAGAGTTTTAAGATGAAGGAAATACCCTCCAGTTGGCATTATTTTTTGAGTTATCTCTCTTTGTAATTGAAAAAAAGACTGGCACAGCTTATGTATATTTATTAGGTAGAAAACAAGAATGCAACTTAAGTCATGTTTTTTCACGCAGATTTGAACATTTTTAATCACAGAATGGTAAGTACTATTATTACTGTCAGCAGAACAGGTTGGTGACACTAACACTCCCACTCTCCGCACTGACAATACAAACCCCTGCGAAACTTGCATATAGTAAACAAGCTAAAGTACCACAAGAAAAAAACCTGTACAACACTGTCAAACTACTTAGAAGGTTTCAACACTCCCTCTTAGAAAACCACATTTCTTTCAGTCCAAGGGCAAAAGAGTTTGTGCAGGCACATTAGAAGAAAATGGTAATTACCAGCAAAGAGGTCTTCTCTGTCACCATCCAGCATGATTCCTGCTGGCTTTGGACCATTAGAGTTTGTGCTCAGGTCTTCTGCAGGAAGACTTGCTGGCTCAGGAGATGAAGGACTTGACTTTAAAAAAAAAAGTAAAGATAACCAGTTGTCATGTGTCAGTATATAAGAACTACTGTAACAAACATTTTTTCATTGCAAAGAAACAAGACAAGATGTGCAGAAAGGAAACTGTGTCAGCTATTTCCATTTCCCACTCCCAGGACAGGAACAATGAACAAAAGATATGAATTAGTCAACAGCTCTCAATTTCTTTGTCCAAGAGAAAAACAAGTATCATAAGTTTCCTCAGGTTTAATTAACATGAAGCAAAAGCTGCTACAGAAATATCTAGAATAAGTTTATTAGTATTGCCAAATGTAATTTCATTATTAAGTTCCTTCTGGAAAGGCTTGGATTTAAATCTGGATTTGTAAATAGCCAGAAATCTCCAAATGCTCTGTATCAGTTTTTCAGAGGCTGAAAAAATGCATAAATGTCATCCAAATAATTAATGGCTGCCTGGAGCCTTAAGATACTTTGATATGTTTGCTAATGGATTACTGCCATAGAGGGTCCCATAGTACTGTCCATGGAAACAAGGCTTGCCATAGATGCAGTTCTTTTAATTCGTTGAAGATGAGAATGTGCTCTGTTGAAGACACTCAGGAAAATTTAGGCAATATTGAAGCTGGGTCACCAAATGTATTGCTTGTTTACAAAACAAATACACACCTAATTGAAGTCAGTCTTTCATTAAGAAAATCTTCCTTGAATAAGTATCTACTATGATTACTGCCAGTAGTAGAAAATTTGCAAGACTCACTTCTCACAACTTCACCCAGGATAGCTAGCTAGAGAGGTTTTAACAACAGCATCTTTATTCATGACTGCATGCATTTTAAGGAGCATCTGTAAACTGTGCCACTACTTGCTTCCTAGTTTTTGCATAGAGTTGTCATAACTTAAGTTCAGAACTCGTACTCAAAAAAAGATCATAAATGTTTCACTCTATACTTCAACAAACACTACAGACTAAAAAACTTTTTAAAAAGACTGAGAAATACAGAAATGTCACTGAAAAAGTCTGTCCAGATTGTATTTTCACATTCATAAATGCAGCAGAGGCAAAAGCTGTAACAAGCAGACCTTATGTTCTGACCCTCACATCTATCCAGACCTCAAACACCTGAAATTCTAGTACAAAAGAAGTAAGCAGAAATAGTAAAAATCCTGCCAGGCAAATTCATGCACAATACAGAATAGCTTTTCAAAGGAAAAATGAAGTATGAAATCAAGATTTGATTGACCTGGAAAGGTTTTCCCTGATGAAGACACAAGGAAGATACAAGCAAACAAAAGAATACCAGAAGATTCATAATCCCTAAACCAGTGTAGTAGTTAAACCTCAGACAGCCACCAAGCCCCATGCAGATGCTAACTCATTCCCCCACCAGCAGGATCAGGATGAGAATTGGAAGGGTAAAAGCGAGAAAACTCATGGGTTGAGATAAAGACGATTTAATAAGGAAAACAAAAGCTGTACACACAAGCAAAGCAAAACAAGGAATTAACTCACTGCTTCCCAAGGGCAGGCAGGTGTCTAATCTTTCCAGGAGAGCAGGGCCCTATCATGTGTAGCAATTACTTGGGAAGACAAACATCATCACTCCAAACATCCCCCCTTCTCATATCTTTCCCACACTTTATATCCTAAGTATGATGACATATAGTATGGGATATTCCTTTGGTCAGTTTGGGTCACCTGTCCCAGCTTGGTGTTCTCCCAGCCTCCCATGCACCCCCAACTTCCTTGCCAGCGTGGCAGTATGGAAAGTAGAAAAGGCCTTGGCTCTGTACAATCCCTGCTCAGCAAAGACAAAACCAACCCTGGGGGTTTATCAACCCTGTATTCAGCACAAATCCAAAACACAACCCCATTTCAGCCACTGTGAAGAAAATTCATGTGACCCAAAGCTAACACAGCCAGATTATGGTTGCAATAATGAACTGCTCCATTCAAGCAACAGAAGAGGTCCTATCTCCCTCCCTTTGGCAAACGCTGCCCCTCCCCAAGAAGCCCACATATAACATGGGGAAACTAATAAACAAACCAAAGTGACAAACAACAAAAGGAGCAGTCTCTCAAATTTTTGGCTGGATTTTCCCCTAGAGCCTGGAAAGAATGTCAAAGAAGGAACACTTGGTAATGAATATCAGTAGAAAAGTTTAGAATCCTATAAGGAACCAATCCACTGGTCACATGAACACTTCTCATCTCATACTAAATGAATGCCAAAATGTCCTCTCAGGAAATAGAGTGCTCTGGGGTAGTAAAGGAGTATTTCTCCACTCTGTGAAGACTGTAAAGAATCATAAGGAGATACAACTCCTCAAGTTGTAGCACAAGACTTGCAATAATTTAGGTGAAATGAAGTAGGAAATTTAAGAAAACCATAGTGCTTGACATGCTTCAATGTTTTATAACTGATAGTATAAATAGTATGTGTTACATGTAATAGTCAAAGGTTTTAAGTGGTATCAGAACTCAGAAATAGCACAATTCAGAAGAAATGGTGTGCTTCTCCAGACAGAGCTGTGTAGAGTTAAGAGTTCAAGATCTTGTACTTCAGCTAAAACAGCAGAGCATGGGAATGTTTGATTTCTCTGTGAGGTTCAAAAAGTTTAAAGTTTAATCAGTAAAAGCACTTTTTCACAAAAACATTACAGATACTCATTCAAAACCCGTTTTGCTGCTGCTCAACTTTGAACAGCAACCTACTTACTTTTTGATAGATCTGAGGTTTAGGACATAGAGGACGCCTGACGAGGTTTTTCCAACCCCCCCCCCCCCCCCGCCCTACCCCCGAGGGTAGAAATAGTTTTTCCAGGTAGATTTCCGGAGAAAAGCCAATCAAAAGTTTTACTAACGCCTCTGACATATTCAAAAAAGGGAAGAGAAGGTGGTTGCACAGATGAAATTGTAGCCATGTAGGAGAGGAGGCAGGCCCCAAGTGGGCCAGAGCCCCCTCCTCCCCCAGCCCTGGGCCAGGAGCAGATGTGGCACTGAAGCCCCACTGACTGAAACACGTAACAGAGTAGGGAAAAAAAAAACTTCAGAGAAGGACTGACTGCCTGGACAAGACTGCTGCAGAAGAAATTCCAGGCAGAGATTATGGGCCTTCCAGGTCAAAGCTGGTAGCTGGAGAGAAGAGAAAAAGACACAAAGTTGGGGGAGGGAAACTCCTCTCCCCCTCTCTCACTCTCTTTCTCCTTCAGCAGGGAAAAGACTGAAAACTAAAACCCCTGCCACCTGTGGAATATTATTGGGGTGATGAGACCCTCATGCATAGAGGAGCTTACACTGAAGCAAGTGGATGCACAAGGAAGCTCATGGAGAGAAACCTACTCTGGAGCAGAACGGCTTGGCTAGGATGTTGGGATCTGAGCGAGGGATCCATGCTAGTGCAGCTGAATTTGTGACCCTGAGGGGCAGCAGAGAATGGAAGAACTGTTGTCCGAGGGATGAACTCACATCAGAGAGGTCTATCAAGGACTGTTCTCCCATGGGAAGGGACCCCACAGGAAACCTAGGGTGATGAGGGAGCTGGCAGAAGAGCTTGCCAAGCCGCTCTCCATCATCTTCCAACAGTCCTGGCTCACGGGGGAGGTC
>NW_020955247.1:941507-996584 GCF_003031625.1 Empidonax traillii | reverse complement strand
AACATGGGTTTAGGAAGGGCAGATCCTGTTTGACCAACCTGATTTCCTTTTATGATCAGGTGACCCACCTGGTGGATGAGGGAAAGGCTGTGGATGTGGTCTATCTGGACTTCAGCAAAGCCTTTGACACTGTCTCCCATAATATACTCCTGGAAAAGCTGGCAGCCCATGGCTTGGACAGGGGCACTCAGTGCTGGGTCAGGAACTGGCTGGAGGGCCGGGCCCAGAGAGTGGTGGTGAACGGGGCTGCATCCAGCTGGCGGCCGGTCACCAGTGGTGTCCCCCAGGGATCAGTGCTGGGACCAGTCCTGTTTAACATCTTTATCGATGATTTAGATGAGGGGATTGAGTCCATCATCAGCAAATTTGCAGATGACACCAAGTTGGGAGGGAGTGTCGACCTGCCGGAAGGTAGGAGGGCTCTGCAGAGGGATCTGGATAGACTGGAGAGATGGGCTGACTCCAATGGGATGAAGTTCAACAAGGCCAAGTGCCGGGTCCTGTACTTTGGCCACAACTACCCCCTGCAGCGCTACAGGCTGGGCACAGAGTGGCTGGAGAGCAGCCAGGCAGAAAGGGACCTGGGGGTGCTGATTGACAGGAGGCTGAACATGAGCCAGCAGTGTGCCCAGGTGGCCAAGAAGGCCAATGGCATCCTGGCCTGGATCAGGAACAGTGTGGCCAGCAGGAGCAGGGCAGTGATCCTTCCCCTGTACTCTGCGTTGGTGAGGACACACCTTGAGTATTGTGTTCAGCTCTGGGCCCCTCAGTTCAGGAAGGACATTGAGGTGCTGGAGCGGGTCCAGAGAAGAGCAACGAGGCTGATGAAGGGACTTGAGCACAAGTCCTATGAGGAGAGGCTGAGGGAGCTGGGGTTGTTCAGTCTGGAGAAGAGAAGGCTTAGAGGTGACCTCATCACTCTCTTCAACTCCCTGAGAGGAGGTTATAGCCAGGTGGGGGTTGGTCTCTTCTCCCAGGCAACCAACAACAGGACAAGGGGACATGGGCTCAAGCTCTGTCAGGGGAGGTTTAGGTTAGATGTTAGGAAGAAATTCTTTACAGAGAGGGTAATCAAGCATTGGAACAGCCTACCCAGAGAGGTGGTGGATTTACCATCCCTGGAGGTTTTTAAACAGAGATTGGACATGACCCTTAGTGCCATGATATAGTAATTGGAGTTGGATCAGGGGTTGGACTTGATGATCTTGGAGGTCTTTTCCAACCCAATCTATTCTATGATTCTATGATTCTATGAACAGGGGTGGACTCAAAAGCCATTATCCCTTGTGATCCTGTGGTGAAGATCCATGGTAGGCAAGTGACCCCTTGCAGTCCATGGAAGACCCTACAGGGTCTGGGAAACACCCCAGCCTCCGGTCTTAGCCCAGGAGCGGGGGATAGGCCCAGCCCTGAGGCCGACATAGAACAGAGAGAGAGAGAGAAACAGCTCCAGCTGCAACGAATCAGAGTTGTCATCTTAGAGACAATAAAAGAAGTTTAGAGTGCTGCAAAGTTATTTAAAAGACCTGGAGCTCCAGAAAGAGAGAAAGAGACTGCTTCTCCTCCTGGACTGATACAAAGAGGGGAGGGGTATTTCTGTAAATACATAATACTTTTACCTTATTAGAATTGTTGTAGATATAGTTCTTTAGTTTTTATCTTGTTAGTAATAAATCCTAATATTATTCTCCCCAACCAGATCTCTTCTGTCTACATAAACCTTCTCTCAACTTATAGCAATTGTGTGGGGGGTGAGAGAAAACTGGCGGAGAGCAAACCCATGCCATTTTTGGTGGAGAATGCGGGCAAAGACTGCCCAGAGAGGCAGTGGCTGGATCAAACCTTGACAGCGCCCCACACTACCACAGATGCAGAACAGCACATAAGTTTGTGGTTGTCAATTCACTGCCACAAAAAATAGCTCTAATACAGCCAGGCAGAGGGAACAAAAGCCTTCTACTTGTTACACATAAGCAGAGAGCTTTCTGCTTTATCACTTCATTGTGCTCCTGATTAATGAATGGTGGAAAAGAGCCCAGGGAGAATACTCACACCTTCAAGCTATTCCCTCAGCCTATCTTCTCAGTTTTATCTGAGGTAGCCATTTTAGTTGCTAATGGTTACTTTTTGACTATACCTGACTTCTAACCACAAAATGAAATCCTATCAGACAAAAATTCACCTTGAACACTTAAACCTGATCAATGCACGGCATAATATGAAATACCAAATATTTACATGCCTAAAGCAACAAGTTAACCAGAGGTCAATACAGACCTATTCTCACTTCTAAAAAAGAAACAGATTCCTCCTAGGAAGGGTTATAAATACATGTATCTTTCTGTTACTGATCTGGGAAAGATCCTGTCCAGTGGCACTGTTAAAGAACACCAATAATTCTGCACTACACCAGGTTTCACAGCAGCTACAGACAGCTTTTTCCAAATTTCATATGAGAATACTTGCAAAAGGAGAGGAGTCAAACAGACCTTAAGGGCACCTCAGAAAGCTCATGAAGCAAAGCTTATTCATGCAGCTGGTATAATTTGTATACAAGACAAAAAGTCTAGAAGTGACATTTATAGGAACATTTCCAGTGCAACTGATATTCTGTCTGTGTATTATTTGTTTAATAGTAATAATTTTTTTCATAATAAATTTGCATTTGTTATAAATGTAAAGTTCTGTTTTTAAGAATAGTAGATACTAAAGTTTAGTTTTGCAGATGATTTACGGATAAAGTGAATTTTCAGCTGTGTACTGGTTTTGGCTAGTATAGAAATAATTTTTTCATAATGGCTTGTAGAGTTCCATGGTTTGGATCTGCAACCAGAACAGTGTTGACAACGCAGCCTTGATGTTTTGGTTATGGTTGAACTTTGCTTAGGCAGCATGAAGGCTTTCTCACTGCCCTGTCAGCAAGTAGGCTGAGAGTCCACAAGAAACAGTGAGGAGACACAGCTGGGGCAGCTGGCTGCAACTGACCAGAGGGATATCCCACACCATGCTCAGCAATGAAAAGTATGGGGAAGAAGGAGGATGAAGAGGATGTTTAGAGTTACAGCATTTGTCTCACTAAATCACCATTAGGTGTGATGAAGAGTCTTCCTGGAGATGGCTGAGCACAGGCCTACCCATGGGAAGTGGTGAATGAATTAATTATATTGTTTGTGTGTGCAGTGTTTACTATACCCATTAAATTCTCTTTATCACTACCCACCCATATTCTAATTTTTACCTTTCCAATCTTCTCTCCCATCCTGCTGGGGGGAGTCAGTGAGCATGAGGGGCTCACCTGCCAGATGGAATTAAACTGCAACAAGCTGACAGATGAATAAGGTATCTCCTGGTCTATTAATCTTTCTGTGGCTCTTTGGCATTTTTAAACAGCTGTCATTCTCAGACAAGATAAATTAAGGATGGAGTTAAATATCTTTGCAAACATTGGGACTTTATATGAAAAAGACAACATGTAAAAACTTATTAAAAATTATTCATGGTCTGAACTCTACATCAGCTTGTTTTTAAGACTTCTGCAATGAACTTCAGTTATTTCTCTTCAAAACGCACATAGCCCTCAGGGAACTATGAAAACCCAGCAAGACACAGCCCTGAATGTATCAGAAACCAGACTCAATACTTCCTAATCTGATGATTTTGCACAGCTAGTGGGTCAGAGAGTGCTATTCAGCCTCTCAAAAACCGAAAAATCACCCATGCATGCATCATCATCAAAACTAAAAAAGCACCCATCAGCATATTAAGCTATTCCAGTTACAGTCTTCTACATATGCAAGCTAAAAGACAGGACCCCAACTTTGCCTTTTTATCTCTACAAAGTACAGCTAAAATGGCTGATTAAAGTGACTGTCAAAAGAGTTAGTAGTTAGTGTTGCGAAAATCTGCATATCAGACAAGAAATGGAAGATAAAACAAACATAAAACCTCAAGGCCCAGACAAACAGCATAGCTGTTTAGAAATTTTAAAACTTACTTGACACCAAGGATTCACAAAACATCACAAACTTGTCTATCTCCTGAAATGTACATGCCTGTGAAATTTCTGAATGACCAATGAGCTAAAAATTAAGTGAAGCATTCAGTAACCAAGACACCAGATAGCCACAACATCCAGGTATGCAGGAGACAGGATCCTGCCTTGGTTTCTTGAAAACAAGTTTCTAGTGAGAGGCCCATGGACTCTTTCCAATTTACAATGGCAATAACAAGCTTAATTTTCTTTTCTTTTATTGTTCATTATGTTTGGAGGCAATAGCTAAGCATCTTATAGCTCTGACTTATGGAGAAACAAGAACAAGTTCTCACATTTTCTGCTGGCTGAAATTATAGCTCTAAATGTTTGGACATCCTCCCTCCTCTTAATCGTAGGGTCCACCCTAAACTAGTTCAGCTACTTGTCTGAATCTTACCTAGCCTCCTTCAGTCAAAATACAGTAGGCTGACAAAAGGTGACAATCACATTATAGTTGTTCAGGTTAACACAGCTCATTGTTTGAAACAGGGTTACAGGAGCTCTCGACTCACAGCATGGGCGGAGAGAACAGACTCAACAGCAGGACAGTTTTATTTCCAGCAGAAAGTACGCAGCACACAGGAACAATGTCTATGTGCTTCCATTACGGCCTGGATTTGACATCCAGCAACAAGACACACACTTCCACTAGAATTACACCAGTTAATCTTGGATACAAACTCAGCTTTCTGCAAAGATACAGGACAGTATCGAAGGACTTAGTATTTTCCTCTCAGATATTCCAATGGGGATTTTACTGTTTCCTCAATAATCGCCACTGTTAAACTGAATGAATATCATTAATGCCATCTGGGCTTCTGTGGTTATCTAGTGTTTTGCCTCCTGTGTAAAAACCAAATGGATAGCGCAGATCTCTGACATACACCAATAAACTGCCAGTAAGATTACACGCCCCGCCCTAAATGACATCCTTGATAGATTATCATATCTACTGTTTACTGATAATTTTCAAGTTCCTCCATGTATTTTTCCATTACAGAAAATCATGCTAAAAGCAAATGGACAGCTTCAAGATGAACCAGTTGGGAACCCTTTCAAAGTACCACATCCTTTATGTAAGCTGACTTTGAACCTCTCTCTCGCCACACTCTCATCCCTGGTATCACCAAACAAATACAGGATTAACTACAAAAAGTGTGATTTTCTTGTTACAACAGAACTCCCACTGCCATTTATGATTAGCTGCTTTAAGAATATTTACCAGATTAAAGTAACATTCAAGACAGAAGTTTAACTAGGCCCACATCATGAGATAATCATTATTCTCTGGAGTGTACTACCTTATAAGCTGCATTCATCAACCCACATTCAAGCTAGTGAGAAGTCTAAAGTCAGTTTTCATGACCTCTTTCCTACAAATTTGCTGGAAAAATCACATGATTAAGGCACTTCCTCAAATGTTATAGCTGACTAGATGTCAAAAAAAGCTTTACTGACGCAGCTTTTAAAAGCTTCTCTTCAAGCGAAGAGGCTTCCCATTTCTACTTAGGGACTGTCTTTCAAATCGACTGTGTACACAAACACAGGAGCAAAGTGGAACTGTCAGCCAAAACAACTGATACAAAGAGCTTCTTCACCAGTTTTTGCAGTTAGGAGAGTTTTCAGTAACTTTATAATCATTAGGATGAGGACTCTCATTGTTACAGTGATTTAGACACTCAATTTATCTTATCTCCTGCAGCTTTAATTCTAGATCACATCAATGAAGATGTTGTTAATGTTACACTGCAGTCTTTCTCAGTGCACACAACAAGACTCCAGCAATACACAATGTCACATAGAGATGCACAGAAGTCTACTCATGCAACTGCAGGTTCACATCATTTCCTAGTCCTTTACAGCATTTTTCCACTGATCTTTTTCTATCAATGCACAGATTATGCATCTATAAAAAGAAAGAAAGACAGTGGCTTGAGAGAAGGCAAGTGACTTTAAAATCCATTTAAAAGCTTCTTTGTACACTGGGCTTTTTTTTTTGGTTAAGAACAGGCAACAGCTAGAGTAAAACCAAAGAAACATGTACTGATCCTATTACTGTAAAGGTCAGGGACACAGAATTCTTCAGGAAAACAGGAAAAGAAAGATTTTCTTTTTAAATGGGCAACTGAGTACAGGAAAAATCAAAGTTCTTCCAGAGGATACTGGCAAAACACACAGGAGAAACGTGACCACAACAACTCGCCAGGGAAAGCTCCCACTGTAAGGGATGCACAGATAAAGGATTTCTCATGTCTCCTCACGCTCCTTTTCCAGCAAGTCCCAGCAGCCGCCGCAGATCAGAACTGCGCCGGCTCCCGTGGAACTAACCACAGAAAGAAATAAGTTTTTGCAAATTTTCGGAAGAGGGTGAAGCCTCGGAGAGAGGCCAAACAAAGAAAATAGGCTATATTAATCCCCTCAAAGTCCAAGGTGGGAAGGAGGAGACGGACAGATACAAACCAGAGAAACTGGAAAGAGGAAAGGTAGTAATATTTGTTACCCCGGCAGCACAAGAGGGGGCTAGGAGGAGGGAAAGCGGCGGCGCGGGGCAGCGGCACTCCGAGACGAGAGTTGTGGGTCTCCTTCGGCAGGAGGAGCCCTGAGGGGATCCCCGCGCCGGGAGGGACGCGCCGAGCGGGCACTGCCGGGGCAGGAGCGGAAGACCCGGCCTGTGAGGGGCTGTGGCGGAGCGTGGGGCACGGGCACGGGCAGGGGCAGGGGCACGGGCACGGGCACGGGCACGGGCACGGGCACGGGCAGGGCGAGGGGCAGCGGGATGACAGGGAGGGGACGGGAGGGCCCGGCGGGCGCCGGCCCGGCTGCGAGGCTCGGGGCGCGCGGCGGCGGGCGGCCTTTCCTCACCTCCAGAGTGGACACGGTGCTGGTGAAGAGGTCCTCGCCATCCTCCAGCTCCTCCAGGTCGGTGGGCCGCGCCTCCCCCAGCGGCGGCGGCTCCCGCTCCGCCGCCATCTTCCCGTGCTGCCCGGTCTGCGTCACGTGACCGCCCTCCGCCCCCGCCCGCACGTGACCGGCGCGGGGGCGGGGTCGGCGGCCCCTTCATCCCTTCCCGGGTCTGTGCCAGTTCCTGTCCCAACCCCTTTCCCTTCCCCAGCACCCTTTCCAGCCTTTCCCCATCCTCTTCCCCATTCCCCTTCCCTATCTCCTTCCCCTTCCCCTTCCCCATCCCTACCCCCTTCCCCATCCTCTGCCTCCTCTCCTTCCCCTTTCCCTTCCCCACCACTTTCCCCATCCCCTTCTCCTTCCCCATCCTCATCCCCTTTCTCATTCAATTCCCCTTTCCCATCCTCATCGCCTTCTCTATCCCCTCCCCCTTTCCCCATTCCCTTCCCACCTTTTTACTAGTCTCCATCCCCTTCCTCTCCCTTTTCCTCTCCCCATCCTGTGTAGGACGTTGCACATTGCTTTGTAGAACTTTATGAGTTTCGCACAGGCCATCTCTCAAGCCTGTCCAGGTCCCTCTGGACAGCATCCCTTCCCTCCACTGTGTCCACCGCACCACTCAGCTTGATGTTGTCAGTAAACCTGCCAAGGGTGCCCTCAATGCCACTGTCCATGTCACTGACAAAGATGTTGAACAGTATCAGCCCCAGTACTGGCTCAGCCTATTGGTTTCAGTATGTCTCTAAATAAGATTTAGATGTCTTTTAAGGTTTAAAAATTCAGAGTAAGCAATTGAAAAAAATCTATTCAAAATATATAAATATTTTCTAGCCAGAAATGCAGTTTTCTGGCATTACGTTTTTGTAGATTACACTATCATTATAGTCTTATGACCTTTGCAATTTCTTGTGGTATTCCTGTTCCACTATGCTGTTCCTGAAAACTTTTCAAATAACTGACATGCTCACGCTTCATCTAGATACTGGGAGTGAATCACTCCAATAATAATTCCTCTTTATTTATTATTTAATTATTACAATAATAATAGTGTCCTCTCACATTATACTCTTAGATATATCACCATAATTTTATTTTCTGTGATTAGAAAGATCATAAGATATACATTTTGTATTTTTTTTTTTTGATATTTCTGGCTAGTGTACTAATCTAGCATAGTACTCAGGTGTTTAATAGTTTTTCACTGACTAGTTTTCTGACTTCATCAAAATTCATACCTATGTCTTTAACACTCATATACCTAGGCTAAAAATCAGCTCTTTCATACTTTGAAGTAATCATCTTTCCAACAGATGAGTATGTGACAGAAGTAGAATAAAATGAAGTGTAAGCAAGATGTCACCTGTTGGTTTGTTTGTGGGTTTTGTGGTGGGGTTTTTTGTTTGGTTGTTTGGGTTACATCACTCATTAAGAAAGATATGTAAGAAGTTTAGCTTCTCTGATTCAAAATAACATTGTAATTACAAGTCAGGCTAAAGAGATCTGTGGCCACAGAAATCTATCGTAGATGTTTATCTCTTGGGACAGAGGGATCAAGGAATAATGTATGGGTAACTACAGGAGTTGGATTTTTAGCTAATTGAGATTTAAATTTGAAAAACTGGATTGGTAAATCTGTGTGGGAAATCCAGATTAGACAAAAGCAATCAAGAAAATAAATTGGAAAACAGTGCTGCAGGAAAATTTAGGGTGAATGCAAAAAAACCAATGACATATAAGATTGTGATGTGTTACTGAAAAAAACAAACTCCCAATTTAAAGCCAAGCCTCATCCATGTCAGTGTGAGTAATAATGTGTATGTCACTCAACAAATACAAAAGTGCTGTCAATGCTACTCATGCTACGAAGTCATAATCTAAGACAGAGAACAGGAAACTACCCATGTGTCCTAATGGAAACTGCAACCATCTCTTCCTTGCAGCCAGTAAATCCACCTCTGTAATGCTATGTGAGATGGATATGAATTAAGTCAAGAACCCCAACTGTAGAAGTAGAAATATGAAGACTAAGTTTACACATGGAACTTATATATATGTCATGTGCCTGCTTTAATTACCTGGTTACATGATACTGTTCCTATAGGAGCCCTCTTCCTGAGAAACACTGACTGCACAGTTACACTGTTTTTTGTTATTGTCTCCTAGCAGCTCTGTACTCCAATTGTAATACCCACTTCCAACCCTACCCTGAAAATAAAAAGATTTGCCTCTTCACATACATTTCTCTGAGGTTTGTCACTACCAAATCAAAGTGTTTCACAGGCACTGATGAATTTTATCTTCAGAGGATTTCTGTGGCAGTATTACACAGGCGGTGAGCAGAGAAGAAAAAATTTAAACCTAAAGTGTTCACTACTTTGAATTCCCTAACTGAGGCAGCTGGAAATTGTTTGTTTTTTTTTTTTTTTTCTAGAATACCTAACATTTCGTCAGTTTCTTCACACAGACAACATTCTCCAGTATCACGGTACTAGCCTTACCCTCACACATTTTTAGGAGTGGCCTTTTATGTCTTTCCTTCTCTATTCTGTCCTTTACTTTCCCTCTATTGGCCCTTGTCAAGTCCCATACTTTCTTGATTAGCCTTAGGAGGCATTGAGAACCCTCCAAAAATGCTAATTTCTGGTTTTGGCCCATCAGCCACTAGTTCCTCCAAGTCAATACATCTGCCCCAAAACTTCCACCTTACTTCTGCTTTTGCCCACAGCATCTCTAGACTCTGCAAACCTTTGCAGTCCAGCCCTTCAGAGGAGATAGGGAAATCAAAATTATGTTCTACATAAACACTCTTTGGAACTGTCGCACATTAAAAAGCTTCCTTTGTTTATGCAGGATCATGTTTCATGCAGGAGTATAATTTTGTCAATTTTAAGTGGCTTTTAAAAGGAACAGTGCAACAATATTAGGGCTCTGGGTCATTTCCCTGGTTCAGGTCACAGAGGTGCTGAAACACTGAAAGGGTTAAAAGAATTTATTTGGATTTAGGTAATATAGCATTTTTTTATCTTGATTCTGTCCATCTGTCAAAAACCATTAAATTAGATGCAAAATAAAGATGACAATGTTCTAAGCAACGTGAATCAAGGTTTCTAATAAAATATGACAGATTTTTGTAATTTCTTCATGTGTGTCTTAGTATTGCACTCAGTATACCTAGCATAATAGCCACTCTAATATTGTGTTATTTTAATAACTGAGATATTAATTAAACTGGAAGAAACTTAAGACTTAAAACAAGCTATTCTGGAAGAGAGAGTGACAGTGAATTATACAAGCCAAGATCAGCCCCCTGGTTTGGATCTGCAGGGAGCCACAGGAGGTTATCTAGTCCAGTTGCCGAAAAATGTTTGTCAAACTTTTTCTTCAGCAGTTCCAGCAATGAAGACCCCAAAACCTCTGCAGGCAATGTGCTTTAATGCTTTGCTCTCCAGGATCGGAGAAGATATTCTTCCTGCCTAACCTCATGCTCTGTCACCACGAGTTAAACATCCTCATATGAAGTATGACTTTGTAGCAACATGACACTGGGCTTGTGATTATATTCAGAACTGATATTGGCCTCATTTTGTATCTGTGGTTCAGTTGGACTTTGGATAAAATCTCACATTCCCTGTGGAATTTTGTCTTTCTTTTTACTGGCATTTACTTCAATCTGTTTTGACCACTTTGAATTCTCTTGCTATGCTACAGCATTTTGATGTCACTTGCAAATGCAGTATGCATTCTCCCTGTTCTATTACACATGAGAATAATAAATTGTATCAGGCCTACAGTGGCCACTGGCATCTTTCATTCAATTCATCCTTTTATAAAAATGGTAATCACTGAAAAATAACTTCTGACTTGGTTTTCTAACCAGTTTTGTACCTAACCTATAATAGATTAGCATATATTTCATTAGCTTTCTTATGAAAAAATCATAAAAGATAAATTTTCAGGAAATACTGAGGGAATACTTTCTCACTAAGAGATATTGCAAAAAAATGCCTAAATACAGTGTGCTTAGAATTAGAGGAGATGTGGTTTCGAGATTTTATTTTTCCAATTTATAAAATATTGAAGAAGGAATATTGTGTTATTTTGCAGTGACTGCATTAGCACACAGCAGTAAAGCCTTGCAGTGAGTCAGCCTTCCTAAGAAAAATTTACCATATCTGTGCATTTGATTCATTTGCTCACTCGTTCAGTCAGCCAAATGAACATTACACTTCAGATCAGGATGACTGTTCTTCTGTGAAATATACACCACCTTTCCATCTGGGAATGTAATTGCATATTTTATTAAAAAAATGATTTGTTTGGTCACCTTTCTTTGCCAGTGAGTGGTCAGTGTTTTCTTTTATTACAGAAAAATAATTTTTATATATGTAAAAGAGACCGGTTCTTTTATCAGTCAGACATTTCATTTGCTGTTGGACTAGTGATGGGTACTGCTCTCTATCAAATAAGAAAATCGGAGTTTCTGTTCCCTAGTTCATCTAAATAACACTTAAAGTTCTATAGCTAGTCTATATTAGCTGTATGTTTACCCTGTTTCAATAGGAAGATGATGTAGAAGAGTAGTAGTTTTTTCCATCTTGATAAACACTAATGGCAGGTGAAAAATAAGCACGAAACATTGGTTACTGTGACATACATTTATCTGCAATTCGGATTGTCCTCCACTGTTTATGCTTTACAGGAGAGAGAATGGCTTCCAGCAAAGTTTTGGTTTTATTTTATACTGCTAACCTTACATCTAAACCAGGCCACTGATGTGAGACACAGCAGCATCTGAGATATCCTGATTTGCTTTGGACTTCAGTCACTCACTCCCTAACAGCTGCCTGTCAAATCTCATGGTTTGTGTCCCAATACAGGGGTCATGCTGGAAAGAAATATAAGGATATGGTCAGCAGACGGTAGACCTGAGACGTCCCTTGCCGAAATAGAAGGCACATGCTTAAAAAGACTGATGATTCAGAATGGATGGAGAGAGGACAATATTTGGATAAAGCACTTGCCTGAAGCTAACCCTTCTTCAACCACCAGTTTACTTCCACAGAGAGAAGCATAGTCTTAATCACATTAAAGGTTGCTAAGGCTTCCTCAGTGCCAAGTAACTAATTGTTCATCTTCAGCCCAGCAAAATTTTGGGGTCATATAATTTCAAGCCCATGCTCCATGACTGAGTCAATTTTATACATTTCTACAAATACAAAGCTGTCTTGACCTGTTTTCCTGTTTTCAGGGAAGGTAAGGAAATCATGTATGGTGTGCAGTTGGTTCCATGTAAGGGATGAACATTTGCAGAGTTTTATTAATCAATTTTAACTCATTTTGTCAGAGTTTTGTTGTTGTAACTCATTTTGTCATTGTTACAAGATTTTTTATGTCGAATCACTAAAGCCAACATCTAGTTTTTGCTATACTCTTGTAGGACTTTCAGCTAAAGGTAAGATCATCAGAAGCCATCAGTCTGCTTTAAGACTCATACGCAATCTTAAATGCTGTCTGAGTGATACTTGTATCAATTCATTTCAGTGAATATTCTTTGACTCCTTTTGTAGAGCTATCTGTTTATGTTGATGTTTTGAGTTGTCTTAATTCTTTCATCCAAAACTGCATGACACAAGAAAAACAGAACAGTAGGGAAAGGATGCTGGACCTTTGGTACAGTGTCAAGATAAGTCAGTGCAGAATATCAATTAGTGCTGTCCCTGTGTGGCACATCAAGAATTACCATTTGAAAATCTGTCTGGTTAGAGAAAAGGTTTCACGTTATGCAGTTTTTCTTTAATGGATTCCAGGTTTCTTCAACTATAGATCATTTTCTTCAGATGGGATACAGGGTTAGGTTTCTGCAGCTACTTTCTGGTACTTCATTAGAAACTTCTCTATGCCTCCTAACTCTTACCATCACTGATTTACCAGTGATGAATGTAACGTTGCCATTCAATTTTCATCTGATTTGTCCAGGAAAGATTTAATCTAGTCAGAATATTAGAGTCAGAATGATAATGAAAGCAGTTTCAGAGAAAAAAATTCCAAATCAATCAAACACACAAAAAACCAAACGAAATTCCCCTCAGAAAACAGAACACCCCCCAAATCCCAACACAAACCAAAACCAAACGCCCTTCCCCCACCAAAAAAACTCAAACCCAAACCAAAACAACAACAAAACCCCAAGCAAACCAACAATTAATTTCCAAGTGTCCATTTGTAGAGGAATTATTAAAAAAAAAAAAAATAAAATCACCTGCTGAAAACATGCACTTTGTTAAAAAAATTCCTGTAACCAGAGTCATGTCAGTGTACCTCTATCAGCCAGCAGTACTTTCTCCATCCAGTGTAGAACTTACTAAGATGAGAGCTTGAAATAGTTTTGTGTTAAAACTTGGTAGGTGAAAAAAAGTTTATATTGTCTTTCTCTTTCGAAGAATTATAATTCTTGAGCTAATCTTAGTTTAGAAAATTTGAGGAGGGAGCAGGGGAGGTTGTGAATGAAGCAGAAAGTTTTGCTTCTTTGTGTGGAGAATTAAGGCAAAAGCCTGAAGGTAGAGAAGGTGGCAACATGGAAGAAAATGGAAGTGACAAGCAGCAAAACATGATGTAACAGCCTTTCCAGTTAGCCACCATAAATTTAGGAGATCTGTCTCGAGCCTGTGGGAAGGAAGCTTATTTCCCTGCTTGCTTGGCACAAAGCAGAGGCTGTGTGACAATCAAACACACCAGCCTACTCCTCTGCTGTAGGATCCTAGTAATGGGGGCCTTGTTCTGTCACAAGGTGGCTGAGAGCTTTCAGTTGTTACCATGGGAACAAAAGCAGATTTTACCAATCACAGTACTTTTCTAAAAGGTCTGCATTCTTAAAACATTAAACTATAGTGCTGGTTAATTAATTCATTTATAAAACATGCATACAGTGAAAAGGAAACATTGCAACAAGTTCTTTGGGATAGATAAGGACCAGTATTTCTTATTTATGTTCCAGACACAGGAGGCAATGTATTTTGTATGTTTTCATAACTTTGAAGCCATTTCTAGGAAGGCACCAGTAGGGTCTCCGAAAAGGGTCAGGTTTTTGCTTTCCAACTGTTCCTCCACTGTAATTACACATGTACAAAAGGAAGGAGGTGTTGCATCTATTCCTTTTTAGTGTTTAGTGCTTTAAAATAGTTTTCCCCTCTCAACCTGCTGAGTGCAGTTGATTTGAGGTAATTCACCTAGATTTTAAAGCAGCAAACAAAAGAATGGAAATCTGCTCTCTGAAACCTGTGTTGGAATTTTAAGAACATGCATGTCCAACACATGGTTCCAAACCCCTTCATTTCATTTCTCCCTTACCATTTTCATATGCATTTGGGTACAGTTTACACCTCATAACTTTAGCTAGCTAAAAGGCAGCAATCTAATGAAAGATATTTCAGCTTAGTTTGTAGGCTGTTGAAGGAAATAGTCAAAGAACAAGATGATTTCTCATGCATCCTGTCTGTGTTTAGCTCTTAAGACAGGATGGATTGGCTGATGAGTGCCTATTTCCATTGCCAAGGGAGGATGCTTACTCACAGGTAGATGCTTGATTTTAAAACAATTGTGATTAGGTGAGAAAATCTCATTCAGCAAAACATATGCATATATCCTAAATTATAAGCTGACTAAATTAATGAGCCTTAATCTTAAATGCAGCTTTCTGGCTAATCACAATATTTATCATAATAAAGATTATAAAGTGGCTGTAGAATTAACCTGAGATAAAATATTATCAATAATACTCTGTCCAAAATTAGCCTGAGAAAAAATTTCTTCCCTGCCCTCCAGACACACTGGTGCATGTCTGCTGCTGCTTTAGAAAAACCAGAACCTTAAAATTAAAGAAAACAAAAAGCACTCTCAAACTTAAAAATATCTCTCAAAATGTTTGCATTTGCATGGAGTAAGACAGCTAAGCAACAGAAAAAAATTGTTTCAAAATGTCTCTGGTAATTTTTTTCAGAGTATAATCTCCAATCCACAGAGATTTTTTTTTCCACTTTTTGAACATATAAGATAAGGGCATGTGAAAGCAATTTTTCATTGAAAATTTCTCAGTGGATATACATGAACCAGAATTTGCTTTATTTCAAAGTTTCACAGCCCAAATGCAGCTGTAATTTGCATCATTTACAATTTTACAGTAAACTGACTTGGAACATCTGTCTACATTATAGCCAGACCAGGAGAAAGATAAGTAGGAAAAATGAAAAACTTCTAACAGAATTGATTTCCACCAAATAACACTGTCTCTGGCTGTTATAACAATTAGTTTATCAATTTAATGTTGATTATGGCTTTCCCAATAAGTAACAGGAAAACTTGCAAATATCCACTGAACAGCAGTGCAAAAAAATTCTGGTACTGTTGCCAATAGGGCTGATACAGTATTTAATACACAGTATTAAATACACAGTATTTAATACACAGTATTTAATACTTGTGTATCTAATACATATATTTATTTTTTTCTTTAAGATCCTTGCAAATGTGTTTAGCAAAAATCTGTCTTTATAAAATAGTTCTTCTTTGAGATATTTTATATCACTGTACTCTGTTTAAATTTATCCTGTGGAGGCGTACATTTGGGCTTGGAAAAATCTATTTCCTTTAAGTTTGTGCTTCAAGTGATAACAGTTGCTAAACACAGAGTTAGAAAAAAAAAGATTATTGTCCCAAGAGTGTTGAGAAAGCAAACAACATATTGTCTAAATACATTAATAATGTTTTCAAAGTTCTTCATAAGAATACAATTTCAAGAGCTCAGTGAAGTCTTTAGAGGATGATGCAGTCATAAGATACTAAGGAATCCATTGATAAAGAGATGGGGACTTCAGTAACAAACCGTTGATGTCTCAGAAGGGATTTTTTAAACATTTGACCTGCATAAACTACAAATTTAGCTACAGAAAAGTGTGTGTGACTTTCTAATCGTCTATTTATCCAGTTTGTGTTGTATCCTACAATATATTTTTTATTTACTTTGATTAACCTAGAGTTGTATAGGGCAAAAAACAGGGCATCAAGCATCTCATTTCAATACCATAGGTTACAAGTAGATTCTGCCAGTAAGTTAATTAATGAAATCACTGAATCTGCTCAAGAATAGTTTTGTATAAACTGAAAGTGGTAATAATAAAATTAATCATGAGCATTCCAGAGTAGCACATGGTATGATTGTTTAAACTTCATCTAACCAGTCCTCCTTAAAAATCTAAATATTGCAGTAACAAGGGATGTTCTATCCTAGGCAAGTTTTCACTTTCAGATAAAGACAGGCAGTAAAAAGCTTTATCTTACTCAATTTTAAGCATGATATTGAATTTCCTGTACTGTAAGCATCCTCATTTTTGTGTTCCCCATTTAGTTGGAAGGAGATACATACATTCAAAGACGAATTACAGTTTTTCTCTAGGTCACCCCCACTTATCTCTTTATTTCTTCTATTGACCATACAGGAAACTTATAGAAAGTCTTATTTTACCTTTGGCTCTTACCTTGGCAATTCAGGTAGATGTCTGATTTGACACAAGCTACATTTTAGCTTTTTTTTGCTTTGATCTTTGATCTTCAATCTATTACAAAAATGTCCATCTCCACATGGTAAAAGCCACTGTAAAACCATACATGGAGAGGGAAAGGTTAGGGAGGTAAATGCATATCACTGTATATGGGTAAAGTATTTATGTGTAGTTGTATAGTCTATATACGTGGCATATAGATACTATATATATTCCCTATATAGTCTATAGTATATTTACACTCTCCAAATATATTCATTCTATATGTATCTCTATATACTCTCTCTTTATATGGAATATAATGTCTACAGTGTATATATATGTGTATATTTTATACATGTATATGTACAGCGGACAAAATGGAAACAAATGTAAATATTGGAGGGAAAATATAAATATTTGTCTATAACAAAAACAAAAGATTTGTCCCAGAGATCATTAAGTTCTCTTCCTGTGATTGCTAGTATACTGGCACATTAGTGTAAGGATAGTGGGCTGATATCTCAGTTCCTCTTTTTTGTTTTCAGTTCTACAGATTAAAATGGGAGAAGGAAGAACAGTCTACCACTTCCTGCCTGACTCTAGGAATACAGATCAGAAACCGCTGACATGCTGATTTATCCAGACCAACAAATACAACCTCTCCATGGAACTAATTATTTCAATATATTTGAACTCCTTGAACTATTTTGAACATTTTCCTCCAAGAAACACACCCTCCTTCCTCTTCATAGATCAATTAAGTTTCTACAAAATATGTGCTGTTTTGAAGCATTTGTTTTCAAAGGATCTTAAAGTTTATGGTGTTTCAAAGCTGTTTTCCCAGCTGCTTGCCTGAGAGCTGTCACTGCCCACTCACCTCAGTGGAGGTGTGCCAGTGCCAGTGGGAGTGATCACTCTTCGAAGCCATTGGATGAATGGCCAAAACTATAAGATCAACATGCTGGGAATCACTTGCTGACAACAAGCAGCTCAGTACATAGGTTGGGAGCAGTACCTGCTCTGTGAAGATGTGTCTTTTGGCTCATCACGAAGTCTGTGTTAGCAGAGAGTGTGATTGTGTTCCGATTTTTGTTGCCCTGTCCTGTGGGAGGTTATTGCTGTGCTGATCTTCCAGCTTGCCGCTGAGATGCACACTTAGAAGTGATTTTGCCAGCCCAGGCAGGATCCAACTGGGTTTGCTGAGCAGCCTAGCTGTTTTTGTCCCAGGTGGTCTAAAAACAACTCCCACTTAGGCTTGGTGACAGAGACAAAAGTCTAAAAATATAAAATATTTCTTCTATGGAAAATAAGTAACGAATAGCACATGTGAGAAGTGGTGAAGTAAAAAACATGATGGTTTTGGAACAACAGTTAAAAATTAGGGTTTCTGTTTAGAGAGCATTTATTATGTCAGACAAAATGATTGAACTACTATTCAGTTGCAGTACTTTTTGATATTTAAAAATTAAATAAATCTGGTTCAGTACTAAAATCTGGATGTAGTTGAAACCTTCAGAAATGCTTAGATATTTATATGTTGTTCTGTCACTCACAGTTAAACTAAATTAAATATTTAGAAGTTTAATTAGTCTTCATATTTTAAAATATGAATGATCTCATCCTTGATATTTGGAAGATTAAGTATATATTCATTTTTTTTATATGGGAGGACAATTTTTTTAGTGGTTAGGATAAGACCATAGTTTTGCTTTGTTGTAGCTATTTCTCTGATCCTACATTTGGTCAAGCTTTGTCAGCAGCATAGATAGAAAGGCAATGCATACAGCTTCATTCTTTAAGTTACCTACAAATTTACTTCACATCTCCAGGATTCTTCAGGTACCTGTTTTCTAATGAGACCAAAAGGGTTGGGCACACTCACCTGTGTATTGAGCTTTAGTTATTCTTTGACTTTTAGCTAAACATTCCAGAGACTTTATAAAAGTGCATACTGCCATGTTAGCAACAGATACCTGCTGGGAAGGTGCCAGCCTCCACTGAGCTAAAAAATTCACTTGGAGTTCTCAGTGAAGGAGGAGCAACAACCAGAGTAAGAGGCTTCCTCCTTTAGGCTGTCTGTAGAAGAGGAAGTGTCCCATCCACTTCCCAGAAGACGGGGCTGATTACATGGAGCAGAAAAGGATGCATCATAGCCCATGCAGCAACTGGACACGGTCTACCCCTACAGGAGAGGGTGTTGATGTCTGTCCCTGACAACACGTTATCAGGACTATACATCTGCTAAATACTATTTGTTCATTTTGTTATACTGGCATGTGTATGTATTCTACTACTAATTTCTATTACTAAAAGACTTCTATTCAGCAAGGAAGGGCTGAAAAAGTTATACTGGCACATACTTCTTGTGGAGCAGATTGCTGATATTATGGGGCTTGTCCCAGAGGCAACATTGTCTGTAGAAATGGTGTTAACTGACAGAAGTGGGAGAAATACAACAGCAGTCTTGGCACTAATGCTTTTGCAAAGGTGTTTAGGCAGCAGGAATCTATGAAGACAGATGTTTGCTGTGCCGTGCAACCTGATACAAGTTGTCCAGGCACCAACTGTCTGGTCATGGAGGAAGTGTGAGGAAGGCTGAGCATCTCTCAAAGAACTGGATCCTACACCTGCTCAGCAGGCTCCAAGACACAGTGTAGCTGTGGCCTTTACATCCCTTCACTGATCACAGAGGAGTGGATGGACATTGGGGGAGGATGGCATATCTTGAGATGCTGTGTCTTCTCTCCCCTGTATTTGTGGCATACTGAGGATACAGCTGGAGCATTCAGAAAGTGTCTTAAAAGCTGCCAGTGAAAACATAGACAGGTGTATAAAGATGGCTCTTTCCTTAGTTTTTGCATGTGGAATATAGGATTCAGGGTAGAATTAAAAAATATTTAATATATATTTCTGTATGATCTAAACAACTTATGTATACTGGGTTAAGGTCATGATTAGTGCAACCTGTTTTAATATTACATGAGATAAATTCCTTCAATTGTTTTTTAAGGTCTTATATATTTTTACTAAGACTTTTAAAACAGAGGAAATTAAATTCTTCTCTGAGGTTCTGATAGATGGAACACTTTAATGCTGACATTGTGCTGCTTATTAGATCCAAGTATTAGCTTATCCAAATAAAATCAAACGGAAAACATTAGTGGATTTGTACTTATGACTTCAGTATGACGGGAATGCATTGTGGGTTTTCTTGTTTAGAGAGCAAATATTTTTTCGAAGCCATTTCTTTTAAAAGATCATGAACATATACCATCAGCATTAGGAAACTCTCATACTAATTTCTAACTAGAGTATAAAAAAAGGAAAAAATCTTATTTTGGACTAGTGAGCTTTTTGTTCTCTTATAACAGCTCTAAGCTACTCCCAAGAATATATTTCTTTTTGTTAACTCGGTACGTTGACATGGAACCTGTTATTTTAGATGAGCGTGTTACTCTTGGAAAAATTAATTGGTCTCAGTTTAAGAATTTTGTATTTTTCTTCCTCAAAGAAAAAAAAGAAAAAGCATTAGATTTCATTTTTATTAGACATTTGTGTCAAAGCTGGCATAGGCGACATGTTACTTCATGAATTCAGTAATTTAAGAGACTTTGACTTTCTTTTCCAACAGAGGTGCTTAAACTACACTTGGTAACACAGTTCATATCCAGAACATGCTTCCGTGTTGCCACTTGTGACCTCATACTCTGTATTCTTGGACTTTCTTTGAAAATTCATGGTCTGAAATGGTCCTTTACTTGTGAGATTACAGGGTATTTTGGGTTACATTTGGAGCTAGGTAGACTCCCTCTGGTGGCAAATTTAAAACTCAGCTGTCCATGGACTACCATTTCTTTACATTGGCCAAGTAGCTACACTGGCAGAGAACAAAGTGCATTAAAACTTATTGTGAAAATAATGTGATTGGAGCCTGTCTTTGTGCTTATTTATGAAGTGGATAACAAAAGTCACCAAGATGTACTCCAGAAAAGCATAATAAAACCTGTACACTAATTAGAGAATTAAAAACTGCTTCATGTACCAAGATGAGGAATATACTAATAAAACAGGAGTAAGAAGTAACTTGCAATATTGAGAAATACTAATCTACTGAATCAAAGCCATTATATGTTACTGAACCAAACTCCTAAAGTCATTTTTGTCTTTAGAAAGAGCGTTTCCCATGGTAGTTTTGGGTAATTACCATAATACACATTTTCAAAGACACGTCTGCTTCCCAGAGAAGCTATCTGAAACTGACAGGAAGCTGTTGTCTTATCCATCTACCATAGTAGGGAGCGAAAAAGCCATGTCAAAAAGGAATAGTCAGTGCTTCACAGCCAAAATCCAAAGATGTTGTAAGTTCAAAGCACAAGTGGCTATTCTGAGTCAGTCTTTCAATTGTCATTTAGTTGATAAAACAAATTTAGGCTTAATAAACTTATATTTATTCTATTGATAAGTGAAAGGCTGAAAAAGGATTAAATTCTGAAATTAAAGAATTTGAGAATTGTCTGTTAGAATTTAAAAAATCATAGGAAACCAATATGAAACACAAGGACTGCTAAAGAAACAAATCTGCATTAGGAGATTAGGAGTGTAGAGTGAATTACAAGTTGATCCTGTCGGTATCACTGCCAAAACAGATAACTTTCATTAGGGGGTTATTGACCGGACAATTTTACACAGGGTCCAAAAGACAGACTTTTTTTTTTTTCCACTTAACTCAGTGCTCAGGCCCCATGCCAAGAATATTGTGTCTGCAGAGAACAGTAAAAAAGATGTAGACTAACTAAAAGGACTTCAAGAGTCAGCAGCAAGAAGGATAAGAGCTTAAATAACATGATCTGTGAGGAAAAGCAGAGAAAGCAATGAGGGGCATAATACTAATGTAATATGTGAGAAGTTCTAAAGAATGGTGTATAAAAAAGTGGCAGTAAATCATTCTGTATTTCTCTCATAATGTGGTAAGAAATAAAGGTTTATTTGCATGTGGGAAATTTTGGGCAGATAGTAAGAAAACTTCCTAATATATGCAGAGTTGGTCAGGTGTGGATCACCTCTTCATGACACATTTTACAGTTGTTTGAACATTGTCTTTCAAGAGTGGTCTATGTATATGTGACCTTAGAACAAGGAGCATATTGGGCGACTTTCTTTGTTCCAGGTTGCAGGATGGCATCTGTTAATACTACGGAGTTTCTACAGAGTAATTACTTTTGCTCAGTTTTAGACTTCCATGTTGAAAAGTAGCTATGAATGCAAGAAAAAGCACCGAATTCTCTCATTCCATTGGAGATATCCACATTTTATGAATTATTGAAATGTGCTTATCAAGAGACACAGAATTAAACTATCATTTTTTCTTGCCTCAGAGTTTTCTTGAAAAAGGTGACTAGTGTGTAATGCTTGTTGTAAAACTTATTTGTTATGTTTGGCATCTGCTGCCACTGAATGGTACCAGGGAGTCTGGATCTGTTGTTTTTCCTCCTTCATCCACACTTCACATATTTTTTTCAGCTGTATTTATATCTGAAAGGAAGCCACAGGGGATTTTTTAAGAGGGAAGAATCCAACACAAACAAGCGTTCCAATTCACGTGAAGCAAGATAGTAATCCTGAAACATAAACCAAAATCACTTAGATCATTCTGTCACAATATAAATCCTGGACACAGTATTTTCTTAAGAATTTTTTAAAAAATGATCTTGCCTCTCACATTTGTTCAAACCAATCAGTTATTTTTGTCAGTTAGGTGTATGTCTGTAGTAACGTTATGCCTTATCATGGGATAATAGGAGATGGAGTTGGAACAGATATCAAGAAGTTTCTGGTTCATCGCATTGCTTTATGTTCCTCTGTCTCTTATCTGACAATATGTACAGGTCCATTTTTAGAATATACAGTTTTTTTGTTTTCATTCTAATTATTGAAGCAAACTGATGTGGCAATTTAAAGGTAGAGGGAAAAGCCCTGCGTAACAGAACCTGGGACATTGTGGTGATCCTCCCTGTCTGCCTTTCAACATTTTGCTCAGTCAAATATGTATTTTGTTTTCCTTTTACTCTTTATGCTATTTTACAGTTTAATTTTCTAGAATTGTTGCCTTCTACCTCGTGTCTTTCCTTGATCCTTATTTCCTGTGTTACCTTCACAGACGATGGTGCAAAGAGAACTCAATGGAATGACTTGTTATAGAAGAGCCATCAGAAGCACAGTACTTTTTCAGTGAAGAAAACGGAAATACAATAAACACGGAGATTATACTGGTAATTGCTGAAAATCATGTCAATATTTTGCCAGTCCATTTTCCCTACTCCAATTGCATTTATGATTTATGCATTTATGTTGTGATCTGGATATGCTACATAAAGACACAATGATTACTCAGTGTTATATCCAAGCAGTTCGTTCCCTCCCTCAGTTCCCTGGTAGTTACTTGTTATTTCCTCTGGACATCAGAGTCCCTTCTCCACTCTTTCAGCACGGACCTGATGCCAGTAGCATGACTAAAATCCAGGCGGAAAGTGGTGGCTGACCTTCTACTTGGGTGCTTATGGGAGTCTGATCTGTTGGAAACAACCTTCTAGTGAAAAATCCAGACTGTTTCTTGGGAGGTTCTTATACCCAATGCAAACCTGAAGGCAGGAAATAATTGTGTAAAACAGAATAGTTTATAAAATTAATGAAAAATGCCTGGAGAATAGAATCATATCTTTCTGAACTTCATGGTGATGCAGTATAGGCCACCCATGGTTTAGATATGTTTACTGTTTAGTAAGTACTATTTAGATATGCTAAATTTGGAATTCAATAATATAAATTTTTGCAGAGTTTTTTTGTAATCAATTTTCAACCTCCTTTGTGTTCTGTGCCCACCCTTACTATTTTCCAATTACTGTTGCTACATGTGAGTTGTTCTGAAGCTTGTGCCACTGTCAGATTAGGGACCAGCTGGAAGAACCAACAACATTTTCTGCTGCAGGTGACCTGCTGTCCCTTCAGGTTCTGCTCTGGAATGGATACCCAAGGCTAGCAGCTGGATTGTGAAACTCTAGTTTATAAAATCATGATTAAAATGAAGAAGAAGAAGAAAAAAAGTCCTTTGTGTTTAATTTTATACTCTATTTGCAAGACAAAGACTTACAGTAGTTGAGAAGCATGTTGAATTTCTGAATGCTTGATAGCAAAGATTCCTCTGCCCTGAAAACAGGGAAGAAGAGTGAACTTAAGGTACATACAGTATCTTGTAATGTGACATATGCTTATATAAATAAAAAAAATATGTTGATCTGTAGTTATTGCTGTTGACTTGGGGTTGTCTGGGTGATACCCCTCCATTTCAGTGTGTAATCTGGGAAGTACCCACAAAATTTTGTGAGTTCTGTAAGGTATGTTTCTTTTCCAGTGGCAAGAAAAGTGAGCTACAGCAACAAAAAAATCTAATGGTTAGTTACCGGAAAGAAAGCATACAGATCCTTGAAGAAGACCAATTGGGAAAGAAAAAATAATTTTTCTATGTCCATGATTAAAAAATTCACAAGAATTCTGTGTATACGCAGGGGTTTCCGTCATTCTTATGAGATCGATGTGTTTCCGATACGTCAGCCAGCTTTGATGCTGGAAAAGGATTCTTACCAGTCTTATACTGTTCCTACATCATCCTAAAAGGTCTATTGATATATGAGCTGAAACACAGATGAAGAGGAGTAAAGAAGTTTAAGGCTTCACTGATGAAACTTGTAAGCTAGTTCATCAAAGAGCAGCTAGAAATCACATTTTTAGTGAGTTTTTCTCTAAGAAGCACTGTGAGTTTACATGGTCTGTTCTTCAGGACATTTACACTACCTGTGAATCAGGGTTGAGTTTGCTTATGTTAAAGTTCAGTCAAGAAATGGACTCCATCATTCTCTCATTGGACATCATGGGATATATATTTTATGTTATGCAAATAGTAAATTCTCCAAGAATTCATTAATTGATGGTCTAAAGGCTATGAAGAAAAACGTTACATTATAATTCCCAGAATAATAGGGAGTTAAAAAATAATGTCAGATTTGGCTTTCATGAGTTGATTTTCCCCAGCCATATTCTTACATCAGTTTCAGTTTATTTTTTCCAAGTCCTTGAGCCTGATATCTCTTTGCATAAGTTTAAGTGTTATGAAACACGGAAGGGACTTAGGAGGACCCTATAGGCTGTGTTCTGCCATATCCACCATGTGTTATCTGTGAGAGCCCTTTCTTAAACTGGCTGGATCCCAGCTCACTGGGAATGCCTGGACGACTCTACTAGTGTTGAAGATTGTTTCCTTTAGTTCTTGTAAAACCATCGTAAGGTGATAATGTTTAACAGCATTCCAAGTGCTTGGGAGTACATGTTGCAAAGAGTGGGGGCATACACTAGTTTTTCTTACCTTGTTTGTCTTTGCCTTAGGTAGCTTTATCCTTCACTCTTAGTACACTCTGTAGGATTTTTTTTTTAATATTCTAAATCCTTCAGTTGTGCTTGGATTTGTAAAAGCACCACAGAGCTGAATATTTTGCTTTCATTTCATTTATGAGGAAAAATACTTGGACTTCATTTTGGACTACAAAACTCTTTGATCTCAGAGCAAGAGGGGCAGGCAAGCACATGCAGAACATATTGATGCTCCATAAAAAACAAAGAGAAAAGAGCAACAAGTAGAGAAGATCTGTTCAGGCAAAATGAAATAATGCATTTCTTTCCTGGTAAAACAATAGTAAACACTGCCTGAATATTAATTAGGATAACTAAAGCAAAAAAATACTACAGTATAGCTGGAACAAAGGGATATTTGCCACAGAGGTGGCAAACCTGAATGAATACACATTCTGATCCTCAGCAGATATGTGTACATGTTATAAGAACAGAGCTGTTAACCATCCCATCTATGTAATGCGTGCTGGATCATAAAAATGCAATGCATACATGTTTGTTTATGGTGCTTGGCTTGAAAGCAGCACATTTGTCATGGCACTAGATGGTCACCTGCTAAAAGTTGCCCACATTCTGCTTGTGCGTCAATAATATACTTACCCTGGTTGTCTAGAGCTCAGTAAAGTCAGTCAAGTTTCCAGGGAGAATGGCACTATTTGTATGCTACAAGAAGAGTGAAAGGGAATTTAGGTGCAGTGAAAAGGGATGAATGCACACTTTTAAACTTTCTAAGACATTCAAACAAAATAATTAATTTGTTTGTCAACATAATAATTAACTGAAGGACCTGCAGATAAGAGAAGACCTCAGATACTGGGCAGCATCTAAAACATGGAGCTTACTGATCAAGTTAGTACATGTATTTGTGTTCCATCTTATTTTGTATAAATACCTTATATGAGGTAGTGTTGTTTGTCACAAAACTAAGGAATGTGTTAAAACTCAGGAAAGCTATGAGATGCCTGAAATTGCATAGACATATTGAACATGGCCCATACATTCCAATAATGAGAAATTCAAACTGATACCCTAAGATGTTCCCAAAATGATATCTGGAAAAACCCTCAACATTGTTTTTCTGTCAGTCCAGGCCGGAAAGCATCAGGATGCACCATGCAATGACAAGTGCTATTTGGAATGGCTGTGGGAGGAGTCCACTCTGGGCAAGCACAGAAAAGGTCAGCAAGCCAAGGCCCCTATGGTATCAGGAGACCACTGACATGCTGAATAGTGCTCTGGACAGATTCGGCAGGGAGCAGTTGAGTTGGGTCAGTGTAAACACCTGCACTCTATCTAAGCTGCTAACTTCTGTAGAGGAATTTCTCCTAATTGGCCCGTATAAGGAAAACTAATGTTAGGCAGGGGAAAAAAGCATATACTGGTCAGATAGCAGATAAGAACCTCAGTCTGACCCAGCTGTGTCTTGTCTGTGACAAAGAAAAGTGAAATAAATTGCAAGGTCATTGCACCCTGCCTGTATCAGACTGTCTTTTATATTCAATAAATGATGTGTGATTACAGTAAGCAGCTAGCTTTGAGGGAGTATATTTGGCAAAGCCTCTCCCCTCTCTCTTCAGCACTGGTGCTATGGCTTTGTGCCATGGTATCCTCCTACCTGTCAAAATACTTGAGTCTGGATGCACTGACTGCTACTGAGTGAGGAGAAAGCCTGGAGTAACGCAGCCACCTCTGGAATGCTCACCGTGGTGAAGTCACTGGGCAGAGAGATTGCTCTCCCCATACCCACAAGGGTCATTATGATATCTACAGGACTTCCCTCTCAAATAGGGAAAAGTGGTTTTAGGAACTAACAGGCTATTTTGTCTAGGTCTGTGGTTTGTGGAGGATATGGCAAAGTGATTGTCTCCATCTATTTTTCCCTTGTTCCCTGTGGTGTTTTTTTTTTGTTAGTTTGTTTTGGTTCTTTTTTATTTTGTTTTGTTTGGGGATTTGTTTTGTTTTGGTTTGGTTTGGTTTAGTTTGTTTTTTTATAACTAAGTGTTGTTTTTTTCTCATTTCTTTCCCTCAAAAGCTCAACATTTGAATTTATTTCTTTTATGAGTAGCATAAACTGAAGACAGATTTTGTTTGCTTCCCCTTACTGAACTTCTCTTGTTAAAAATGACTGATGCTTGTTTATCCTTTCTTTTGTGCTTTGAACAGATATCAAATCCCATGCTTTGAGAAAGGAATATAGAAGGGGATCATGGATTCATCATCATTCATCATTCACTTCAATGTGCATGTGTGTGCCTGCACTGCAAACTAAGACTGCAAAAAAATTCATTTGTCTTTTTGCAGTGAGCTGTAATTCGAATTCTGACTAGGTGGAAAGTGACTATTCATTACACTGCAAAACTACAAAGCTAGATTAACTTTTTCTGGAGGCTTTTCAAAAACACCCTTTGCACTTTCTGGCATGCACTGAATGATAATAACATAGTGCAATAGCTTCTAAGTATTTTGTAACACAATATCGTATATGAGCCCATGTCATCAACTGGGAGCCCACTGGGTTAGGTCATGTACAGGCACCATTTGTTTTGGCACCATCCAAAAGGTCTTATAGCCTAAGTGAGCGTGTCTGAGCCTGAAAGAACATTTTTCCTTCCTTTATTGCTCCCCCCAGTGCAGATGGCTTCCTAAAGGCACAAGTGGAGAGCCCCAGTATAAGCAGCATCTGGCAGCACGGAGTCAGTGGAGAAACTCTGGTGTCAGCCTCTGTCTCTCTGGTGGCACACAAAGCCACTGTTTGTGCCCACAGTCTTTGGGCACAAACACACATCTTCATCCCTAAGGTCTGCTAAAAGCTAAGCCAGCTTAAAAAAATACCACGAGAAAAAACTGCTAGGTACCTGATCCAAAGTGCCAAAGTGTAGAGGCTGCCTTAAAATGAGACCACCAGCCCCTTTGAACCAGAGAGTATGTACTTCAGTCACGGCCAAGGATTTAGACCTGTCTATCTAGTCCTTGAAATGACACAGGTAACCTTCCAAGCCTGTGCTAAATATAGCAGATGCAAATATGTATTCCCTTGATATCTGCAAACATCTTGGAGCAGAAATTCTTCTAGGATAAATAAATTACTTAGCAGTCTTTGATTTGAGGTGTATTTTCCCTTGTAAGTATTTTCCCCTCGCAGTTGGTTAGAGCATGGTGTTAATAACACTAAGGTTGTGGGTTCAATACCTATATGGGCTACTCACTTAGAGCTGGACTTGATGATTCTTGTGGGTCCCTTCCACCTCAGAATATTCAGTGAAATCTCGGAAATACGTGGAATTATTACCTTTTAGGCTGAAATATATTGCTCTCTCATGAATAGTCAGTTTTTCTTGGCAATTGGAACAAAATCAATATATGCATTTTTAGGAAGAGAAAAATAAAATTGCATTTTTGCTGCTACTGTAAAGAAAACACTAGAGTGTTCTTTCTTACCAGCTTTAACACTGAAGACTAGAAAGTGAGAAAATGTACATCTGGATTAGAAGTGTCTTTATAATTCTGCTAGTCACTTTCAGTGCTCAGATAGAATTCTGTTTTGATTAGTAGAGATATGATATTAAACATTTTTGTGTATATGTGAAACACAGTTGTTGGGGAAAATACTTTAATTCTGTTTTTCTTGTGATGCTTGTTTGTATAGATACGTTGAATGAGTTTTGAATTATACTAAAAATCAATACACGGAAGTTTGGTTCTCAGTGTGTAACAGCTTGTGTCTGTGTGTGAATGATTGAAAGAATGTAGGGAACAAATCAAGCTTTCTAAAAGAAGGGAAGCTAGAGAACAGCCATAATACCTTAAATGAAACCTCAGACTTAATAAAGTCTGCTCTTTTTTTGAGCTGATCCTTTACTCTTTCTTTGGCCATGAATTCTGTATATTGCAGCACTAGCCCCTTGACACCATCCAATACCAGAGCGGTATTTTGGATGTCACAAAGACCTTCAGAAATAGAGGTTTTTAATGTTTCTATTTTTGTTTCATTTTTTCGTATACAACAGGCGTATTGTATCATTTCATTAGCCTCTTCCATTTGTTTAAACTCTCTATTGTTTTTTGTCCTGAAATGTAAACATTGAAAGGCAGTGGATGCCCTTCTTTGCTGTATATACTCATCAAGTGCCAAAAGAGCTGTGACTTATTATCTATGACTGGGCACCCAAAGTACTAAAAGACACCTTTACAGAAGATTTTCTGTGGCCCAGATAGAAGATATCTGATTGTTACAGAACCTTCATTCAGAGGGACTGCTGTACTACACTCTGGTAATGACTCCTTCCATCCTGAAAATTCTTAAAAGGACAGTCAAAACTAATCTGCTGCCAATTTTACAACTTGAAAAAGAGCTCGAGACTCATTAAAAAACTTATACAGATGCCCTGATTTCTACCGGAGAAGAACTTACCATACTATGCTTGCACTCCTATTGTTTAGTACATGAATGAAATCCTCTAAAAGAGGGTAAGGTATCACCGTGGAGAGAAACCCTTTAATAAAAGCTTGTTAGGGAGACTGGATGTTGTAGAGTAATGTAGAAATACCCTCTGGAACCTTTTTGAAAATTTTGGCCACGCTGAAGTAGAGCTTGGGATGGACTATATGACATAGAGAAAGGAGAGTCAGCAGGAAAGAGCACACTGATGAGAAAGTGGACACATGAGAAATTTACATGCTGTGTCCTCCAGAAGCTACAAAATAAAATGTGCTTTAGAAGTTTTGAGGGAAAGATCCTGAATCCTTTTCTGTCAGTTTCTGAGAGCAGCAGTAGCAGGCAGAGACGTGGTGAGAGCCTGCCTGGAAGGGCCAGACTTTACATGGGGCTAAGAGACAGCAAGCTGCAAGGCAGCACCTACAGCTGCTGTTAATGAGTGCTCTGTTGTGGTTTAAACCTAACTGACAATTAAGCACCCCGCAGTCACTAAGCACTGCTACCCCCGATGGGGATGAAAATAGGAAAAGGAAAAAGCAAACCTTGTGAGTTAAGATAAAAACAGTTTAATAATTGAAACAAAATACAATGTAATATCAATATTAATGATAGTAGTAGTTCATGTCCTCTGTCCTATTTATGCTCCCTTCCAGCCTTTTATGCACCTGCTCAATGGCAAAACATGGGACATTAAAAAGTCCTTATTTTAAGGTAAGCACTACTTAGCAATGACTAAAACATGATTAACATTATTATCATACTGAATCCAAAGCACAGCACTATACCAGCAAGAAAATTAACTCAATCCCAGCCAAAACCAGGACACACTCCTTGATGGTGCAATGTAGATGCATGTCTCCCGGATGATCATGGCAGAAGTGACCTTAAAAGAATTTCTTTCTTCAAGGAGTTTCCACCAAATCCATTTATGATTAAGAAATTACGAAACTCACGCAAGTAGGGAGTTCAGTGTTTAAGATACCACAAATGGAGTAAGTAATTGTGTGCATACTACTGGATGTAAGCAAGGTTTATGCCACAGATTATTTCTCTTTGAAGAATAGTAATTAGGCCTAAATTGCATTCATAGATGATAGAGATAGTAGGAATTAATACACCTTTATTTCCTTTGTTATGATTGGTCAAATAGTGAAATCTAGAAGCTCAAACTTCATAATCTTTATAGGTTTTCCACTGAGCCTTATCAGAATGGGTTTCTCATTCTTAATTTTGCTGTTGCTAATAATTTACTCTGTAATTGGACTATACATATAACATAAGATAATGTTACTCCATGCCATCACTGCAGTAGAGGTACCATTTATTCCTGACTCTCAAGGATAGCATTAGATGTGGCAATGTAACATAAACTTGAGCCCAGTCACATGAAATATGCTTATCTAATAAATCACTTTATTTGTCAGGAGTTTAAGCTAACACCCTTGAACTGAAGCAGGGTCTTAACACTAAGACAGTAAGGAACTGTTCAGGGAGAGCTCAGGGAGCCCTTTTTACCACTGCTGAGCTGCCAGGTGCCTGTGCAGAGGACTGCAACCTGCCAAAGGTCTGCCAATCTCAATCTGTTTATAGTTTTAGTTAGAAATGTAGACTTGGTTTCTCAAACAGAGCTCTAAACTTAATCTTTTTGTACAGCTTTATTGCAGCTTAACTACAGCTTGCACACATACAGATTGTGTTAGATATAAGGCTTACAAATATACTAGTACCAGATCACAAAGATCATATGGCCATAGCCTGAATAGATCAAGTAACCAACATTACTTTAAATAAGACTTCTATGTCATGGATTTGATACTGATCTTTAAACTTTTCAGTGTATGTGCCACTCTTATTACTATTTTGATTCAGCATTCTTGGAGAAATCTTTGTACATTCAGAGAGAATGTTAAATGCCTTTACCAAGTGGAAAATTTTTCTTCCTATACCTAACTTTCACAGCCCCAATTTTTTTTAATCTAATTTGAATAATAATCAATTTCTCAAAGACACTTTGCCCTCTTCAGGTTCAACTGCACAACCAAATGAGGGTATGACTGTAAGTTGTGGTAATATTTCCACCCCAACCTCATAGAACAAGTACTGACAACAGTAATAATCATTGTGGCAGGGCAATCTTACAGTGTGGTATCAGAAGATAAACTCTCCAGGGACCCTTAGTTAAATTAGAAGCAGTATAATAGGATACGGTTACAACTGCAGTTTCCTAGGCAGATATATCTTTCTTTTCTCATCAACACCACCAAGAAGGTTAGGAACACAAATCTTTATTGACTGCCAGTAAAATCTGTTATACTAACTCATTGAGACACTTCATAAGTCTTTCTTAACTTATCTTTACAAGTTATATATTACATAAATATTGTTCTTCTGCCCATCTATCAATCAATCAACTAATGAGGTGATTTGAGCTAATGGTTAACTAACAATGTACTAATAGTTCCCTCCAGAAGAATACAGTATGTTTCAGTATTGTAAAAATAATAGTTCCTCCCTTGCTCTGAATTTGATAAGTAGGTAAAACATACTACATGATACTACGCTCTATGAAAATACCATTAACTACTTCTGTATTAATAAGAGTGGTTGTTAACAACAGTCATCTGCAATCATTTCTCTTGCCACATTTCATTCTGCTTTTACGAGAACCAGCAAATAAGTGTCTGACATTCTGACAGCAGTCCAGCAGTTACTGTGGATCTTTGCAGTTACACATCATAGTCTATAGTAATTTTTTTTAATGGCTCTCTCTGTAGAGAGCTTGGATTTATATGTATGTATGTATGTATGTATGTATGTATGTATGTATGTATGCTGTATTAATTTCACAATAATTTCTCTAAGTTTGGCTGGTATGCTTTCTTTTACATATATATTCTTTAAGGCCCTGAGTTCCAGTTTTTGCTGGTTCAAGATAATGTGTTTATTTCTCTTCCTTCTAAAGACTTACAACAGGTGTCAAAGCCTCACATAAAGACATATATTTTAAAAAAGCTCAATAATTACTGTTCTAAGGTCCAGAGAGGTTGAATGACATACCTGTAGGAATTCTCTATTGCAAAGAAATTGCAATGTAGAAAGTCTTTAAAAGATTTCATTCTAAAAAAATATGTCTAGGTGTAATGCATAAGCTGCAGACATGCAGAATAATCCTTAGAGGAACTTGTGAGTAACATTATAGACTAGAGGCCTAAATGAAATAGGATTTTACGTTCTATTTAAGAGCTGATGGTTTTGTCTAGAACATGCAGAAAAATCAATCTGAATTAACTTTTAAAATAGATTGGCTAAACCACATTAAATTTCTGTGTAACCAACTCTCATTTAGAGTGTATTAATTTACTTTGGAAGTAAATGTAGTTAAATCAAATTAGGGCCACTTTAATTTTGAATGAGAATGGGCACATAATGCAGTTACAGTAATCACAACTTTAAATTCACACCTTTAGTTAATTTGTACTGGTTTTCTTGAGTGTTCCGAGACATATAAACTCTAAATCTTACTGAAGTCAATAAACATTTCTTCAGATGTGCATTGTTATGTATCCAGATAAAGAAGAGCAATTAAGACAGCCTAAAGGAGCATGTCCTGACAGCAAATAATGCTGCAGACGCAGGATGAAGGTAGAGTTTCCTATCTAGTAAAAGCTGTGGTGAAAACAACTGTCTCTCATGAGCGATATCATCCAGTACCTGAACACTGAAAACATTTAAAGCTGCCTACTGTCAACATTTCATTATATCTGCGATAGCCAAATTTTTGATAGGGAAATAATGTTATCAAAATTGACTGCACTGGGTTGCTACCACTTGTCAGGCAGCATCACCTATGACAACTGAGAGGCATTTAATGAACCGTGGGTGTTGATTGCACACGCCAAATTCCCTGCTCTCCCTGCAAAATGCAAGTTAATGACCTGTTTTGCTGTATACCTGATGGCCTCCCGCTGCCGGTTGTGTTTGCACTGTGTACAGTTTGCTGCTTCCTTGAGGAGCTGCAGACAGGAGAGTCTGAAAGAGCATTTATTTGAGCTACTGAAAAAACAGTGGGAGATGTGAAGGAAGAAGACAGGGATAATACAGTCTCTAATAAGGCCCCATCTTTACTCTTACAGTGCAGATTAAAACTTACATGAGAATAATCAATGTGCCAAGTGAACTACAGGATTTCTGCCGAGAATCTCTGTTCAAAGGTAACAAAATGCAGGATTGAGAAATGCCAGGGTATGAATATGAAGCAAATCAGTCAACAATAACTGCATATAGCTGCGTGGACTCTGCTGGGAAGTGAGAGAAACCATAGGTCTGTCCTTCAGAACTGAGTTGATTGAAATTTGCTTTTATGCAGTCAAACTGAAAATACTGTGAGACTGTGAGTCTCAAAATTTAAAAATGAGAACACGATGGCTTGCAGTGAATTTAGCTATCTTTTCTATTTCAATAAGAGATACAGTTATCAAAGTACCATTAAATAAAAATTACTGGGATACAAATACTGGTATCACAGATTTTTTTAGAAAGAAGAAGTTGAAGACATAAGCAATTCTGATTAAAATATTTTGAACATAGATAATCTGCTTCATTTTGGGATCAACTTTTAAACATTGCCATTTAATTCAGATAGTCAAACAATTCTTTCTAAGAGATGCATCAGCTTAATAATGCAGAGAAATTTTTTGAAACTGTACTAGCTTCTGTCTTAATCCTGCATAATATGAAACTCAAATCCTCATCTTTCAAATTTTTAATACATATAAAATTACCTGAAAAATTCAATTTAACATGAAACTGTACACCTGCAGTTGAATGAAAATTTATAGCAGGTTACTGTATAAATAAATATAACATTTTAAATCCATTCTTAGACATTTAAATATAAAACAGCGTGCTTTTGGAAGAGCAACATTGTCATATTTTTAAGTAACAAATCAAAGAGTTTGTTATTCATGGGCCTATGAAGGACTTGTTGTAAGTACATCAATCTTTCTTATATAGATAAGATATGAGTGAGAGACAGGAAAAGAAAGCAAATACAGCCAATAGAAAATAAAATGTTTAAGTATAATACAATACTGATAGATTATTTTTTGCATTTGTTGTCAAATTTTTCAATTTTCACTAAGATGTCATTTTAATTATGCTCGGATTCCAACAAATTTCAAGCCAATAACAAATTTTTCTCAGCAGCAACAAACAGATTCAGAACATGAACGGCAGGCAACTTGTCGCTGTTGTTGAATCTTTTAAATCTGTGATCCTATTTTACAGTTCTAACTGAGTTTAAAGTGTCTAATAAATCATCAGGAGTTTTGTGTGTAAGGTGGTATGAGCTCCAGCCAGCACTGAGCCCACAGCGTCCTTTTGCAGGTGTGCCTCCCACTCTCTGCCATGAAATCTAGCCAATAGAATTGATCCTCCTGAGTTTCAGTTCAACAGTGGGAATGAAACACATTGTCATAGAGATTTCCCCTGATTTGACTAAATGTTATTTATGTCAGCTTCTTCTTGTAAGCAGTTTATCAGAAGAAAATGTTCAGCAGTCTTTTAATTCAGAAGCTGCATCTCAAGGTTGAGGAAACTTCATGTGCTCCGGGGCAAATTATAATGAAAATTCCAGGTTTAGAAACATCACTTTAATGCCAAAATACTTATTTTATTCTTCCCTATTTCATTGAAGCGATGGGCTTTCTATTATGATTATTTATGGTTATCATTTTGGCTGCTCTGAGCAGCGGTGTCTTGGCTTAGTTGTCTTCTCTGCTCAGGATGAAAAATGAAGTTTGAAAGAATGTTCATTACCTTCACGGCATGTGCTGACTGCACTGATTCTTCATCTGCCAAACTGCATATGCTGGCTTCTGTCTCATCTGGAGACCTCTGGAACTAAAAGTAATTGATCAAATTAATTCTAATATAATCCCACACAGACCCTGCTACCACTGCAGCTTGTTAACCTTATATGCAAACAGTTTATTTAAACTATCTGGATGACATAATGAAAACTACCTTCAATACATCAAAAAAACTATGAAATGAAAGCCCATTTCAACATTTTTTTCCAAGATATGACTTGTGTTTTGCTACTTCTTTTAAAAAAAAAAAAAAAAAAAAAAAAAAAAATTTGGAACCTCAGCACTACTGAATTAATTTCAATTCATTTTGCCATAGTTCCCAAATTATTGGATTTTCACCATCTCTTAAAAAAAACTAACCACAACAACTTTCAATTTATCAAGTTCACTCCAGTAGCCTTGTACTCAGTATGAAGTAGCAGTTGAAGGATCCTAGTAGAAACTTTCTGAACTGTACACTCCCTTTTATTTCATAGAATCACAGAATGGCCTGGGTTGGAAAGGACCTGGCAGATCATCTAGGTCCAACCTCCCCCTGCCATGGGCAGGCTGATGATTCTCATTCTTGCATTTTGTGGACCTTTACATGTAAGGCAACTCACTGACTGATCTCTGTCATCCCTTATGAACTCCAGTCCACCCACTGCCTCCCTATAGCAGCTACAATTTCTGGTTATGTAAAGCATTAGAACAGTTCTAATAAACACCTTTGCAATTATTTCCACCACCTCATGTATTTCCTACTTTCATACTGGCTGCTATTGATACCAGTAGTAAGAAGTGCCCTGTGCAATGACCCCGTTTAATGTGCGAAAGACAAAATGTCTCTGCACTGTCACAGCAAACATATCATTTGCTATAAAAGTAAATATTCATAAACCACTGGAAATTCCAAGGGTACCTAAAACAATAAAAAGCTATTCATAAAAAAATAAGAGTGAGAAACATAAGTATAAACATGACTGGTGGTGATTTATAGGTAAAAATGTTCCCCACTGCAACTAGAGTTGCAACTAGACACAACATGGTGAATTAAAGATAGCACAGCAGACTCAGCTTCAAAATTTCCTGTAATTCATCAGTGTGGCCCACTTAGCCATGATGATGTCATATATATTTTAAATTATTTTGCATAATATTGGAAAAATCCTGAAAAATCAAGATTAAAATGTTATAAAGATATAAAAATATAAAGTAGTATCTTCCGATCATTTGCCTTCCGCAGTAGTGCTTAGAGGGGTAGCAGCTAAGACCTGTTAGACCTTCCAGTACTGATTACCTCAGGGAAAATACTTAATACTTATTAAACTTGACTTCTGAATAGGAAGGATGAAGACTATCATGAGAGCAGTCTTAAAAAGATAATGGATTATAATCATGTCTTGTGATTATTCTGCGACTTAATAAGCAAAATTGTCCTTTTCAGATAAGCTGGACTCTTTCCCACAAGCATTCCTGGCAGCTTTATAAATTCTCTTGGCTCTAGACTAGTAGGTAGTTTCCCCAAAACACTACAGTTGCAGTGGAAAGGATATAACACTCATGAAAGTTGGTTTCTTTTGCTCTATGCTATTTACTACATTCTGCATTCTAGATAGGGTTAAATTACAAGATTTCAGTTAAAGTTTTTTCTCAAAGCAAATACTGAGATGCAACATTTTTACAAAAACATTTTTTCGGTTCTAAGATCCCCAGAACTGGTTTGTGTGCTAGTATTACCCTGTTTTTGTTTGTTTGTTTGTTTGTTTGGGGTTTTTGTTTTGTTTTTCCCTTTTGCTGGTTCAGCTTCCATAATAACAAATTAACACATTTTTCCCACAGACCTTTCTCCAAACACAGACATTCAGAGTAGCTGAGAGATCCTTAGCTGAGTAGCTAAGGCAGTTACTCAGGGAAAAATGCTCTGAGATAACACCTTAAGAATAAAACGTATTTATTGACAAGCCTGGTAGATTGCCTTCTCGGAAACTCTTGGTAATCACTAACAGGGATCAACCATTATGCAAAGAGGGAAGTGTAACAACCTGCCCTCACAAATACTTTGGGGGGTTAAAAAAATATATTCCTCAAGCCACAAACCCAAGGCATTTGTAGCAAAACTGTGTATATAAACACCAGCTTCCACCTCAAAGATCCATACAAAGGTCCCCCTTACATCAGCAGAGGTAAGTCAGGCTGAGGTGGAAAACATGGAGCACACTACGAGTTACTAGCCTGTAGGAGAAGTAAATCCAAATATTTTCAGTCTTACAAACTCAGCAGGTCACTCTAGTTGTTTTTCAGCTGAGCACACGCACAGACTGGCAAAGTTCCCTGCTCGCCCAATCTTTCTTGATTTCTTTCCACGCAGCCTGTAATTCTACATTAGTCTTTTATAAACAGTTCATGGTAGGAACAGTCACTTTCTGCTTATACCTAGTGATTCTTAAATGTTGTGTGTATGTATGAATTCCTCTCACTTTAAAAATTTTGAAGGGGTAACTAATCCTGACAAAAATATTACTGCAATAAAAAAAAAAATAACAGAATGTTGTATTTATGGGCATATCAGTTTCAAGTTCTTCATGGATTAATCAAGAAAAATGTTTGCAAGAACTGCAAGAAACAAAGAAATAAGATTATATTTTAATTTTTCTTTAGTCAACAGAAGCAGTATAGACTACTATTTGAGAAAGTGCCACTGTTTTATGCATCATTGCAGTTAATAACTTATTCTATGTATTAAATCTGTCACATTCCTTTGACTTAGAATAGAAGAATTTACAGTCAGAGACCCAAATCTGACCTAGCAATTTGAAAGCATAACTGAGATATGAATCCAATTTTTCTCTGTCCAAACCCTGACACACAAACCTTGTATTAGAGAGACATCTGAACAAGTCATATTTAATATCAGACAAATTATTACAAAAATGAGAGCATAAGGATTATTAAATATTCATTTACTCAAGAGAATTCACTCCTGAAAAGACATCATCAACAGGCTTTAGTTGATAATGTTAAGTGTCTTTCACAGGACAGTAAATTTGGTTTCCTCTTATTTCTCACATTCCATACCCTCACATTTTTAAAAATGCCTTTTTTTTCCAACTTCATTTAGAAAACCCTAATATACTCATCTTTGCAGGTATCTTTGTGACAGCAACATTTTTAACACTATATTAGTAAGATCCAAAGGTTTACTCACAAGTGTGTTTTGTTAATTTGGGCGTTTTGGTGGGGAGGGGGTTTTGTTCACTTGGTTTGGTTTGATACTTTTTTTTTGTTTTTTAAGATTGCTGGATTCTGTAAGGAAAAAAGATGAAACACATCAGTGGAATCCTCTGTTTCTACTGTTTTTTTCAAAAGAATTACAGAACATCTCTTCTTTTGTGTTTACGAGTTGCAACAATGACTTAGATCCTATAAAACACTGAGAGCCAAAGTCTTCTCTTGAAGATACTAAAACATCAGACCAGGAATGGAAGACTTTTCTGCATAATAATACCAAGTAAAGGTGAAATTAGATGCACGTGAAGTGGCATTGAAACAGGGAAATAATCTACCAAATGATTACGGTCATCAGGGATGTTACGCTCAGACAAGTAGGAGCACAAAGAACCAGAGGAGTCTGATGAAGGAGTACATGTGTGGGTCACAAAGGCCAATAAAGGCTTTTTGAAGGTATGAACTCGCTTTCCAATCTTTTTCCCAGGTAAGATTTTTCCTTCAGGAGGGTGGAAATGCCCTTGTAACAAAAAATACAGGCTCAGGCTTTCACCCTCTTCCCAAAGAGCAATGGGAGATAGGGCTGTGGCAGTAGCAGGGAGCATCTCCTCCCACTGCATACTTGCTGGGTAGTCCCAGCCCTTATCTCTCCCCCCAGGCCATTCCCGCCATCCATCAGCCCTTATCTCCCTGTGGGCCCAGCACTGCCTCCCGCGCCCTTACAATGCAGCTGGGGCTCCAGGTCGGCAGTGCCCTGTGGGGCAGTGGGGGGAAATGGATGTGGGACAGCTCCCTGTGGCCTTCTCCCTGTGGCTTGAGCTGGCTGAAATGCCAGTGCACATGTATAGGACAAGCCCCCTGAAAAGGGACAGCAGCTGAGGACTTAGCCGTGTTGCAAGCGCATTTAGTTTCTACTTCTTTGAAGCTGAGATGGGCATATCTAATCTCTCAGGACGTCTGCACATTTTCCTCCACCAGCCGAATGCTTTCAGGGTAGTACATCATCTCATGTCAGAGCAGGGATGTTAAAAGCAGTAAGGATGCCAGCCTTCTCTGTGTCCTCATGGGCCGATATTACAGTATCTCTTTATGAGAGCTTCATTGCAGCACCAGGAATGGAGCGGTTTGCTCTTCAGACAGTGAAATCATACCACTCAACTGAGACATAACTTAAAAAATTCTTGATATTGCTCAAACAGGGAGAAAAACCTGGAAAGAGAGTGTGCTTTTCAAATTTCAGACTCAACTCTGCAACTATCTGGTTAAGTTGGGAGCTTTGAGTATGGTATAAATCCTTAGACGGGCAGCTCTTAGATTACATGAAAGTTGGAAGATTTGGTGACTAAATATCTATTTTGTTTTCCAGACACGGAAAAAGGAGAGGGAAAGACAACCAAAACAACAGCCAGGGGTAATTACAAAGCACTGTAAAGTGGAAAAGGAGTGCCTTTACTCCCCACGGCTGGGAGCAAGACATTTCAGCTGCCAGCTATGACTGCAAAGGAAGAAGTTGAGTGTCACGTCTCAGATGTGTGTACACAGCCTATGAATCCCTTGGTTTCCAATATATTAGCCTTTACCCTAGGCCAGTGCAAACAATTCAGGTAGCATTTTACACTTTGAGAGTTCTGGTCAAATATAAGGGAAATATATACAGAGCAATGAGGGATTAGACCCTTAAGAGTGTACATAATTTTTCGTGATTGCTAAATTATAATTGACTTTCATTTTCAATGTTAAAGCTCATCCTTTTGATACTTCCTTAGACTCCTCTACAGGATTCATAATTCAGTCAGTTAGGCAAACTGAAACCATCTAAGCCAGAGCTTCCCAGAACATGGGTCCTGAAAAACCATTTTCTAGATCAAAAGATGATACTAGTATTAGACTAGCTAAAAATATTAATAAAAATAAGCAGAAAAAAAGCTCACTGTTACCTATGGGAAAGGTGAAGCTTTTAATTATTAACTTAATTTATAAGTGAGAGAAAATATGAAGATTCTATCAGAGAACAGTATTATGTGGCAATATTGGGAAGCTTGCATGACACAATACCAAAATACAGACATTGAGAATAATAAAATGCACTATAGAGTAAAATTGCTTAAAAATTATTTTTCTAAGTGGAAGACAGAAAATGAATGAAAGCAACATAATACTAATTTGCAAGTGATAGTTATTTTACCCGAGCACACTGCAGGACTCCAAACAGGCAAGTAAATATTTTGTGTAGACAATATACACTTCAGTGCTGAACAACTGAATGAACACAAGAAGGTACACTTTTGACACTTAGAGGGTTTTGGGATTTGTGTGATGTGGGATTAGACTGGTCCAAGGCAGAAGCACAGAATATCCAAACACAGAATACACATTATAAGATAATGTTTGGCCGATGTAACAGCTGCATTAGAGCCATTTTTTGCAACTTGCACAGAAGTTGAAGAAATCTTGGGGAAATTTCTTAGCAAAGAAAAGTGGAATGTTAATACTGTCTTCCTTTTGCTGACACAATCCTTAAGAAAAGCTGTTACACCAGCCCCAGCAAGTAACATGTGGACAGCCTTCATCTTCATAGAAGCAATGTGCTTCCCCAAATTGGCAGTGCTAATGAGAACTTATAACAGTAAATTCACTTACGAAAACATATTTAAGGGCAAGAGACAAGAAGAATAGGGAATGTCACTGCCAGTCTTCTGTGATAAACCCTGAGCCGGGAGAACTCTATTTAATCTTTTTGATTCACTTCCAGAGCTAGGCTTGAGGAAGAAACAGATTTAGATGATGGATATTTTCTAAGTATGTTAAGACTGATGACAGTCTGATAGACTTCTATTTGTGAGTTTATTGATAACGTACTACTAATGAAAAAAAGTAAAAATAACTACACTGTGTGGAGCTTAACTTGATCTGTGTATGATTACTGGAATTTTTTTTGCCTTTACTGTTTGGGTTCATGGATTGAATTATTCTCAGCTGCACATTATTTTCTGAATTTGTGAACAACAGGAGCTCTAGATTGAAGGGATCTCTCTCGATTTCACTTTTCTTTGCAAATACATTTTAGATGTATTCCTAAAATCACTACTCTCTTATGCACATAAAGTCTATGGTCAGACACTGCTATTTCCACAGATACAAGAAAGGTTTGTGGAGTGATGAGCCAGCTCCGTACGTGCCCTTCAGTCCATAAATAGAAAACGAAGATAGGGGAAAACACTGAAAGACAGCCAGATGGCAAAGAGGTCTCAGTCCAAACTCTTCCAGCATTTAGGATAATGGACTGACAAGGATATAAAGTGTCATAGGGCAGTTTACCTTCTCTGTCATCTCCTGTCAATCTCCTGTCATCGCTGAAGACAGCAGTGCTTAACAAAATGTTTGGTCTGCATACATGTCTATTACTAAGTAATGGCTTCTTATGTAACAATATATACATGATTTAGCACAAAAGAAAGAGGAGTGAAGAGATACAACTAAAAGCTCAAGCAGAAATTTGCCTTTTGACCATTGCAACCTGGCCAGATCCTCAAAATAAGCCTGTGCAAAAGTTAACTTCATTCTAGGCATTAATGTTTTGTTATAACCCAGTTTGCTTTAACAGTTATAGTAGTTGTAACATTACTACTATAGTAGCAGTCAGAAGGAAATTATGTGAGACACAGGCAAAAAGTGGGAAATAGTAAAACAGAGGCTTTCTACAACACGTCTAGCATGGTTTTTTTGATGGTTTGTTGTTGTTGTTTTGTTGTTGTTTGGGTTTATATGTTTTGTTTGGTTGATGTTGTTTGTCCTTTTGTTGTGCTTTGTTTTTAAATTTTATTTTATTTTCAGGACTAAAAAAAAAATAATTTTTGTTTGGGTTTTGGGAACATTGCTTAAGAAAGTTTTTCGCTACTTATTGGGTAAGTTTCTTCTCAAAAGGATACTGAAGCTATAAACATGTGAATAACAAAAATAAAATTACTATAAAAGCTATTAAAAATTAAAAATTACTAAATCTGATCATTAAGTCACTGTCCTTGGTTGACTGAACTACCTTGATAGAATTATAGAAAGGTAGATGCTCCTACTCAGAGTCACAAGAGTCCTTGCTGTCAGAAAAGTGAATAGTGCCTTAAGCGGAAACTTGTTGTTACAAATTCTTAAAAAATAAAGCCCACATCAGCCCAGTTGCTATTGCTGCAAATCTGAGGCTTCTTTTGGGAATGAAACGCACAATATCTGTATAGATTTTGTCGTGCTCATTTTATCTCTGCAGGAAATCTCTGACAAGGACCCAGCTGGTGCCCACAAGCAGTCAGCACTGCTCTGCGGGAACTGCCCCCCGGTGCCTGCTCTGGGTGGCTGCTTGGTGACTGCACTTCTGAGCTCCTGCCTTTCAGAAAAAGAGAAGAAGGGGAGAGGAAGTAACCCTTCTTTATCCCTAGGAAATGCTAGACAACACAGATAGCCACAGGGTTCCGATGGTGAGGAGCACTGGTCTCCGAGCTGTGACAAGCTTTGCAAGGATGGAGCAGAAGTGCTGTCCTGACACCAGCAGCCAGTGTCTCCTTGAGCAAAAGAACGGGTCAGACTGATAATTGAGAAGTGCCAGGAAAGAGTCACTGACCACCAGGAGCAAAGACACGATGTAGGAGCATAGATAAAATAAAGAGATAATCCTGACCTAATGTTATTTTTCTCACCAGGTCAAATGGCAATAAAAGATCCCCTGGCAAAAAGATCAGGGATGAAGAGGAAAGCTACTCAAAACGGCATCTTGTCCTAGAGGAAAGGATGACATGATGAGGAAAAAAAGTCCACTGCACAAATGCTTTCTTTAGAAGTGGTCCTGTTTGGCAGACAGACCCTTCTTTGGCCCCGAGGCACTGTCTTTTCACAATAGGTGCTGCCATGACTAATAGGAACTTTAAACCACTATGAAGCAATTATGTATCCTCCAAATTTAGTATACATGAAAAAAAGACTCTCTTCACAAAGAAGGATATGAGAAAGAGGAAGAGAAAAAAGGATGATAAGAAAAATGAACAATAATATGGGTAACAGCAGAAGTCTTTCAGTTAAAAGCACCAGCTAAAGGGATGGATATAATTCATTGAAGAATTTGAGTGTGGCCAGAGAGAAATAATTGAAGGGTTTTTATACTGGTGCAAGAAGCTCAGTCAGTGTGCTGCAAGAACAACCATTACCCGTGTGAGAGATGAAACAATAGAAATGGGCTGGACTAGTCATTGAGTTTGCAGTACTTAAGGGGGGTTCTCTGCTTGGGGAAGAATTAAACGGTAATTATAAAGGCTGGAGAAGGCAGTAGCCTAACGCTTTAGAAATTATACTCTCAGATTTGTACCCTCCGTGGCATAATTTTTTTATATCTTTAGGACTGATTACCAAAATGAAAGCCAAGGGTAGATAAGATTATTTCATAAATACAGCTAGGTATAAACACCCTATGAGAGAGAACACCTATCTAAGGAGGGTGATGATACAAGGAAAAATAAATATGACCTGGCAGTAAATAAACAGAGGCTGAAGTCCTGAGGAACATTTCTGTCAGAGCAAGGAAGTCCAGAAAAAAAGGCCCAGAGTGTAATGGGGGTAAGAAAATGCTGCTTTGATAAACAACATAAAATCCTATATAGCCTCTAGCTTTTTTCAATACCAACTTTCCATATGTTCATGCAAAGGTTTTATTTTTATTTTTCAAAAATTATTTATTTTATTTTAATATATTTCAGGGACTAACAATGAAAATATTACAACCATATAGAAACTGGCAGAAACATCAAATACATTTTACTGCTAAATCACCTGGCTTTGGAGAAAATTACAGGAAGAGGCAGACAAACTATAATAAGATGCTTCCCTACTAGAAAAAAAAAAATCACCTACTAAAGAGGGGGTTGGGATAGGGACCGAGCTAATACCATAGGCAGGTAGCAATAGAGGAAAAACCTGCTGTGAAGTATTTCATTTTTGTGATTCTTTAACAATTTACAGTAGAAATGTCACATAATAGAAGTTTGGCTCTCTTTTGGGAGTCTTAAATAAAATAGAGCTGTAATCAAAGGACAGAAGAAAAAAGACTTTGCAGATATTTAATTCTTATTTATGCTTACTTCCATAACTTATGACTTGAATGTAAATGTGAAAGGTTGCAGCATGCAATAATTTAAACTTTTATATGTTCTCCAGCTGCACCCTGCCTGCTAAGCGTTTGCAAAGCCTGAGCTTCCTGCTTTGATTTACAGCTTTCTACCCAGTGATTAGAGAAAGGTTTGAAAAGGTCTTCAGGAAAAAAAGTGGTGAGCTATCTCTAGGATTTGTTATTGTAGTCCGTTCATCTGTGATCAATACTCTGTAGCCGTCCGGGTCTGTTCCATGGAGAACCTGCACTTCAGCTGGGGGAACTGCCAGAAAGCAGATTTCATGCAGGCACACAGATGGTTCATTTTCTTAATGCTGGATTTACAGAGTGTCTGGAAAAATTAGGAAGAAATAGTGTTTCTAGAGGAACTGTTAGTACATAATAAAATATTAGCCAGCAAATTCTATCAAATGTGATTTAAACTTAAATAAGAAATCTGTCCACTTTATTGATATGCCTTGTCAGAAGCAGATTCAGGAGCCATAAATATACTGAGGAAATGACAAGCTTTGCAGGGATAAACTGTGAAAAACCAACTGGATTACCCTAGATGTATATCTAAATATAGTTTGAGTCCTGTAGGTTGCATAGAAGACTGGACTGTAAATTGTCTCCAGGGTATTCCCTCATCCTTTTAACACTGAGCAGAGAAAGGGAGGGCTGGGGGAAGAGCTGAAGCCTGAGGGATCTGCTTTTCTTCGCTCATCTCAAGCCACAGCACTCTCAACATTGTCCCAAGACTGAAAACAGCCAGCTGGAAGTTTCCTGAACATGAAATTTCTCAATCTACTCTGAATCCAACACATTCTTTACAACAGATGAGCTGTCAGATGCATTGAGTCTGCTGGCATAGGTCTGCTGAAAATTACCTTTCTTCTCTGCAAAGCCATTCTTCATGGCAGCACTGTGGCAAGTTTTGCCCCTTGCTACAAATGCTGTGAGGGCATGGGAACTGTGTGGGACAAGAATCTAGGGATGTGCTCTTCCTTCTTTTTCTTCTGATACTGTAGACCAGTGCTCTTTGTTTTAAATTGCAAACTGCATCTTTCTTACCTATTATTACTCACCACTCAGTGGCTGTAGTAAGATACAGGAGAAAATTCCTTTCTAAGGCCATAACAAACAGGCACATTTGCTTACATTCCTTTTGATTTAAAAAATATTTTACCTCTATTTCATACCATACAGAGATCACCTCTTAGACAAAGATGGCACCTCTGATGGATCTGTTAACTCACTTCAGATAGGTCAGTCTGAACAAACCTTTTTTCACAATTATCTCAAAAATCTTCTTTCAGTGTTACATGTCTCATCTCATCAGTGGCAGCTGTGAAAAAGAAACTATGGCTTTGGAGTGATTACATATGTTGGGAAGCCGGTAGACGGCTGGGACCAAAATGGCATTTCAGCATCTGTGGTTAAGAAAGAAGATAGAGTAGCCCAAAATGAGACTTGTTTAAAAATGCAGGATAGGTCACCGTGTTCAGCAACAAAGATGCAAGATGTAGGTGAATGCCAACTTAGCCACCATTGACTGTGATTAAGTGTATCACTGCCACTCCAGTAAATTCAGAGTATGTTGTGTGGTCACTAGTTTGTTCCTCTTTTCTCAATTCTTACTATACAGTCCTTATTCCATTTTCTGCATCCATGTCCTAGAATCCTTGGGTGATGATGTCGGAAAGAAACTGCTGTGTGACACTTTTTTTCTGAGGCCACATTTTACCTCTCAACTCCCAGGTGGTGAATGCCACAGCCAGGTTAAGAAATACTTTATAGAAATATTGTTACTGTATCTCAAAAACTGAAACTTTTGCAGAATGAGACATGAGGGAATAATACCTGCGGCATGACTGACTACCTTTTTTTCTTATGTGATGGGAAAGCATCAAGGGAACATCTCTATACAGTATATTTTTGCTTCACATGGAAATGTCTGTGCTCTTTTGGAACAGAGCAACAATTCTTCTTCTCAGAACCACAGGCACTGTTATGACCTGTTGCACCTGCAGATAGTATAAAATACTCTCTTTTCGATGGCCACTGAACTGCTTCTGCACCAATGATTCAGAACTTGCAGTGAACTTGCAGGGAAAGCTGCAGTGACAGCAGCCATTACTGCTTTGGGGAGGGTCCTTCAGCTCATGCTTGTGAAAGGCCTTCCTTTAGGTTATTCTATGGAGCTACAATAAACACTATAACCACAGGTAGCCAAAAGCAACATTGTGCAAGAATTTGTACTGCTTAGCATAAAATCTTGGTACTGAATACTTAAGAGAATAATCTACACATATTAATATGTTGAAAGATTACATTAACCCCTGCATAAAAAACCTATTTACATTTCATTCCAGCAGTCCACTGGTGAAGTCCCTGTTCTCTGCACACAGAACTGCACTAAAGTTTAAGCACAATAATGGACAGTACCAGAATATATGTGTAAGTGAAGGAGGATGCCCTGCAGCGTACAAAGTGGATTATTTTAGCAAATGTAAATAGAAGAGGCAACTTACCCTGGAAAGGCAGCTGGCTCATTTTTATCCATTATGACAATTTCTTCTGCCTTTCCATACAGAAGCCAAGGCTATTCTGAGAGGGCAGTATTCATTCCTAGTAGGATGTGTGGCCTGAATGTGAAACAGCTGGAAGGTAAGATTAGTTTATATACTTAGGGTATCTTAAGTATACTGAAACAGTCCCCTTAAAAATAAACAAACAAACCAATCCTAGCCCCCTAAAACCCCCCAAAACATCATTACTGAAGCAACACAGAACAGACATCACAGTGCAGGTTTTTGTTCACAGAAAGAAGCCTTTTTGTATTTTGATGAAGCGTGTAGATAGCATTTCAATCATCAAATTCCAGCTGTCAAAGTCATCACCAATCCAAGATTCATGATAATGACATACTGAAAAGTGTCAGTCCTATGGAGTTATACGTAATAATTAGGAGGCATACTAGAGGTCTCTACAAGTTTCAACTCTGAAATAGCTTCTAGACCCTGCAGTGACTGTCTTAGCTAATTTAAACCAATGATGTCAAAGATATCCAATAAATATGTACAAATCAAACCTGATGCGTAATTCTCTAAGACTAAGTTTTGTACTTGAACATTTCCATATTTTGGTGTTACTTTTCAAAACAGACCACAACTTACTTAGACTCGTGTAGTTTTCTACAATTATCAGAGAATTTGGTTTTGAAATTTTTGTGTAGTTTGCATCCTATGTACACAAAAAATAATAGGTCTTTATTTATACACCAAAGCAAAGAAAATAACTTCTCTGAAAAGGAGGGTTTTAATTGTTAGTATAAAGATAAAAAGACAAAAAAATAGTGATTGGCAGATTACAACAGGGAGATACTTCCAAATTAGAATATATGAATGTAAACATCATTAATGTAATTCTCAGGCTTTCTCTAAATTGGAGACCCGTGCTCTAATAATTTTATTTTTATATATAAAATGACAACCCTTGGCCTTTGAAGAATCCAGGTTATGTACTGGCTTCAAATAACTTGCATGGATCACATAATCACAGAATAATTGAGGTCAGAAGACACCTCTAGAAGTCATCTACTCCATCTCCCCTGCTCAAGGAGGACCAACCAGAGCCAGTTTCCCAGGTTTTGAATATCTCCAAGAATGGAGACTCAACCACCTCCTTTGGGAACCCCTGCCAGTGCTCGGTCAACCCCAATAGTTAAAATTACTTGCATTCAGATGGAACTTCCTGTGTTTCAATTTCTGCCCACTGCCACTGGTTCTGTCACTGGGCACCACCAGAAAGAGCCTAGCTCCATCATCTTCCACCCTCCCTTCAAATATTTATATATTTGTTAAGATTCTCCTGAGCCGACTTCCCTTCTCTAGGCTGAACTGTCCAGCTCTCTCAGCTTTTCCTCATAGGAGAGGTGCTTGGCCTTTGATGCATTTCTTTATTCGAGACTTTCCATGTGAAGCTCAGGGCTTTCAGACTGATCAAATAAGAAGCAAGTGGTTCAGCCAGGTTAAGTCTGGAAGATAAAAGTTGATTCATACCAGAATCACATATTGGATGTGTTCAGAAGCAACTTAGGTACCTTCATAATGCTGCAAGCTTTCTGTGTGCTGGTATTACACCTGTCCCCATACTATCAAATTTACTATAATTAACCATGACTGAGGAATCAGCTAATTTCCAACTCAGGTAGTACTGATGGGTTTTCAATGAAGGGGACCTCTCTTCCTAAAATTAAGGACAAAAATAAGTGAGATACTACAAAGATACGATTTCTAAATTATAGTTTTATTTCAAGAAGATAAACATCAATTAGTGAACGAGAGAGCAGGCAGAGGAGTAGACACTGGTGCAAGAATGGTATTACCCTTGTATGCAGAATTGTTAGCTTTGCTAAATGCAGAGGAATGAAGAATGGAGTCCTGTTTATTTACATTTGTTTTCTGCTTGAGAGACAGCACAAGAAGTAAAATAAAATGAGAGCCTACTCAAATACCTGCTATGCTTCCCCTTAAATTGAATTTCTCATTTTATCAGGAAGCAATACTTGCACTGATGTTAGACAGGCAGCTAAAAGGTCAGCAAGTTCCCTTGGTTGCCTTTTGTCAAGGGTTTTTGACTTGTCTGTGAATAAAGATCTCCCAGGAGGAAGGCAGACCTGGATTTCCTGTCATCTTGAAGACAGCAATGAATTTGAAAATGTTACAAAAAGCATAAGGGACTTGAAACACACCTTCAAATGCACTGCTGATGCCAATAGTTTCCCATGTAAACATGCACACAGAGTTGTTTTGGATTTGTTCTGTCAACTTTTTGTTGTGAAACAAATTGTTATACAGCTGCTTACCTTGAATACTGAATGGATCTGATGGTTTGCTATTACTGCACTATGCCTAATCGGGACTACAATCTCTCTGGATTAGTTGTGGTTCTGGCACACTCCCAACAGTGGTGGCTGAACCACTTTCATTTTCTGTCATGCTGTCCTGTGACTTGCCTAGTATCTCATCCCATCCTGCTCGCTTGCAGCTCTTGTTTTTTTTAAAAGTGCTCGGGGTTAAGAAAGTCTTAACAGGTATCTGGGCAAAAAGAGAAAGCTCTCTTACTCATGAGATGCATTAATCATTTCAGAAAACATGCAAGTTTCTCTCCAACAGACTGAGTTATAGTTACTGCTTTTTCTTAACATTTCTGTGGACATGCTTCCTGTTCTTGTAGTGTTGATGGGGGACAATTTCTTAGCATGTACTTCAGTTGTTAAAGCCTCTAATAATATTATTGCTCACTTAGCTTAGTTAGTGAAACACATTAAATGTCTGTGAACAGTATATTTTAATTGCCTACACACTGCATAAGGAAAAATGCACTTGAGAGGGTGAATAAATGTGGTACGGAGACCAAGCTTGTTTTTCAGTGATATCATACAGCTAATAGTGCGGAAAACTTTTACTTAGTTCAGAAATTCTATGTGATACTAATTTTCCAAGTAAGAAAATGAAAACCCTACATAAACAGAAAGATACCATGACGTTCTCAGGATCCTCAGGAAGTTGCTGTATCATGACTACTGCCAAAATTTTCAGTCTGTGCTGACCTAGCTTTTTACAGATGCATTCTTACTGAAAACAAACTAGTGCTTTGAGGTAATTACTGCCTTCCTGAGTTACTGATAAATCCATTATAAGCTGCTACGAAAATAAAAACAAGCAGCAATTAGAGGGTTATAAACTATTATGAGGTATTCACATTTTTGTATATTTGATATTCTCCTCTGATTTTTTTCCCCTTCAAAAAACTATATTTCAGGATAGATCCACCGGAAAAATAGGCTACTCTTTGTTGTGCAGTTTGAAAGATTTGCAGAAGAAAGAAAACTCTAATTTAGACAGGAATTGTGAAAGTTTATGTCATCTGAGAATCTAATTATTAACATTATAAAAACTGTTAATTATAGTGGAGAAATTGCTTTCTTTAACATGACTGTTTATTTAGAGTAACTGCTAAATCTGCTTGTGGCAATTTCAGGCAAGTGTAGCACACAAAAATGCTGAGGCCATGGCAGAATGGGAACAACCAGGAAATATGGAGGTTTGACACTCATTTCCCCCTATTTTATAATCATATAGAGTATAGAGAAATGCATATGAAAGTAAGCACTTTTCACAAAATCATTAATGGATTTTCAAAAACTCTAGGTCAAGGATGTAGAAAGCAACTTCTGAGTTTTAGAGATTAAAATTACTTTTTCAAGGGTCTTCTAGAGTATGTATTCTGAGAACCTTCCTCGACCCTTGTGGATTGTACTACTACTGATAGTTACATTGTGTAGATATTTACCTACAGACATTAACCTGGTGCTTGTCCCAGTTAAGACCTTTTAATATCTCGAACTTTGCAGTTGGGTGCAGTTCTACATGCTAGGTAGTACCAAAAGAAGTACAGCAAGAGAGACTCCAGCCAAACAATTTTAGGTCCTCCAGCTTCCTGATTCTTCTCTAAAGTTGAGTGGTACTTCAAAGGACACTTAATGTTCTTTGATTTGTGCTGTCCTACAGATTACAAATGATTCTAATTCACAGAAGTTATCTCCAGTTCTTATTTTTGTTTGGTTGTAAACAAAATGCAAAGCTCAACATGTTAATGGGATTCCCATAAGAGAAAAAAAATAAACAAAACTATGTAAAAGCCACAGAAGTAATTTGGTTTAATTAAATAAGGCCTAAGATTTTTATTTCCCTGATGGATGCATTAACTGAATCAATAGGAATGTGAACACACTAAGGACAAAAGAGTACAAATACAATCACAAAGTCTTTTCTTTTCAGTATTGTAATGAACAACTAAAAAACAGATCAACTGTTAGCACTTTCAATTAAAAATCCCAAATATGGAGTTCATGTAGATCTACAATGAAAGGAAATGCTAAAAAAAAAAAATCTGTTTACAAGTATAGAGGGTTGATCACTGCCCAGGTCCTTCTGGCCACACTATTGCTGATGCAGGCCAGGACTGGCCTTCTTGGTCACCTGAGCACACGCTGGCTCATGGTCAGCCACTGTTGACGACCACCCCCAGTCCTTTTCCACCAGGACACTTTACAGACACTCTACCCCCAGCCTGTAGCATTGCTTGGTGCTGTTGTGGCCCAAGGGCAGGACCTGGCCTTGTCTCCTCAAGAGGCCCTGCAATAAGAAGCACTCACTCACCCATCCACTGTGAGCCAAAGCAAAAAGAAACACAGCCTGAGATGAGAGGATGTTCTTTCTACCCAGTTCACACTACAGTTTTGTCTGTCCCACAGGTAAAGCCACCACCCATCACCACCACAGTGAAGGCTGAGTACCTAAACTTTGAAAAGAATGAGCATAATATTAAAATAGTCTTACAGCTGCCTCCAGTGCCCCAAAAGAGTGTCCAGCCATCCAGCTGGAGAAAGGGAAAAACTTAGCCACTGCAGCTTACTCCAACAAAGGAAGAATACTACACATTTTCTTGGAGTCAGAACAAAACCATAATCTTATCCAGTGCTTATATCAGTTGTGTCTACATGGACACTGTGAAATAAGGTCCTAAAAATCATCCTGGCAGTTTTTTAAACAAATAAACTATAAGATTTTATCCATTCTGTAATTTTATCTGCTCAGGTGATAGATTTATTGTGTTAATACAAAACATGACTTTAAAAAATTGTGATTCCTTGTAATCTAGCCACTCTTGATTGTATCAACATTTTGCTGTAAGGCAAAAATGTGACTCTGAAAAATATCCTGATCTTGTGCAATCTCAAACTTACATAGGAGAGATGTTATCAAGATATATTCAAACATTAGTTACAACTCAAAAAAACCCCAACAACCAACAACATACAAAAAAAAAAAAAACAAACAGGGAGAGAGAGAGGGAAAGAGAGAGAGAGATTTGTGTGGCAACACTAAACTGTTTAGCTTCCTCAAGGTGTGGACTCTAGACAATTGCCTCATATATAGGTTTAAAGATTAGTACCCAGTATGAGAAACATATGATGTGAAAGAAGGTTTCTTCAGGCCTGCTCTCCCCCTATTTCTGGTCTTTTTGTGTGAAAACAATTTAATTAAAATATTAACTCAAAAACCATTTGTATGTGCAGACAGATTCCTTTATATTAAACATTTCTGTAATTCCAGTGACTTTAGTATAGAGACTTACTTTAATTTGGCATAAAGTAAATCTGCAAGTTGTTTCTTAAATTAGAACAAAGGTCAGAAGGGGAACTTACTGGAGTAACTTATCATTAGAAATGTCCAACAGTTCCATAGGAAAATATAGGACTTTAAAATCTATGAAATCCTGGTAAGTAAGTGAAGTAAGAAGGTAAAAAGATCCAGACCACACAATGTGTAAGAAAAAAGATGATCCGTACATTTGTAAAACAGGTTTTTAAAGAGTCTGTTTATCTAGACACTATCCTACAGTTCAATATATCTGGTAAATGTCATACGTTAGCCTACTCCCTTTGGAATTGTTACTACCCCTTTCGTTACTCAGAGATCAAATATGGGTAAATAAACTTTTAACCCATGCTAACACTTTCTATTTTACTTTTAATAGCTGAGATCATGCAAATGTAATGAACTTACAAAAAGTAAAAGATGAACTTGGATAAAATGTTGGAGAAAACCATGTTTTGACAGCTGATCTCTTAACCCTTTGCATACTAATTCCAAACACCAACTTTGTGGTTCATTGTGGTTGTTTAGCTAAGTTTGATCACAAAACCACTTACTGGTTTGCATAAAGACATCAGTGAAATAGCTCCAGAGATACTATCTTGTGTGTATGCAGATACTACCGAGCACTCACACAAAACTGCCAAGTCTTCACTGTAACTGGGCATAATTCCTAGTCCATCAGAAGGTATTTACTCCCTCTAAACTTTTAGTTTGTGGCACTTCCTTTAAACACATAATTAATGTTTCCTAAATATTAATTACAAATAGCTTAAGAGTGTGTCTCAAGAGGATAGGCCAGACTGTCTCTGTGGTGTCCAGTGTCAGAAAAAGGGGCAACAGGCACAAACTGGAACACAGGAAGTTTCATCTGAATACGAGGATAAACTTACTTACTGTGACAGTGTCAGAGTACTGCAACAGGCTGCTCAGAGAGGTTGTGAAGCCTCTTTCTCTGGAGATTTTCAAAAGTTATATGCACACAATCCTGTGCAACCTGCTTTAGATGAAACTGCTTCATCAGGGGAGTTGGACAAATTGATCTCCACAGTTACTTTCCATTCCAAACCATTCTGTGATTCTGTGAAACTAGCAGAAAGACAGGGTACATTCTTGTGCCATTGTTGAGCATTCCTTGAAACAGCTGTTGAAGGTGGTCTTGCTGGTTGTTGTAGCCTCTTGCTCATAGCGATCTACTCTGGCATGCTTGGGGTCTGCTTGCTGTCTAGGGATTTATTTGACTAGATATGTGTATTCTCCAGGCTCTGTTTGTCTTCTGCTCACAATGCTGCTGTCAGTGGATTGCAAACATGACCGTCATCAGCAGGTAACATGCCTCCTCAGGTCTCCTGCCACACCACATCTCTGTAGGCAGGAGAGGGATGGGTGGTGATTGTAGTTCAGGCTACAAGGTGGGGAAGATCATGAGAAGGTGTGGATGTTCACAGGGAGGGAGACAGTATTCATAGGGTTTCTACTGTGCCTGGTTTTTTTGTATTGCATAAGTGAATGAGTGCACTCTTTCCTTACCTGCAAGGAAAACCAAATTGTCCTAGATTTTTGTCAACTGCTTCTGGCAGCTCCAGCTTTCTTCCTGAGCTGTCTGGAGTAGCAAGGTCATCACTTCTCCTAGTAGTGTGTGAGAATACATTGCTTGTTTGGAATTTGCACTGTCTTGATGTGATGCATGTACCAAAGCAAGCAACCCTGCATGCATGGTCTTTAAAGGCTACACCAGATATATGTTCAGGATGCTAATCTCTTCTCTCCTGTGAGCTGTACTCTCCCAGGATTTCCGGGGTATTCTTGAATTGAAGAAGTGGATCAGGACAGTAATATCACACATAGCCAATTCTCCTGGCGAAAGAATAAGAAAGAAAGAATAAGGAAGAAAGGAAGAGAGAAAGAGAGAAAGAAAGAGAGAAAGAGAGAGAAAGAGAGAGAGAAAGAAAGAAAGAGAGAGAGAAAGAAAGAGAGAAAGAGAGAAAGAAAGAGAGAAAGAAAGAGAGAAAGAGAGAAAGAGAGAAAGCGAGAAAGCGAGAAAGCGAGAAAGAAAGCGAGAAAGAAAGCGAGAAAGAAAGAAAGAAAGAAAGAAAGAAAGAAAGAAAGAAAGAAAGAAAGAAAGAAAGAAAGAAAGAAAGAAAGAAAGAAAGAAAAAGAAAGAAAGAAAGAAAGAAAGAAAGAAAGAAAGAAAGAAAGAAAGAAAGAAAGAAAGAAAGAAAGAAAGAAAGAAAGAAAGAAAGAAAGAAAGAAAGAAAGAAAGAAAGAAAGAAAGAAAGA
>NW_020955247.1:836820-941211 GCF_003031625.1 Empidonax traillii | reverse complement strand
AAGAAAGAAAGAAAGAAAGAAAGAAAGAAAAAGAAAGAAAGAAAGAAAGAAAGAAAGAAAGAAAGAAAGAAAGAAAGAAAGAAAGAAAGAAAGAAAGAAAGAAAGAAAGAAAGAAAGAAAGAAAGAAAGAAAGAAAGAAAGAAAGAAAGAAAGAAAGAAAGAAAGAAAGAAAGAAAGAAAGAAAGAGAGAGAAAAGAAGGAAGGAAGGAAGGAAGGAAGGAAGGAAGGAAGGAAGGAAGGAAGGAAGGAAGGAAGGAAGGAAGGAAGGAAGGAAGGAAGGAAGGAAGGAAGGAAGGAAGGAAGGAAGGAAGGAAGGAAGGAAGGAAGGAAGGAAGGAAGGAAGGGAACGTTGTTTTTTGTTGGAAGGGAATGTGAAGATTTAAGCCACTACTCCATTCCCCTGCCAAGACTTTTATCCCATCTTTAAATTTAGTTCTTTGTAACACTAGTTACTCATCTCAGTTTATTCAGTTTTATGTCTAGTATAATTTAGCAATAACAAGATACAAAACACAGATGGAATATTCTGTCTAAAAAAATATATTGATATTTGTACTATGTTACAAAAAGTCCTTCTAATATAAATGCCTTGTTATTTCCATTCAGCTGTGTTTGATTTTCAGTGTTAAACTGTTTCTATGATTCATTTATACTATGTCCAAAATATATTCCAGCTGAAATATTTAGGTATACTTTCATGATGTATGTTAGCTTATATAGCCATATCTTGAACACAAGAAGAGTAACTACTTAGTCTTGAGGAGTGTAAAGATCCAAGAGAAATTACCTACCATACCTGTAAATGGAGTTCTCTTAAAGGTCATAACCCTCTATAGATCCACACTTACCCTCCTTCCTCCTCTTGGGATTTGGAATACATTAGGCTTAGGATGGATTGTTTAGTTCTCTTTAGACCATAAAGAAACTGATGAAAAATAAGTCACATGGTGCTTCTTGTAAGACTTGTATATAACTTAGCATATATAAGTCAGTTTGACAGATGGCTAGAAATAAGCTTTTCAGTAATGACTCAAATATTGCACTAAGAATAATCATGATCTTCAAGTTATTTCAGTTACATAAAAGTAATTCAATTTCCTTCTACTGTAACAGCGTCTACCAAGCCTCTTTTAAGGCTATCAGAGTTTGTTTGGCTAATAAAAAATAACACTGAAATATCAAACAACAACAACAAAAAATCCCAGATGTTTTTTCTTATATATCTATATCTATATCTATATATATCTAAAAGGATTAAAAAAATACTGTAGAAATTCTTGTTCTCAGTTATAACAACAATGCAACACTTTATTTATCATATAGTTATAGCTTTCAGTCTGGATGGAAACTGCTGTATTATAACTCTGATTTCATCTTGAATATATAAAAATGCCTACTTTTTCACAAAGATTATTTTCCCCCTTTACTATATTTATTTATTTCAGCATCACATAGTATTAAAATGCCTACATAGAAAAGGTCACTGTTTTTCCTTTCAAAACATTTCTTTGTGGTTTCTGTTCCCAGAGGAACACATAGAATCAACAATCGATAAGAGAACATCACATAACACTTTGACTTACCTTTGAGGAATATCAGTTAGGTCAACACATTTTAGCAGGGAAAGACTTTTGCAGACAATCATTTGGCTTCTAATGACATTTTCTAATCACTAGGTAAATTTTCCTGGAATAACAATAATGCAGCTCAGTTATTCAGTTTGATCTATTTTAGCAGGAAAAAAAGCACAGAAAGACTTAATTCTGAGAAATCCTCTTTTCACAATTGCAGTCAGGTTTTTATGAATTGACATCCTCCATTGTTATAATTCTGAGCATTCCTGAAATGGATAGAGCCTTGATTTCCTAAAGGATAGCTTAGTAACTTTCCACTGCACTGTATAACCAGCAGAACAATCATGACAGTGGTGTCCTGGATTATTTTACTATCTCCAAAATCTTGAATTTGAGTGGAGAAAGCCAAATCCATACAGTTCTACTACTTAGGAACAAGAATGTATTTTAAAAAAACACTCCTGAAAGTTCAGGAAGGCTTTCTGACCATGATGATATATCTTTCAAATTGGTCACAAAGCTGCATAGAAGACTTCTTTCAGAAGGTGTGGCATGGGTTGCTACCAAACCTAAAAGCTGCATAAAATAGTTAAGCTTGTCTCTTTTTCAGTTACTGGAAGACAACAGAAGAGACAGAAAAACTGTGATTTTGGAATCATCTTAGTCATGAGGACATGTATTGAGGCTGTTGATTTCAAAGTAATAAGAAAAAATAATTTGAAATATGCATTCATCAACCACTGTAGTACTTGGCAATTTCTATGATCTAAGTTGTGCTTTCCAATACAGTATGAGCAAACATTGCTTTCCATGGAGACATATGTGAAAGCCATTTAAGAAACAAATACCATCGTTACAAACTATCTGTTCAGTTTCTGTGATGAAGACTTCACAGACTTTCAACTTTGTTGAAATTACATTGTGTTTGAGTGGTGCATCATGCTTTCAAAAGTCTAATTTAACCAACTGCAAGGTTGTGCAACCATTCATATACATTAGGATCACATATTTATCATAGGTTCATTTCATTATTCAGTATAGAGAAACAGAGTATGTTCAATATTTTATTTTGTCTTCATTATTCAAAGTATAGCCCTACGCTTAGGACACGTTTCACACATCCTTTATTGGATTAAAAAAGAATGGGAAAAGAAAAATTACTCGTATCTTAATGACTGAACTTCCTTTTCTTCAGTTCTAGCTGTGCATGCTGGAAGTTCAGCATGGTGCAGGCCATGTGTGTAGAGTTTAGTGCTACTGTAAGTCATATCTAAATAACATTAAGAGTGTCCTACTGTCAGTAACAGACATGTCAGTTCAGGTTTGGATGCAATATCTAACATAAGATGTTTAAGAAATTTGGAAGAGGCACAGGAAACTGTCTAGACTAGAGAAACAGGCTTTATGCCACTGCTAGTGCTATCACGGTCAGTATAGTTGAAAATACAATGAAGACATTTAGCAAGGAGCATCTAAGAATAGGTTCAGACATCTTTTGCATATATGCCTATTGTGAGCATTCCCTTTCTGAAGAAACAGATAGCAAGGGATAGATGGATGCCATAATGAACCTCTCTGGTTAGCCCGACAGCCTCTGTGAGAAGAGGTTTTCCAGACGTGCTTTTGGAATCAAACAAAAACAGAGCAGCCACAGGGTTGTGATGCTAACTCTGAACCTGACTGGTTACCTCTTAAAGCAAGGATGAGCAAGTGCCTTTTTGTTCAGTGCTGTGTGCATATTGGAAACCATACAGAGAAGGAAGGGTGATGTGCAGGCCAGTTTGCTGGTCCTGTGTTTGAGGATATACACATGGAAGTTCAAAGCATTTGATTACTTGTGTATTCAGACAGCTCAAGGGGCCTCCCTGAGTTGTCTGAAGAACAAAGAAAGCATGACAATGAACTTGATGCACCTTGCTGTCAACTCGCTGGTTTAAAATATGCTTCTCCCTGCTGGGAGGTCTTCTAAACTCTGTAAATTCTGATGAAGAAAGGCAATTATTCAAGGAGATCAGGCACGGCAAAAGTGTTGGTGAAGAAGGAAGATTTCAACTTTTCTTCAATACTTTTATCACGTTTCTTTTTCAATGGAGATGGGCAATGGCAGGATTATCTCAAGGGAAGATTTTCCGTTGCTGACTGCTTTGGTTATGTTTGTAGAAAATAGAACAGTAAAAGGAGAGAAGATGTCTTGAAATGGTATGCTTCCCTGCTCCTGAGGCACATGCAACTTAGGAAGCAAATACAGAAATTATCTTTCATGTACAGCAAAAGACACTCAGGATCCAAAAAGGGTTGGCCTTGAGTGAAAAATGTATTTCCTTGTGATCACAGAAAAACAAAGTACACAGAGTACAGCATAATTTTTTTAGAGGTTATATTTTTCAAACATACTTTATTGGACATAATATTTAGGACAAATGGCTTTGGACTTGCACCATGAATGGAATCAGCCTGCAAAGGTGGCAGTGATATAAAACTGGCATTTTAAAATGCACTCTCATAAGTGATTCAATTCTGTTTGCAAGATAAATCTTATTTTCATGCAAACAAATCTGCAGAGAAACCTATTTGTTCTAAGGCTAAAATGATGCAAGGGAAAAATATATGTCATATTGGTAACTCTGTGCTCTCTTAAAAGACTATAAAATATTCAACTAAATGCAGTTGAAAAGTGGCTTGAAAAATGTCACCCCAGACACAATTCTTTGGTTTCTCTAGGAACTTGTAAAGCACTTTGTTTATCATGGGCAAAGAACATTGGGAAGGTATACTGACAGCATCAAATTCATCTGGAAATATTTGCATTAGCATAAAGGATGCCTTGCCCTTCCCCCAGCAACGTGTCTGCCTCCTCAACTTGGCCTCTTAAAAGATGGGTGGAATTGTATTTGGTGCATTGCGCCTGTTGGAATTAAACAAGTCTAAAGAAAACTACTCCAGCATCTGTCTTCTTTCAAGCAGATTGTCAACAAGAGGAGGGGGCAAGGGAAGAAGGGGAAACTTTGAAAGGATGTTTTAAAGCCTCCAGATAAACTGTCGCTTTGAGCCTTGACAGCTCAAGAACTTGACACATACGGCTGCTCCCTGGAGGCTCTGCCCTGCATGCTTGGCAAGCTGATCACGGCTGCTGAGCTGTGACGCCACAGCACTCGCCTGACCTGACATAATGGGCAGCTATTTACTGCAAACAAGGTAGATGGAAAAACATAGACTTAAATGATGCTCTGGTGTAAGAAGGAATCCACTAGGGCCCCCAGTCAATCTTCAGGGTTTTTTTTTTGTTTCTTCCCCTTCTTTTTCTGGGATTGTTTATTCTTTCCCCAAGGAACAAGTGACTGTGGTACAGTTCTAAGCTTCCCCTCCCTGAATCAATAGAAAGAGCTGAAGAATTTATGTCAGGACAATAAATAGAAAGACAAAAATACCTTTGGATCGCCATACCAACAGTTTGCTTTCATAGTTTTTCATCTATTATTGTGTAGAGTAAAAATACAAGCCCCGGCAGGGGCTTCAAGAATGCTGTCAGCTTCATTTTGATGTGGAAGCATACTTGATAGGTGAAGAGCAGATGCTGAAAACTAGAGTGAATCCTTACAAATATTGTGTGTATTACATGGAGCTAAATGCATCTAGTGTCAAGTATTTTTTGCAAACCACACTGTCATTCAGCTATGAATGTGTTCAGGCAGATGTACCCTATATTTATTCTTCCCACTGTGGCAAGAAAGGTAGTGAGCTGAAGAAAACCCTAGGTCTTTCCTTTTAGCACGCCAGCTGCATAGTACAGACAGCATTTTCCACTGATGTAAAACACTAACAGCATTGATCCAATATGCTGGTTTAAATCAGATGAAAAAGTCATCCTGCTTGGCAAATGCAAGGATACACATGAACATGGTGATTAAACAAAGTTTAGACTTACAAGACATTGTCAGTCATAGCTTTAGTAAAAACTGAAAGGTGAGACAACACACTGAAAGCATCAAAGTCATTGTATGTGTCCTGACTTTTCTCTGTTTTTGTGATGTTGGTAAATTTAATTTTTCTGCAAAAATGACTTCATTTTTCAGAATAAGTTTAGCAAAAAAGTGTTAAGATATCTATGCAAAAGCTGTTCTTTCATTTACTTACTAAAGTAAAGGTTCTGGTTTTACAGTGGATTTTGGCAACTGCCAGCATTCATATAAGCCACATTAACATATTTGCATATACATCCAAGCACCTGCCTCATGTAGGAGTGAAAAAGCAGAAATTAAATGTTTTGATGGGTTTCAGTCTTTAAATTCTACAAAACACAGAATTTTATACTGCAGGTGTGGTGATCTCAGAATATTTAATCCAAGACTGTATCAAAAGTAATGCACTTCCATTATATTCTCCATGTGTATATATTGTTTTATATATGCTGCTCTTTGAAATATTTATGTACTTCCTTGATGCACTCTCCAGACCTAGATATTTTGAAGCCTTATCAAAATTCTGAGCTAATGGACATAACGTAAATGGTAATTATGAAATAGGGAAGGGCACTGCTTACTGACAAACTCTATTAGAAAAGCCTAACTACACAGGCATTTCAGTAGTGGGTATATTTAAAAAGCCAGCTCCCATAACATTTACTGCAAGAGAGTTGAGTCTAGGACCACATTCAGCTGCGGGTAGGAAATTGAAGAAGTGATGCAGTGGTGGCTTCATGCTAACACCTGGGTATGCAACAAGGTATTAATGATCCAGTGGTCACAAGGTTCAGCTGCTCCAGCCTTCTCTTGACATAAAGCCTAGTTTTGCATCCACAATTTCAGTGGATGCTTGTCAGGATCACATAGTATCTGAAGACAGAATTTACCCTTTAAAGATCTAAAATAAGTAGTGTAAAATATTAATTGGGCATGTGCATATGGATTAGGTTCCTCTCTGCCCATGGAGGAACTGGTCTCTGCATATGCCATAGACAGTACAACAGCAAATTTATCTAAAAGAGAAGTACAGCTTTCCCATTCCTGCAAATGAGACTAGAGGGTAAATGGACAAAATTGGCTTGGCACAATGACCAAACACAGGTTTGCACTTACTCACAGATAGAGTGACACTTCAATACAATTGTGAAGAGATTTGTAGTTATCTGGCATGCACCATTATCCACCTGCACACTGGTTTGACATACTTACTATATGCATCCAAGAGATACTATCAAGGAGTATGCAAATGATGGTTTGGTGATAAAAAAAATGTTGTTGATCAGAAACTATAACATCTATGATTAAGCATGAAGGAACCGACTGCAGCGTGAGACTTCATTCCTCAATACTACCATGAGGAATCACACATGGGTTTTTTTTATACTGGAATATGTACACTGCAGCCTCTATTTTCCTCACTATTATTGAAATACTGCTAAAGCACATACTGAAAAGCCCATGAATAAATGGCATATTTTTCCATGTCTTCTGAAGCAATCAGTATACATGAAGAAGAATAATAAATATAATAACAATGCATAGATTTTTTTCAATGTGTAGTGAATGGAATGATGATGAGCTGTACTATGCATTAGTGAGCTTTCCTAATGGCTTCACATTTTCCACAAATGACAGCTTATGGAATACTTTAGGAAACATTTTGCTTTGAATTAATTCCGTCTTCCTTACAATTTTTAGTATAATAATTTCTACTTGTCATTTTTCTTATGGACTTAACTAATTACCCTGCAGACAAGCAAGAATAACTGAAAAAATTGTCATAATGAAGTTAAGAAGTTCACTACCTCAAGAAGAAATACAACTAATTGCCTTTTCTGTTTTCTCGGGTTTTGACTGAAAATAGAATCCATTTCACTGTGAAGACATAGCAGATTCTAGAGGCACAGTTCCCAAGGTCTACTGAATTCTATCTTCCTAGCACAGAGGAGTATTCCAATATCATAATGAAACACAGAAAGTATGTTGGCTACAGCTCACACATTGTTGCCAATGTTTTGCATGCTGCAAATAATTACACTGGGAGAATTAATGGGAAAAGAACCCCAACACATCTGCAGGGAGAAGCCTCTACACATTTGTTTCACACTATTTGTATGAAGACTGTGGAGTAATTTCAATTTCAGGAATGTCTGAAAATAACTACCTCTCTGTTCCTATGAGGGCTATATAGGCTAAAATTCTCCTCCTGAAATGGAATAAAACATTCACTGACAGATTTTTCCAGTGATTCCAAGCCATGCTTCTACTTCATATAATGACAGACAACGCATGACAGAAACATAAATCGATACATATATTATGATCAAATTATTTTAAGGTCATCTCCAGTGCGACACCAATCTTTCCTGAATTATCTGAAAGTGATGTAAAGGGGAAAAATTAGTGATAATAGAAATTTTTCTAAACCCTATTTCACCTGTATGTGACCAAATCATCCTTTCTGTGTAGGTCCTCATCTTTGACAGACCTGTACTGATGGACTTGCAGGGGACTTCATAGCACAGGTCACCAGTTTCATGGCATCTTGCAAAAAATCCACAGTTCACCAGTTTCAGCTATGTGACTCTTTCTCTGGTGGCAGAAAAAGGCTTTTTACACATTTTAGAAGGTACCTCCTAAATTACAAGAATAATTCCTAAAATACAAAGAACTGCTTCCCAGATGTGATTCAGCAGTTTGCTGCGTATGTTGTCCCCAGCAAATCACCCTTTGGTGTCATACTCTACACAAATGTGGAGGATATGTTTTACATTCTTAAAAATCACAAGGATGTGACTGAAAGTTTATTGACATTCATGGAATTCGAATATTTTTATATGAACTTGACATCAAAATTGAATGTATCATCAAGCAGTTTCTCTTTAATCAGAAGAATTTTTTAACTTTCATGCCTTCTTTCAAGACACTGAGTTTTTGCTCGCTCAGAATTTTACAAGTTCCCACATGAGCAGGACTCTTCTCATCTTCTCAAATGTTATTATGATTATGCAGTTTACGTAATGAAACAACTCCAGAGCTGATGTCCTTCAAGAAACTGACTTTGATGTCTGTGTTAACTCAGATCAAGCATCTGTCTTCAAAGGCAAAGCTATGCTTTGTTACCACACTTTTGTTGTCTCTGCACTCAGTCACATGCACACGAGGGTATCTCCTTCATACTGGAACTATGGTGTCCTCTGTGGAAAGCTTTGAGGCAGAATAATAAATGTATGCGTGATTTTGTCAGAACTCCCTTGGCAAGGCACAGGATAGTTACTACATGGTACTTTGAGTCCAGGGACCACCTACACTTGGGTTCTGTGCAGAACTGGAAACCAGAATCTAGTTGTGGTGACTAGCTGTGGAAACCTGACCTTCTCTACCACCTCAGGCAGGCACTTAGGTTTCGAACCTGAGTTTGGAGATATTTAAGGAAGAACCATCTTAATTTTAATTAAATATACCCCTTGAACAGGTGTAAGGAAAAGGTAAATCTTGAAGATTCCAATGCAAGGGAAAAAAATGGAACAGAAAAATCAAGGCAGGAACATGGATGTCCTCAGCAAAAGCCTGTCCGAAAGTAACATCCTTTTCTCAGTCTCTAGTAATATCCAGCTGTGACTGTTGAGTTCTATAAACCTGGTCTGCAGGTGCTTAAATCTTCATCTTACATTTTTACTGGCTACATTCCTAGTGCTTACACAAAGGCAGAGTTTATGTTAATGCCCTGATACTTAAAAAAAAAAAAATGTAGTGATCAGTATCCATCATCTTTCCAACTGCCTTGTCACTACATCAATTAATACAATTGAGCAAAAAATGTCACAAGCCCAGTGGAAAAACCTTTACACAGCCTTTCAGAGGGAAGTTTACTCCCAGCTTTTTTTCCCTTGCATTAGCTCCTGTCATCCACAAAACAACAGAACCCAGTGGTGTCAATTATATTTGATTGACTGAGTAAAGCACACACACAAATAAGCAAAAACAATGGACACAAAAATCTATATATGACTCCCCTTGTCAGTGAGAATGCCTGTCTTCTCCATTTTCATGCTGCACGGTGTCCTGCTGCTACAGGCTTAAATGTTTCCTTCAGCCCCCAAACTATCACCAATTAAGTTAGCAGGGTCTTCAAAGGTGTCAAATGACTCCCTGGGCAATTGGCTGTAACTGCTGTTCAATAAATGAGGTCTAATTTATCAGTTTAACTTCACTTTTAAAAACCTAATGTCTCCTGGTACCATGTGCCATTTGCCCAGAGTGTGAAGAGATGCCTGCCACGTCGCATTTTGAAAGTTGTATGAGCTCGTGTTAGCAATCACGTGTTTTTTTCTCATACCTTTTCTCCCAGTTTGAAAGATGTATTTAAATAAAATATACTTGAGCGGACTTGTGCAGTATGGTACCCTGATAAACCATGCCTAGAAAAACAAACAAAAGGAATAGACACAGGTCATTTCTGGTTTTGGTATAGGAGGGGTTGATTACACCTTAAATAACAGCCTCTTCTTACTTTTCCTGCAATTCTTTTACACTGACCCTATGTGGAAACAATGGAAGCTGTGATAGAGATGCAGGAGTTCTGTGGTCAGCAGAGGAGATGCTCTTTCAAGGCACAAGATGCAGTGTATGATTGGCCTACCACCAACACTCTAAAAGTATCAGCCCTTACAGAAAAGTAATGCTTTTCCGGCATTAAAGGGTAAAATATGTTTTCACTATAGACAAAAGACCACAGCACCAAGCCTGACAGAGTTCAAGAGGCATTTGGACAATACTCTCGGGCACAGGGATGGTCCTGTGCATGGCCAGGAGTTGACTCAATGATCCCTGTGGGTCCCTTCCTACTTGGCATATCATGTGATTCTGTGAAAGCTTGTTCTAGGAACAAAACTATTGCCTTCACATGCATCAGCAAATTATATATATCAGTAGAAATTGAAATTCTGATAACATAGGGCAGCTTTAATTGCATATTCGAGTTAAACTGAAGTGCAACTTTTATGTGTTTGAGTTTTTTTTATTTAACTGCCAAAGTTGCTCAGTAAGGCAAAGACATTTTCATGTGAGTTACTGCTTCAGTGTGATTTTCTTTTAATCTATCTGACCTTATACAGGATTTGAAATCTATGGAAAAGATGTCTTGCACATGAAATAAAACCCACACACAGTACACTGCATGCTGATCACACCATGGGACGACTGTAATATGGTTTCTGTGCTACCTTCTTAACTTGGCACTTTCTGTTTTGATTCAAAGGTATCTGCAACACACCTACTCCTAAACTGAAGCTATCCTCTCATATAACATAAGAACATTAATTTAACATCAAGGTTCATTGTACAACTGATATGAGCATGGCACATGGGAAACATTATAGACTCTAAGCTTATAAGCAGAACAATTAGAACCAGTGTGGCAAAAGCAAGAAGGCACTTCATACCCACATTGAGAAGGAAGATACTAGTGGAACTGGGCTTTGATAGACTTGATGACAATCACAAATTCACACAAAAAAGTCACCTGCTATAACATCAGAATGAGTCAAAGGAGTATAGGAATTCCCTTCACCTTAAGGACACACTGAAGGGAGATGAGTAGAGCAAAGTAACTTTGCAATCTACTCATTTTATCTGAACATCTTTCTCATCACCTGCAGACTTTATTTATCTTTAAAAGACACTAAAATTTTCTATACTGTATACATCCTCATGAAGTCTAAGCAAGTTTTTGTGCAATGTGCTGCACATTATTTCTGTTCTATTATATCATTATTGCTTTTTCTTCTTGTCCATGACTGAGGACTACATTGCAAACCATGATTACTGCTGCTTCTCCCCCTCTCTCATTTCCAAGTACAAAGCCTCTCACTCTGAAGCAGAGTTTTTTACCAGTACCAACGTTATGAACCTGGTTATTGTATGATGAAGTTTCCTTTTTTTTTCTGTTACTGTAATCCTCACTGTTATTTGATTTCTCCTGTAGGACACTCAGATCCCCTTCAGCTGACAGTTCCTCTCCACTCTACACCTTGGACGACTGCAAAGGCTACTAAGTAATATCACTACCCGTAGTGTCTTTTCACAAAGTCCACCTGTAGCCTTAGAACAGGTGTTTAATTCCCTGTTCAAAAGCAAACTGCTACCACCTCATCTTTAGCCAACTTTACAGTTGTAATAGTTGTTACGTTTTACAGTTGTTACGTTAATCTCTACCTTAACTGATGATTTTTTCATGTTCAGGATATCAGATCTTTTAATAAAGTCCATCCAGCTTTGTTTCATCTTCTTCACAAAATCAGTTAATGAATAACGGCATTGAACTTTGGAAAAGTAAGTTGCTTGGATCTTAGCTATAAGCTGCTAATTATGAACCTGTAATCTTTTCTTATAAACCCTGCCTGACTTGTGAATTTATAAACCAGAACCTACACAATAGTCAGAGAGAGATTATTTGCTTCTTCTAATTAAAACTCCCATTGAGCTCGAAGAGTTAAATGTAAATCTGAGTTTTACTTCCATCTTGGATATGATCCCCTCACTCAATGTCCCTTTGTATCGTGTAAATAATTGTATCTTAAATTTTGTTCTTATTAATAAGGAAATGTGATGTTGCTCCAGTTAATTGTTCAATAAAGGAAACACTAAAGTTTAAATGTTTTTAAAAGAATGCAAAAATAAACCCAACTAAATGGAAAAAAACCTCCAAACCTGGACTTGTATCAAATTTATCTGCACGCAACCTGAAGCAGACAGCCTCAAAGTGTTCATTGAGCAGCTGTGATGATGCTATTTATGTTAAGGGTAGGTAATAGGTCTTATACCCATGGTGCCCCTGTAAAACTACAACAAAATGCAGACACACAGTGTCCACTTTGAAAACTAGTGCAGGAAGGAAAACCCCAGAAAGCCCAGAAATAGCCAGGTAGCCAATTATTTTTATGACATAAACAAATAGCTACAGGAGCAGGAGCATTTGGTCATAATATCAATTTGGGGAAAATTAAAAAAAAACCATATATTTAGAACTATCTGTGTATAGTGAAGTAATTTTTCATCTCTCACCTCTTTGAACACTAGATGGGTGGCTTACTATTTTTCTACTGCTTCCTACAAACTTTTCTTCCCCAGCAAAACTTAGGCAGGCAGATGTGGCTTTTCCTTGACCTCAGGGAGAGAAGTGTGCCAGCATGTAACATCAAACAGTGCATAGTCTTTTTTCAAAAAACATGACTCATGGAAGCACAAAACAGTGACAGGCAAATAGACAGCTTCAGTTTCCTTCCCATCCCCTCTTCCCTCACCTCCAGCTCTGCCTTCTGTCTATTCAAGTTTTGTTTGCATCCTGTTTTGCTTTGCTGATCCTTATTAATCTTATTGCTGATTAATCTTATAATAGTGTAAGATGAAGTTACCTCTGCTCAGGGTTGGAGCAGGACAAGGAAACCTGCTCTGCCTAATGGTAGAAGAGGTACAGTGCCAGCAGGGACAGGGTGGGCGGCAAACATCTTGGTGAGGGATTAAAACAACTCATGGGCTCCAGGTAGTAGCCAGATCCACTGCAGCAGTGACCTTCTGAGAGAAGCTTGGGAGTGCTTTCTGATATTAGCAGTGACAGCCAGAGTGGGAGCGATTTACTTGAAAAACACAGATCCTTTTAAATGCATCTTTCAAAAACCAATGATAATATTAAAGAATTGAATAGATATTTTTGTTCCTTGTTCAAAGTCAAACAATATGTTGCATTATTAAAGCTGTGCAAGGATGTTTGCAGCTTGGATTATGCTTGCAAGAATTCCTGTCTTCCTAAAATTTGAAAAGTGTTATTTTTTTTAAACTAAAATCAGAATGGTCATAAGTTTTTATACCCTTGCCTAACTTACCTTAAAGCTGTTAGTAAACACCCATGAAGATTTATCCAAATTACACGACCTTTCTGGCCTCACAACCTATCTTCTCCTCACTTATATTCTATTCTGCTCGTCCTCTAGCCTGCCACTGAACTCACATTTAACTCTTTTCAGACTCTTTTCAGTACTTTTTTTTTTTTTTTTTTCAAAATAGACCCATTGTCTATTACCAGCTGGTCTTCTGGCAGCCCTGGCTGTATGTTCCTGCTGGAAGTATCAAGACAGCAATTGGAAATTCCTTTTTTTTTTTTTTTTTTTTTTTTTTTTTTTTTTTTTTTTTTTTTTTTTTTTTTTTTTTTTTTTTTTTTTTTTTTTTTTTTTTTTTTTTTTTTTTTTTTTTTTTTTTTTTTTTTTTTTTTTTTTTTTTAATGAACACCTACATACCCGTCGTGCTGTGGACTATTGCCCTCTGGAGTTCAAAGCTGGGATGAGAGTTTTCTCAACGTGCCTTTCAGGCAGAAGACTGCACTATTTGCCTCTTTTCCCTCTGCTGAATGAGTTCATAGCTAAGAAGGAATTTTACTGGCTTTAGCTCAACCTAATTGACGTGCATAGAGAGTTCTGAAATATCTGCTCCTTGCAATTACATCTTTTTCTTTAGGGCCAAGCCAGCAATGGTGCTAATCTTGGTTCATTACATCATTAATGCTTATCTTAAATTTAGAAAAATTTCAAAGAAGTTTAGAAGTCTTTGAAATTTTTGGGCATGAGTGGTTTCTTGTTCCCACACATTGCCATTAATTAGGGAAATTACTGTTCCAGCCCTAATAGGCAGTCTCAGCTATCACAGCAGTCTGTTTGTGTGTGTGTGTGTGTGTGTGTGAAGAAACTCACCTACCCCCTTGAAGCATGGTTTTTAAGAAACAGTATTTGAAGATCAAATTGAAAAAAAATTATAAGAACTCCTGTGGTGCTATAGTATTCTATGGATATTTGACTGAGCCAAAGGTTTTTGTTTGTGTTCCGAGTTGTTCATACAACTTAATTAGCAAAAACTCTGGTCTAGAAATACATGTTCAAGAAAGAATGGAGGTTTAGTCATTTGGCTTTTCCTACATCTTATGGAATCATGCCCTATAAATATATCAGGTTCATCTGTAGTCCCTCATAACAGTATTTGAACCCTTGATTACACAGAGTTATGGGAGATGCAGGGCAGGTGGTCTGAAAGGGAGTTAAACTCCTTAGGGTTTCATGAAAACAGATGTCAAGACAGGGCATAAAGACTATAAATAATCTGACAAAGGTGATGGCTATGCCAGACACTTTGCTTCTTGAACTACTAAGTAAATCAACCAGGAGGTACATACCCATAGGAAATCAGACTCCTGAAGTTCTGGTCATCCTGAAATAAGCTATTTTTAAATTAGGATTTAGTGGGAAAGTGCCACCCCTAGCCCAGGTTTAGAAATGTTTTCAAAATATTTAGAATATGCTTAACTGGACTTAGCTGCAGACTGTCCTCTAAGACCTGTAGACATGTTCCCTCTCCTCAATTTCATTTCGTCTAGCTTTCAGAAGGGACCTTTCATTTGCTTTGGTTTCGGTAGGGTTGTCACCCCCCATACAAGCAGCTCCACTGAACAGAATGACACCACTCACAAACAGGCAAGTCAGCAGGACATAAATGTCTAAATAGCATTGGAATATCCATTCCTTAAAATAACTGATAAGGAATATTTCACTTGAGAAGAGCAACATAATGTAATCCTTGCTTTACCGTGCCATCTGAATAAAATTGCAGTTGGACAGTGTTGTTAGCACAGTTCCTAATGAAGATATACAGGGCTCTATTTTTGGAGAGTTTATAACAGGTCTTGTGACAGCCCATGGAGATTTATACTGCAGGATGTCCTCAGATATCTGCTGGCTTTCCTCACACAAAGGTATTCCATGGTCCTACAGACTTCGTTCTGATGCATCTCAGGAGAGAAGGCTGCTTATTAACTCGTCTAGTGTGAAGCATGAACTGATGGCCTTGCACTATGTTTTGTCAGGCATTAAGCTTTATATAGTCACTTAAAAAACCAAATCCATGCCCATCTATTCTGAATTCTTAATAGATACTTTAGCAATAGTAATAGGAACATTTCTTGGCATAATACCAAAAAAATCAGATTTTAAAGAAACTGAAATACTAATCAATGGTTCTTTAGTCTGGCTTGTTTTTATAATACATTAAAAAGTTCTGAAAATGCTTGAATCCCCCAAAGTCTGTTAAAAAAAATGAAATCTTCTTCTCCCAGACCACAGTTTGGTGAAATAAATTAGTATAATGATTTATGTTTACGGTTTTAGTCAATTCTGATAGAGATTATAGAGACAAAATGACAAACTGCCTTAGAGGTAAACTTAAATCATGTCAGCCAATCTTTAGTTTTTCCTTACTCTAATTGCTCCTCTTGTTCATTTATCTTCCTAGGCAATCTTTAGAAGAAATACTAGTTTAATCAGTGCATGTGCAAACCACCAGAGATAAAAAGTTTAGCCTAATTTGTCTCACTAAATTGTAATGCCTCTAGTAAACAAATCTTGGCTTGAAAGGAAACTAAGAAAATCTAAATAAACACCCTCCACAAAATGTTTCTCTACTCTTTGTTACACATAGCATTGCTGATTTTTTATAACTTTTCATTTTGATGCAAGTAAAACAAAAACGTATGCATTATATGCTTTTGCAGTTTCCTAGGTAGCTCTTAAATGTAAGTAATTCATATTATTACAGAGAAGTAATGCAAATAATTAAATGCAGAATAAAATATTATATTACAATAGCTGTGCAGTATATGATCAAAAGAGATTAATTTCAATTTCTCTCTCTATGCTTTTGAAGCCAGTATAATTTTTCTGCTCACATCATGCAGTATTTTTTAACTTGGTATAGCTTTACTGCTCTTAATCTTATCTTCCTCTCACTCAAGTGAACAGTTTTGCCACTCACTTTGGGAGAAGTAGGTTCAGTCCATTAAGCTCTGTTCCACAAATGTATATCCTTTTTCAGTGGAAGTGTATGGCATCAAAAAGCATGCAAATGTGTGAATCTTTGCAGAGTAGAGGAATAAGTCAATAAACAATCACTGGGTTGAAAGTGTTCCTGGTATAAATTAATTCAGACCACTTATTTAATTTCTGCTAAGTTAAGTCCCTTATTGCAGACTACACTCGCTTAAAAAATCCACAGCTCTAATTCTCCAACAATACACAGTGGCTCAATTTTAGAGGACTATTTCAATGGCTACATTTTAGTTGTTTTTCTAAAGCAAAAGCCCTAATCTCATTAGAGGGAATTTTGCCCTTATAAGGTCTCCAGGATCCAGACTTTCTGGGCATCTCAGATTAGAATCTGATCTCAATAGCTAGGTTTTTTCAAAATACATGTGTGTGTCATTACTCATAAAACTAACCCCAGCAACTGAGACCATATATGTGAGAAAATGAGCATGTATTTTCAAATTCTTGCTGGATTGGGCCCTAATCATTCTTTTATTTTTTCCTCCTAATCATCAGAATCCCATCAGATTTTATGTCTATAAATTTTTGTTATATATCACTGTATAAACCTTCATCCTGTTGCTCATGCTTTACAGGGAGGAGAGACATTATTAAGTAAAAAAAGTACAGCAACATCTATAATAAGGTTATTGGCTGAGATACCTTGTTATTAGACAGCATCCTTGCCAAATATTTATGTAGTGGGTGGAAAATATGCTTTTTTTCCTAATTAAGAAATTAGAAAGTAAAGATAAAAGTAGAGCATCTCCATTTCTGGACAACAGAGACATAACTCATGTCAGATGCTACAATTCTTATCACTTTCTCATTACGCACATTTATCATGGTCATTCATCTACTTATCAGGTCTGTGTGATGGTACAAACATCAAAAAAGCATAAACAGCCAAAAGACCTCTAAAGGAGCATGACTTTGTGCCTGACCTTTGCAAATATATCAAAAACATTTAATATTCTGTATCACGGTCAGCAAATTATGTAAATTTTAAAGATTAAAGACAAGACCGCAGAGTATATGTGTGTGTGCGTATGTATATATATATATGTATGTATTTATATCAGACAGTATTATCAACATATTTTTAATGCTCCATGTCTCTTTTTTCATTGCTCTGCTTGGTGAGCCAGCCTCTGAAATGTTTTAAATTGCCATAGTTCCTTACTAAAGCAACTTGCAGCTGTGCCAGTCTACACAAACTAAGGATCAAACCCATGCTCATTTCTGAGAAACAGCTGATCTGGTCTGGATTCTGTTGTTTCAGGGCTTGAAAAGGACCTAACTACACTCTGGGAACAGTATAATTACATCAGAGAGAAATTAGAAGCAGGTTCTCTCCGCATCACTTCAATACTAGTGGAAGTACAACAGCCCTTTTTTGTGTGTCTCACAGAGCCTTTACACAGAGGCTCATAGCCTGGCTACATGGATGACAGGATAAAAGAAATGTTTCTCTCTGTTAACTTTGTCAAGTGATCAGCAGGTTCAATAAATCAGAACAATATTCTCCAAGAAAATCTAACTCCACTCCCAGAGCACATTGACAAGCTGATTTTTATAGCTCTTCTTTGTAAGGATGACTGTCAGAAGAGCAATACATAGAGTATAATTAGGAAATACCAGTCTGAGACCTGCTGGTTGCTGTTACTGAAAGCTGGTGGAAAGTGGAGCAAACAGCTGAGCTCCAGCAAGCTGGTGTCCTTGCATCCATCTCATACATCCTTTGATCAGCTCCTGGGGGAAAGAGAGGTAAGGGCATCCTGTCTCCTTACCTTGTAAGGCACAGGAAAGTAATACAGCACAGAAGAAATACTGTAGCAGACAGCTGTCCACCCTCTCTGGATTACTCCTCACATGTCCTCAGGATCTCATCTTGGTAGTTGTCTGCCAAGGGAGTACGCTTGGTACTAGGTATAGGTAGTTCACGTGGGCACCCAGAAACTTTCGTACTGCTTCTGAGTACCTTGGTACAAGTTTATCTGAATGAGAAAGAAGAAACAAAATACTGTCCAAGCATTCCTCCTACAGCAAAATTTAACAAATACAAGAAGGCACTTGACATGCTGTTCATTTCTATTTTCAGTACAAAGTCAAATAGTGATTATGAGACCTCAGACAGCATTTTAGCTTTCTAGGTGTGAATTACAGAGGACTGAACTGAGTGTTGAAAACAATCTGGCAAATGTAGCCTTTTTGTGAGATATTTAAGAATAGATCACAACTTTACAAAATAATGATTTCAACTGTATGATGAATTGTTACTTTAGTTGATTTGAAAGAAGTGTCTACCTACTTACAGCTCTTGCTGGAAATGTCATATTACTTGACATACTGTGTCACACTTTTGATGAATGGTTTCAGCATCATAGTCATAGTGAGTACCTGAAAAAACATAAGGAGTTGGAAGATGATCAGATAAGAACAGGCAAGACCTCTTTTCTTAAGCACTGCTTTAACTTCCAGATAGCATAGAAATATCATGCACCCTGGCAACTTAATGGTAAAGGATGTTGTGCTACAAGTTGTGCCACCTATCTAAATGGACAGTGGTGTTTGTGGTCCTAAAAATCATAATTCCAGATGGGAACAATGACACTGGGAGCTCCAGCTCAGACTCCTTTGATGTGGTCTCTTGAAGATCCTATGTGACACCAAACATACAGCTGTTCTCAGCAGTTCCCCAGTGAGGGCCATAAAATTATATGGGATGTCTGACCCACAGCGGAGAGATGAGGTTGAAACTATAAACATGAAGAAAGGAAGATGGTAAAGTGATGGACTTGGAAATCACCAGAAGGGGTAGAGAAATCCTTTCCCATTGATCTGAGATTCACAGAATGTGACTTGTCAACCTCTCCAGTTTAACAATGCTGCCCTGCGGGAACTGCCTTTGTGAGAAAGGCTATATTAACAACCTGTAGAGTTATTAAAATGCAGACTTTATTTTCCTGAGAGTGACACCAAAAGTCTAAATAACAGTGGTCCTAGTTTTGCTGTAGGGATATTTGACTGTTGCCATCAGGTTGCAATTACAATGTCATGTCAAACAGGCCACCAAAGACCTATTCTAGAAAAAGACTGTCAGTGGCAAGTGAAGGCACACCACAAAAACTGTGTTTCTGTTACTGATCCCTTGAGATTGCACAGCCCATTGTTTCTGTTTTCAATGAAATCTTGTTGGGGCTCTGCAAGGATTCACAACTTTAGCATAGGATAATCAATTCAAATACTGAAGCACAGCTCTGAAACTATCCAATCAAAACCAAATTGACAGTGACAAAGAGATAAAGCATGTGTTTGGAGGCTGCACACCACACTACCAGAACTAGACAGAGCAGTGACATTGTAGCACCAGGCAGAATCAAAATGTATGGGCAGAAGACGGACTATTAGTGTGTGCAGCAGAAACCGATTAAAACGGAACGATGACAGGCTAAACATCACTGTTTTAGAGAATAAAGGCTGGTCGGGTAGTTAAGAATGTTGATCCTTTTGCACTATTTCCCACATGTAGATAATAAGCCTGAAGCCTAGGGAGAAAAAAGAAACACCCCTATTTTGCTGAGATTGTAATGTAAGTTTTCCTCTTTGCCCATGTTTGCTAGGTTTTGGTTATATTTCCAGAGCATATCACACACAACCTATTGCATTTTACAGGAAACTGAACAGGTTAACCTAAAGGGCCAATAAATTATACAGAGAATATTCTGAGGAGGTTTAATGAAGAAAAATATACTTTAAAGTTTAATTCACAGCAAATTGTTGCTGTTGTGGGTTGTTTTGTTTCTTGCTGGTTTTGGTGTGGTTTGTTTGTTTGTTTGTTTGTTTGTTTTATGATAGACTTAAAATCCCAAATGCCTATAAGCAGAATGTTCAAGCCCTAGTATGGAAAATGACATGCAGGATAATTGCATAGTCTGACTTCAGTGATGATATTAAGATGACCTGCTGGTGTTAAATATGAAATCTCTTGTGAATCTCAAACCTAATTTTGGAGAACTCATTTACTACTATTTTTGTAGTGCTGTAAGGCATAGGCTGCATTTCTTAGTTTTCTGCTTCTAAAATATTTACCTTTCTGGAAGGTTAGCTCTCAGGATAAGCTAACTTGCAATTAAGAGGATAGTCTTATAAGTAATAACTTTAAAAGGAAGGGATTGAAAACTGTTGTGTAACAGACCTGCTTCGTAGATAAGCAAAAAGGAACAGTTCTAATAAAGTAGTAACTTCTGCAGCTTTGTACAGCAATTAAACTAACAGAAGATGCACATACTGAGAGAACATTCACCATAGTTCTAGGCAGATCATTGGCAACATTTAATCAATCAGAACAAGATCTGTTTGAGTATGAAATTTTAAACACACAAAATTAACACCTAGAGATCACTATAGGAATATATAAAACATAGAGTTTAAAAATAAATGCTATCTTGGTCAGTGACAGAAACCCTCAGTTGTATTGCAAGCTGCAAAATGGTATAAGCAATATAGACAAAGCATGATGGGGCAATAGATCACAGTAATAACATTTGCAATAAACAATAACAGAACAAAGCAGACATCTATAGAAATCCCATGAGGAATTTGCCTTATCCATAATTTTTTTTACATTTGAGAAACTGTGTCAGGAAAGGCCATTACAGCCAATGGCACCAATTAATTTCTGCAACTTTTAATGACATGTTTCTGGGTAAAAATCTCAGATAATATCCCAGGCTCATGATTGATAGAAGCCTGTGTTTGATTTGTACCAGACTGTTGATTTTTTAGTATTTTTAAAGAGTCCCAATGCAGCCAATCAAGCAATCAACATGAAATACTCAGATCTTCACTTGTAAAGTACAAGAAAACAGAGAGACAATGGGGCTTTCTTGATGGTGTTGACAGAATGTTGGTGATTTTATTTCAGTAGCTCTCCAAATGATGAATTGCCCAAATTTTTATTCCAGAAGCAAATGATAACCAAAAAGAAATGTCTGATTCTCATGCCATTCTGGATATTATTTTACCTTTGGATGGGCTGTTGAAATGCAGAAGAGATAAAAACAAATGATTATGAGAGGTGAAACATTAGAATAAATGGATTTCATGTTTGGTTTTCTGGACTTCAGTTAACCAGTACATTCAAGCATACCAAAAAAATCCAGCCTGGGGTTCTCTCATAATAAATACATGGAGAGTTTAGAAAATGCAAACACAATTCCCTACTATTTTCCAGAAACATTTAGCAACATTTCTTTTATACTTTGAGATCAATTGTAGAATTAAACTGCCTGAAAACAGAAGTAGGTACATCTTTGCTCTCTAGTGAGCTTCTTGCACCCATCGCATCAGATCCTGATGTCCCCATTTCTGTAACAGTAAGACAAATATAACCACTGTGATATTCAAATAGATAAATAAAAAAATGTAAACATGGAAAATCATATGTTTGTGGATTCATTCTACAGGGCAGTTGAACATGCAGGAAAAATGTTCACACATGTAACTTTTTCTCTGTGTGTGAGTGCTTGGGGACAACACCTGGACACCACAGCTTTTAGCACAAACAAAAACCATAACAGAGAAAGTGACAGGGGCTGGCTTTCTCAGCTACCTGCTTAACATGTGAGTGCTGTAATCACCTCATGCTGTTCTCACGGATAGCCAGCCAGGCCTACAAGCAGCAAAAAGATATGGTGGGCAGTCCTGTGAACTCTGGTTTATTGCACCAGTGTAATCATGTAAGCTGGCAAAGGGGCATGGCGGGAAAGAAGCAAGCCACACAGCTACAAAACTCTTAGGCTTGTGAGAGTGCCTATGGAAATTAGACTGCCAGTGTCCAGGAGTTCTGATGGAGACTTGGATGTGTGTCCTGCACAACTGCTCAGCACTTTCTTGATTCTCTGTGGTGGCCTGTCTGTATCTGCTGGTGTCTGCCTCGACATGCCTTCTTAATTGCTGTAGATGGGATGTGTGCCCTCATGGAGCATACACCACAGGATGATTTCTCGGAGGCTTAGCTCTCAGGACAGTCTAACAGTAACTTTCCTAGTTATGAACTCAAATTAATTTCTGAGATCTGGGGCTTTGATATTTGGTGATTGTTAACTGTGTGTAAATATGCAGTGGGAGCATGGATCTCATTCATTAAACGGCCTGGAAGGGTTCTAATGACTCATATTTAATTCATTTATTTAAAATATTTTCTGAATGTTAGAAAGTTTTGAAATACTATAAATGAGAAGACGTAGCATGGGCAGAAAATAACAGATCTCAGTGGTGCATTGTACTTGTCATGATTAGTACTTGTGCTGGTACCTTACTACTGAGTTAATAGTTTACACCCCTCTTACTGCCGATTAAGAACTCAAACTGCAGGTACAAATGGTAATAAACGGTCTAGCTAAGCCCTCTCACCTAGACTGCCAGGAAGGATTGTACCAAATCATGGAAACAGGCTAATCTTAGCCAATTTAGTACATTAGTGGGGAGTTCAGAACTGTAAATCCTATGAAACAAATATATTTCATTCCTAACAAGATCTGTATGTATATTAATAGAACTATTCCTTTTTAAAAGACCCCTCTGTCACATTAAACTGATTTTAATCCCTACTCCCAAGCTCTTGAAAATGAAAATACCTCTCCCTAAAAACCCCAATTTTCTTTTACTGTCCTGGTTCATGTGAAAAAAAATAAATTCTGGTCTTTCAGTCCCTTCCTGCCTTAAAAGCTACAGTCTGTCCACAAACAAGCAAAGATTTCCTTATTTCCTTTGGACAAAATCATTTTCCATGACAATTTTTAGTAAATGCTTCTTTTATTACATTACTGTTATATTATCCATTATAGGGGTCAGATGTAATATCATTGCCTGTAATATAGCTGTCATATAACTATGAGTGCAATAGAGGTTAAAATTTTACACTTATCATATGTATTCTTCAAGTTGTTCTTGTCCCAAGCGTTGCCCTTTTCAATTTTTTTTTTTATTAGTACTTTCTCTTTGAAGAATAATTATCTACCATAGAAAAATAGTGTTCGCTCTCATGCATATCAGATATGACAAATTCAAAGGCTACAAGTATTAACAAACAAAAGTTTACTTTTATTGGCTGAGCTATGCAAAAGAATACCTCAGTAACAGAAGTGCATATATAAATTATTGTGTAAAGATCAGGAAAGAGATTTTGGAAAAGATGTCACCGGATTTTGGAAACAAGTATCCCTATTTTTCTTTCCTGTTGTCTTTCTGACAACTACTGGGAATACTCAAACTAAAAAGTGCAATATGTCACAGATGACTCAAGTAAACATGCAGTTTGTTTTGTAAAAAGATGGGGGTTTCATCCCAGAGCCTAATTCAGTAGATTTATCTGCTACAATTACAGTGCTTTGATCACTCCAGAATAGGTGGTGTAGTGTGGGGTGTAGCTGTCCTTTTCCAATTCACTCTCCTTATCAGGATACATGTCTGTTGATTTGTGGGAAGCTGGCTGTTTTTCGTTCCTGACAAACTCCAGTGATTAAAATGTAGTGGCTTGCTCTTGTTCCCCTGATAAAGGTGACAGCTGCAGAGTTTCCAGTGTTAGTGGATATGGTCCATGCAGATTGCTTTTTAATGAAAGCAATATATTATCTTACCTAGAGACCCTGCAGCCTTACCTTGTTAATGTATTCTAGGTTGGCACCACATTCATCTGTAAATTAGTTGTATTAAACATGCTTCTTACTATTTATCCAGTCTCTAAAGAGCTGTGGTTGTTTTGGTTGGGGTTTTTTGTTTGCTTTTTTTGTTTGTTTATTTTGTCTGTAACTTTGCTTCATACTCCTACAGCAACACTATCATACACAGAATGAACAGTGGTGTACAGTTTTCAGAAAAATATCTAACATTAAATAATATAGCCACAGACACCTCTGTACTCCATGACTTGATGATCCTTTTACCCATTAAAATATGAAGTAAAGGATGTGGAATTAACAACACTTGAGTATATAAGTCACAGCTGCAAAGATTTTTCCCTTTAATTTTAAAATCAAGATGATTGAAGTAATTCATAAAACAAAACAAATCCCAGGTTTAAGCTAAACAAATTTGTCCTTTAGTTTTGTAGACATATCTCTTTCAAATTGTCTGAAACACAGCAGATTGATAATTCCAGTTGCACTGTATCCTTTAAGAAAATCTTGCAGGTCTCTGGAACATTCAAATGCCAAATTCATTGTCACCAAGAATAGTCTGTTTTTCAGATATAAGCACTGCATTCGTTGTCAATAATTTATATTATTTCCAGCAACCTTCATCTTGAACTAAATTTTATAAAAGGACTGGAATATCACTTAGGGACCAACTTCTTCTACTAGAAGTATTTTTCAAACAAAAGATAAATATTTAAAATTAATTTCTCTCATAAAATACACATAAAAATATAAAAGTTGAATTACATTCCTGTTATTTATTCCTAAATTATAATGAGAATTTAGTACACTGGTATAATTCAAAGGTGATTATTCCATTATCTTTACAAATCTCTTGTATCTATCATAATAAAAAAATAAGAAGTGGTTCAATAATTCAGAAACATATGAGCTGCTAACTACTGTGAGAATGTTTTACAAATCTTACAATTTAATAATGCCATGGTCAGTACGAAGACTTTTCAGTGGTGGGTATTCTGCATTTTGCACTTGAAATATTGGAATTTAACTTCTTTAGAGTGCCTGCCTGTTTTTGCTCTGTTTGTGTCTTTGCTAACAATGCATGTACAGTAAGAGAGATAAGTAAGGGATTAGTAAAGGATTAAAGGAAAGCCTTTGGTTTATATACACTCTGAACATGGCCTCCACAGTTAATTTTTTGAATTTTTGCATTTTGTTGGAAAGATAACAAAATACTGTACCTGTTTATTTCCCCCGCCTAAACCAGAACAGTTATCTCCTTAAAAGTGCTCTTTGTCTTTCTAGATATTTTATTAAAATAAGGATACTCTTGAATTTCTCTCAGCAGCAGCTTTGATGCTAAAGAATTACATTAATTGCTTTCCTGTCTTGCTTTTGTTTATGTTATAAATTTTAAAGTCATTCAGACCTGGTATGTTTTCTTGTTTCAAGTGAATAAATTGCCATCTTTTGGTTAAACACCTAGCATCCACTGAGCCTGTGAATGCAGAGATAAAGACAGAGAAAGAAAGCATGTAAACCTGTAATTCTGAGAAGGGCCATAAAGGCTTCTGGTCACTTAACCCGGAAATACCAGTTCGCAGCTGGAGTGGGAACTGCACTTTCTCATGCTCCCTTTTCTCTGGCAAGGTTTCTTCCTAAAAATAGTTTCACTTTTTCTCCATGACTAATATGTGAGATGTATTAAAGGTACAAGTACACCTCATGCAATATTGCACTCTTTTACATTCCCTCCAAATCCCTTTAAAATTAACAAAACGCTCCAGATTCCCAAGTTACTTCAGACACACGTGTTTGCTGTTTGTTGATAGAAATTATTTATTTTTGTTTTCTTTATAACCATCTGAAGTCCTGATTATACTATGCTGACATCTGAATCGTGTATAGTAAATAACTGAGGTCATAGTCAGAGATTTAATGCTTAAGCTGGTGAGTTAATGTCATAGGTGAATTTGAGTCTACAGAAGACCGTTTGATTTTTGCTATCATAAATTCATACAGATCCAAAACTGAACAGTACCCATTTAACACTGTGTTTATTCCCTCTGTAGTGATCTAAGAGAGCTAATTGCATTTACTATACATCATGATTCAACTGCTTGGTACTCAAGTTGATTATCTGAAAAAGTGCCTGCCTTAGCAGAATTGGTTCTAATAAAATGGAAAACACTCTAGATGAAATTTTCTTTTAAGCATTAGGGATGCACTTACAGATTGTTCTTTTTATTTTGTATGTTAATATTGGCATTGCTGGTACTCCATTGCTGTGTTTTCTGGAGAGGTCATATTTTATTTTATTTCATTTCAGCAAATTCTTGCATGTTGCTTCTCATAAATAAAGAACTCAGTAAATGATCATAATACATAAAACTATGTATTATGAACTGAAGAGTTTGATAATTATGGAGAAAGCAAACAAATGAACTAATGACATTCTCATCTCATTAGGAGATATTAAGGACCGCAGTAAATGTGTTTTCTCCATCTTGTCTTTGGTACGCCTACATAAATCCATGAACACACAGCCTTGCATGCTTAGGATATATTCCACCCCCTTTTTGTTCATCAGTTGTGACTCAGGGGCACATAGCCAACAAATCAGACAACAACCTCTGTACCTCCCCATCCTTCAGCAGCAGCCTGCATAGCGGGAAAGGCAATAGCCAGGCCCTGTGCTGTTTCTGTGCCTGGTCCCAGAAAAGGCTAGGAAGGTGGGGAGCAGATGTGATGTACCAAAGACAGAGGATATGACTCCACCATCAGGAGAGAGAAGGGAAAAGTACAAAGCCTCAAGAGTGAAAAAAGAGTTTTCATTTTGTCCCCATTAATCATTGAGACAACTGTACAAGTCCACAAAACATACACAAGCAAACCCAGAGAGTGCTGATTGCAGCATTTGTTCTTTATGTATAACCAACCATTGCTTTGCAAATTGGTTCCTCTGATATATTTTGCCATAAATAATCTGCTTAGAGCAAGCATTAGATACACTATATGGGTTGTTCTCCACTATCTTTTTTGTATATTGCTGTTGCACAAAGAGATTTTGATTGACAAAATAACACACTGGTATAAAACAAGCAGAAATACCATACCATAAATCACAACAGAAAGAAAAGAGATTATCAAACAACTAAATAATGCAACCCACAGCAAAACATACCAGTAAATCATACAAAGCAGGGTAAATTAGATAACACTGTCCATATACAATTACACTGGTTGGCTCCCACGACAGCCTTTAAACGTGACATGTTATTTGACATGTATGCAATTAGGGCTTAAAATCAATTTTTTTATATTCCATTTAAAATAAAAAATGTGCTATTTTGAAATCAAATACTACCTTTTTAGTCAAGATGGACAAGAAGTAGTATCAGGTAGCAGCAGCATCTCAGCAGCATAATGCAAGCTGGAAAAGGATGGTTTTCCTGAATACTGTTAAAGATCATATCTCAGATAATTATTCATACACGGTAACTCATGCTTATTTATTATTCCAAATTCCCTCCCTCCCCCTCCACGCACAGGACTTATTGTAAAACCAGGATCCACTGAAAAGTAAAAGCTCTAGAGCACAATTATATAGATTACATGTTAACTATCAAAGAGGGTTTAGTTTTTTCCTGGTAGATACTCAGAGTAACAGAGCCACAACATCTCTAGCATTCAGTGCCATGAGAAAGTGACAAAAGGGACACCTTGGTACAGCATTGAGCACAGAGCTGGGAGGAGGGACACAGCTGATGGGATGTACCAAGGCTGTCAGATTCATATAACTACTCTGTCACTGTTCTTTCATCAGAAAACTCAGAGAAACAGTGCTTTGTTTCCTTACACAAATAAGCATTAGAAGAATTGACTGGTTTCAGTGAAAGTTTGAGAAGGAAAGTCAGCAGAAGCATGTTCAATGTTCAGCATCATTTGGTGATAATTGCCAGCCCGAGCCCCAGCCTCCTTGTGTTTTTTAGCTATCCACTGGATATCCATGGCAGCTGGATATCCATGCTGTACTGTGAGGTGCAGTAGACTCATGCCCCAGCTGGTCTTAAGCAAGTTCAGCTTGATGCTACCTTGTAATGCCTTCCCAGAGATGGATTTGCTGCATAGCTCTGGAGAAGATAGGCAACTTTCATTTCAAATTCTTGATTTGTATTTTTCTTCACTTTTACCTGCCTACCAGTCATTAAAAGCTAGTATCCAAAGGAGAATGTGTTGACAGAAGGACAGTTTTGACAGTCTGAGAACTCTGTTTGAATCATTAGTGCATTATTCTCTCTGTCCTCCCTGTGTTTTGACAAAGAAAACAAACCTTTCAGATCCTCCAAGAAGCAAGATGACAAAATTAATCACATAAGAAATTATTTTAAAAATATACAGATATTTCTCTTCTACTTGGAAAGTTATATTCCATGAAGATCAACTGTACAATACCTTTGACATTTCTTGTAAACTTTCCTGTAGAAAAAGAATACTTCAGAAATGCATGCTATACATAGCTTTTAAATGATCAGATGACTATGTCAAAAGTATGAAAAACCATATTAACTCCTTTATATAAAACTGATAATAAAATAGGATTATGTATATTATGGTGCTTTTGTCTCTTTTTTCCCCTTGCAGTCTATTTGTTATCCAGACACTTTAAAAAAAAGGTAATAAAGGAAGTACTTTACAATTTCCACACAAATTATTTTCCAGGCCATCCCAAAAATTTTGGCTCATTTGAGGAATCAAATATAACACATTGCACCTAAAGACAGCCCCTAAAAGTGAGGCAGCTGGACTAGGTAGAAACCCAGGGAAAGGTTAAACATCAAAGAAAACATTTTTTGTTGTTATTCATTGTTTCTTTCCTTTCTATTTCTGTCTTCTCTTGAATCATAAGGCTGTTGCAGCAGGAACTGATTGTACTTTATGCTGAGGTAAATAGTTCTTGCTTATTAAATACAAATGGGACAAGTGTGAATGATGCATAAAAACTCTGACTTTTTTATTTCCATAGAAACATGAAACTTTATGAAACTAAAGCAAACTGTTCTGCAGTGGTAGCTGTAATCATGGTTGTACTTTATGACATGGTATTAAAATGAAGTTCCCTTGAATGCTTCTGTGCACTGTCCTGTTGGCATTAATGCTGTGCTGTTGAATCAGACCCACAGATAAAATTAATTCTGGTGATGAGCGCTAAATCAATTTTTCATTACCTTTCCTTTGATTCTATGTGCGATTTAAAAAATGCTCCCTGTTGCTGAAAACTCATTTTGTATCTTTTTTACCATTTTCATCTAATACACTCGATAAGCAAAGGACAAATATTCTGGAGTGTCTTCATTTCAGACTCTTGGTTCATGATGGTTTCAAACAAGTGCTGTTGTAAATTCCTTTCCTGGAAAAACAGACAGGATTGAGGGAATGACACCCAGGGAATGACCAACCCAGGTTGGTTTTCCTGAATACAGAGAAAGAAATTAAATCTCACTGGAATTCACTTCAAGACTTGCCCATATCGAAAACATGCAAGACCAGACTGTTCCCTGATAAACGGAGCAAAAATGTCAGATGTGCTTGTACTAGTCACCAGGGCGTGATGGGGCAAGGCATTTTCTCAGGTTGCCTGCTGCGGGGAGGGAGGATTGAGGCGGGGAGCAGGAAAAGGACACAGCTGCCCAAGTAAGGCGTCCCCTGGGTTGCTAACTTTAGTTTTGCAGACTGCCAGCACGCCATTCTCCCACGGCACAGGAACGGTCCAGCGCACCCTTTAACTCAGGGGCAGCACTTGGCAAATTTTATTTCCTTCCTCCGCTTCGCTCCTTCCCCACTGGCAGCCGGCAAAAGCAGCCGGAGAGGGAGAATGGTGCGGGGCCAGCGCACCCGGCCCGCGGGCGGGCGGGTTTCCTGACCCCTCCTGCGTCTCAGGCGGCGCAGGACGCTTCCCATGAGATGCAGACATCCCTGCCAGCCGCCTGCCCCGCTCTCGCTCCGGCCCCGGGCAGAGGCCGGCGATGGCGTCGCGCCGCCTCTCACCGCGGGACGAGGGCCCCCTCTGCTGCTTTCCTCGAGGAAACGAGTTTCCAGGGAAAACAACGCTCCTGCGTGCGGCCTGCGGGATGGGAGCTAAAGCCTCGCCTATCACCTGCTGGAGGGCTGCCGGGAGGTTTGGCGTCTCTTCTTTCCCGCGTGGCTGAGTGAGAAGAAAGGGGTGATTAGATCACATCACAGGCTATTTTCTCTGCCTGGCCGTGCCCCAGTCCGGTGCTCTATCACATGAGGTAACTGGGCATTTTTCTTCTTGCTGCTGCTACGAATGCCTGGGTGGGAAAACATGGTACAACACTCTTCAGGTGTAGGCAGTCCCTTATCTTAGCTGTGAAAAAGTGGGCAGATTTACCGTCCTTATTTATGATGTTATCAGTAAGCCAATATACCATGCAATCAATACATAATCAATTTTCATAACTGGAGTCAGACAGAAGGGCAGAACTCAGCAGTCATCTTCCCAGCCCTAGAGTGATGAATGACTGTGTGGCAGTTCTGCTTATGAAACACTCCTGGTGGATCACATAAAAGATCAGGTCACCTACTTCTTGCACAAGAAGGAGCACTGATCTTACTACAATAAAGCAATTCTGGGGCAGTCTGCCTCAATTGCTGTGATTGCAGCTGTATTTACTCAGAGAGTAAAACAGCTTCTTATGGAACATCCTTGCTTTGTTACTGCCCTTTGACAAGTTTATCTTCTTCCAGTGTCTGCCTGGGTGTCTCACTGCTCACAGCTACCATCAAGAAACCCATAGAAAACAGTACAAGAGTTCAGATAAGCTTTTACCAAGTATTGGAAATGCATCCACTTCTCACTTTTACTCTTTCATCTATCAGCCTGATTTGCAGCTGCAGACCGTCAGCTGTAGGAAAGGGTTGAGCTCACAAACTGGTGGGAAACAGAAGTTCATCATTCCAAACAATGAAAGAGCAATAGTAGAGTTAATCCAAACTCAAAGTAAAAAACATCACTTTACAGAATACCCTCACCTTTCTGTCTCCTAGGGTCTACTCGAGGTGTTCTCTGGGTTTTAGCAAGTGTTTAATTTAAGCTTGATGTATTCATAAAAGTACAGCAAGTGTAACTGGAAGAACAGCCTCACCTGACTAAAGATATGACAAAAAAGCTTGTGAAGGCTTGTGGTCAGGGCAGAAGCAGTAGCAGAGCTGAGGCTCTGCTGTTGTGAGAGAATTGTTACTACTTCTGTGTCTCTTTTAAGTAGCAGTGAAAGAGGAAAAGGTGTTTTAGACTGGATAAGCTGTAGTAAATGCTTGGGTTGTCATGTGCTAATGTAAAAAATAGCCTTATGAACACCATGGTCCTCCAAGCTGATTCCTCTGTAACAAGTGGACGTGAACTGATCTTCTGGCTGACAGAAGAAATCAAACTAGGACACTGTCTTTTCCTCTACCTGGTTAAAAAGGCTGTCGAGCTCCCTGAGAGAGAAATGGTCTTTTCCAAAATGTGGTGGGTTTTTTCTGTCATAGAAATAAAAACTGTCTGTTCCTACTGAGATATTCTGTGGACGTCATTTTGTAACAGGTTTGGTTATACTTTTTAATGTACTCTGACATTTGGGTGTCATTAGTCTCTAAAAAAGACTGAAAGCAGAAAAGCAAGAGCATCTCCAGCAGAGGCCAGTGCATATTTCAAAATAAAACATCCTGCCAAATCCTGTTTCAGAGACCTGTGTAGGCATGTTTCTAGAAGCGCTCTCAGCACTCCCCTGCACCAGGCACAGGTATTCATATGTGGTACCACCCCTCAGTGCCTTGTTCATCATTTCACAGTCCTCTCCACCAATTTCTTTCTTTTCCTGCAGTTCTGCTTCACACTTTATTTCCTGACACCAAGTTTTGTATTTGTCAGTGCATAAATAGAACCAGGACTGTAAAAATATTCTGCTTGGCAGCCAGGCTTGGCAGTTCCAATCAATTAGGACCATAAGTCATGATGAGATGGAGAAGGCAGCCCAGGCCCAGGGTGTATAAATGTTCTCATGGCCCAAAAATTCTCCTGGCAAACGCAGCCCCAAGCAATTCAGTCTGCTTAAATTACTGTGTTTTCCCGAGTGCCTGTGCTGTCCTAGTGTGGTTTGCCTCATAGTTCTGAGGTGAGCGGTACTTCAAGAATTGTTTCTGTGATGCTGACAAAGCATCCTATCTTGGGTCCCTTGGGTGAGCAGCAGGGATAAGGGAGGTGGTTGACAGGTCTTTGGTGAACAGTCCCTGTGTATGTATATGGGCAACCTGAAGAATACGCAAGCTCACAGCTTTCTGGACATTTTTCTGTGGTTATGGCCAGTCTTCACAAACATGAAGAAGATGACACTTCTATCTCAGCTTCACCTGCAAACTTGTTCAGCTTCTATAGTGAAGTATGGCCCATTCCAGACAAGCCATGGAGAAAAGATCCATAAGATAAACACTAAAAGACAGAAACAGTGGTGGCAGTCCAGCCAACACTCACCCTTCCTCTCTGACTACTCACTGAACAGTTTTTAGCACTGATTTTCGGGGTATGTAATGAAAGGAGTGGTAAATTAATATTAGCTGTTCCTCAGAATTGTGCTGACATCCACCACACAAGTGAACTACAATCGAGAGACCTTAGCTACATGTTCACCTACATGCACGTACATATTCAACCACAGGGATAAAAGGTGTTTCCAACAGCTACCTGTCTGTCCTCAGCTGGGTACATGCATTGCAACACTCTCTTCTGTTAGTTCATCTCAGCTGTTGGGCAGAGCACTAGGAGAAGCCAGGACCCAAAATAACTGCATTACCTCTGCAGCTATGGATTCGGTTGTTTCACTTGGCAGCAGATGCACCTTGTGAAACATAGGTTCAACTTCTCCCATGTGGGCTGCCTGGCCTAATACCAGCTCTAACTTGGTACAGCAGAGTGTAGCAGTGATTAGGAAAGGACAGAAGAACACAAATTCATCAGCTGGCTCAACACAGAGTTTAGTTTTGAATTTAACATGGTCTATGGTCAACAAGATAAAGAAAGCATTCCTTGTTGCAGCTCTGTCTGTAGTACAGTTGGGGGTACCTGTGCACAGCACTGAATGTACACTCTACACACAGAGTTGTGCATGTTATATACATGTGGTAATAGCTGCTTTTTTCTATCAGATCATAAAATATTAGTTTTGGAAAATCATTCTGCTGGAAATGGTGCTCTGGTTTCAGAGCTGAATTGATGAATTGATGGTTCAGACGTTGTTCCTGTGGGCAGATTAGTCTCAAATTACCAGAACAATCAGACGTGGCTGCATTCTGATCTTCTCTGCTCCCTTTCTCAATCCAGTAGTTTCAGGCAGCTGTTCTACAGTTGTCAATATATTTCCTAGAGTTTCCGTGTCCAAACAAGCCCATGACCAAAATTATAATCACAGGATCTAGGCAACAGATTCAGATAATCTCTCAGATTAACCTAAATGGAAGTTCAACCCCTTGGTTGCTGACTGCAGGCTACCTTATAACTATCTTTTGTTAAAATTCCTAACAGACTTATTCACTGGACTGAGGTATTTTCTCAGTTTTGCTTCTTGCCCAAAAATAGCACTCTTGAAATGAACTTCCTTTTTTTTTTTTTTTTTTTTTTTTTTTTTTTTTACTCTGGCATTGTAAGACTTATTTGACCTATATCTTTCCTGTCAAGAAAGTCTACTTTGTGTCCACTCTGCTGTCCTCTACTTTTAGTCCCTGTTCTATGAGTATTTGTGTTCTCTGTTAGGCCTGGCTTAAGCTTCACTAATCCCTGGATTGCTTACTTGCCCAACAAATATACAGGTCTCATTCACCTTTTACAGTAACCCAAACTGAAATTATTGATTATCTGTTTCCTTCAGGACATGGTGTTAAACTGCTTTACTTCCAAACTAAAGAAACTGCACACAGCAGAAATCCCCCTGAAAATGTAAAAAGGTCAGTGGGGCATTTGATGACATGAGTGCTTATGAAGCCACATAATTCATCATTTGTTACTACAGAACTTGTTCCTAGGGGGATTAACGTTTGCCAATAAATATACCATATGCTGGATTCTGTATGGAGATTTTTTAAGCTACCTTACTAAGTCATTAAGGATCTCCCATGACAACTATGACTAAAATGGGCCAAACCCACCAGGGTTCCCTAGACCAATGAAGCATGTAGGTTAAAGGATGAAGTCATGTCTCATTCGTGTACCAATTCTTCAGTGAGACGTTTACAATTAAATAGTTTGGTTGTGACTTGTCTTTTGGGGAGAACTATTACTCCTATGTGAGGATGTGGACTTAACCCTTTCTTCTCTCTAGAAGAAGAAAGGAAAAAGAACACAGATAAAAGTAAAGTATAATTAGTATAACTAGTAGCTATTAGTGGCTAGTGAGGTTTAGATTCCAGCAAGAGCTGTGGATATTGAAGAAAGGTTATTAGTACTTTCCAATTACTACTGAATTGTAACTTATTTTTTAAAGTCAAAGGACTAAATAAAAAGAATAAAACTAGTTTTCAGAAGTTGGCCTTTCATAGGAAAGGCTTATGTGTTTCACCTTCCTCCTGTCATGATCCTTCCTTTAGCAAAAAGTTGTGTGAAACTGTAGAGAGAGAAAATGGGCTTTCCAGCGACTGCAGCAGGAAGCTCTATGAGACAGACACAAGCATGAGCTCACTCGTGGTCTGTAGCTTCCTGTACCAACCAAATGAGAAAAATCTTTTTGCAGACGGTGAGAAAGCATCGAATTGCTTCTTTGGATCTCAGCTATCTTCCTGACTCTTGTGCCAAAATAGTTAATATTTCCGTTGCCTCCAGTCAGACTCTCCCGTGTTATGTTCTGCCAGTAAATGAAACAATCGCTCTTTAAGACACACAACCTGTCTTTGTGCATGTTCAGACTTAAGCACTCACACAAAACGTGTTTGTTTTTGGTATAAAAACACTATATATTCACTCTCCACACTGCATGTGCTGAACTAAAACCTAAATCCCATCACTAGAGCCAAATTCTTTGAAGAACTAAGAATGACTCAGGGCAGATCAGCATGTGAGAAACTCTGAGGATCTCTGGAGATGAAAGACATTACTTAATTGTAAACACTGGGGAAAATTCCCAGTATAGCTGAAAATTAATGACAAAATTCCCCAAGGAAATTCATTAGAAGGAATATTTGTGACATAGAACAGATGGCTAAATTTATCATGATGGAAACAGTGTAAATGATTAAATAAAGGAGGAAAAGACATGATGAAATAAAAACAATAGTAGTGTATATTTTCTCAAGTGATCTTAAAATGAGTGCTCAAAACCTATATAATGTTAGGCTTTTGCCTTCTTGAAAAACTTTTTGCCCTGCTTTAAGTTTCTGTTTGCACTAACAGAGAGACTTCCTGAAGCAAACCATGTGGCACTAGCAGAGAAAGTTCCAGTTCAGGTGATATTCAAGTGAATGCAAGTCCTACTTGTAGAAATATATATGGCTTATTTACTTTACCCACTGTCTAGAATTCACATGAGAACTAGCACAAACTTTGCAAATCTGAGAGGAAAGAGAATAAGAGAAAAAAAGTAGGTATCTGCTTATCTGTTTAAACTTAGTCTTAAATGTGAAAAACTTTCAATAAAGCCAAACCCAAGCAATTAACAACCAGGTAATCCTGTTGACCTGACCAATCCAAGAATGGCTTTATTTCACTGCTACCAAAGAAATGGTTCATAGAACTGGCATATGGGACACTTTTTCCACACTAAATTTAAAACAGTTGCAATAGCCAAAATGAACCAAGGCCAGAGCCATACACGAAGGTGCTATTTTGAACTGAACAAAATGAGCCACCTGATTAACAGAGGTTTTATTTGCCTTGCCAAGCTTTGGGAGCTGCTGTGTCTTTGTTTCTTCTCCAGTACACTTTAATTAATTGTTCATGTCACTGTGTTTGAATACATGAAAGCTGTATGTACCTCGTAACTTAAAATGAGTTCTGCGTAAGTGATCCATTCCTCCTGCAATCAGGAGTGGTACACAGAAGAAATGATAGATTTTCTGTGTGTGTTTTGGAATACAGAGTACTTGAGAGTCCACATTATCCTGACCATTACAAAATGGTTCTGCTTCAAGACATGTCAGGGAAATGACACTGAATGGGCTTTCAGGGAAAAACTGTCTGACAGCCTGACTACCTGCAAATCATTAAGTTGCCAGTTTTTCCTTTCCTATCAATAAAATAAGATAGAAAACAGAACAAAGTCATTTAGCCAGATAGGCAAATGCAAGTTCTTGAGAGCAGAGGAAGTTGATTAGCTGTGGGACCTGTGAGAAGCCATCTCATCCAGGTAATTATGAGGCCTCTGAGACCTGCAGGTCTAATGCCTAGAGCAGTACCATGATTTTTGGCTGCTAGGTTTTTTTTCCAACAGTCATTACTATGGCCACTGTAGACTTCTAAATCATTATTTTGGCTGATGAAACAGTAAAGGCTTGAGTTCATCATCCACGGGCTGGTCTCAATGCTCTGAAGGCATCAGGCTCTGATGCCCAGGCAGAGATGATCTCTGCTGTCTTTTCAGCCATGCTGTAACACAGGTTAATTAAAAGCACTGCGGTTATGAAAGAGAATGTACTTTTACTCCTAGTGTTGTCACCACCAAAATTGACATCATTATTAAAAAGTTTTCAAACAGTTAATTATCCTTGTAGGCACAGCCTTTAAAGCAACAACAGGTTCTGTCTGGCTTGAGGATGGGGTCAAACACACTTTTGATTCTCTCTCAAAAAGGCTGCACCTGAAAAAGCACACACGCACATGCTTCTGTGTTGATTTGGTCAAACTGTTTGTGTTTATATATTTCATTAACTTAAATGATAATAAAAAAAAGATGGCTAGTGAGTCTGCCTTTATTCAGGAGTATTTTGTCCTCTGCTAGTATGAAGTTACTCATCTCTGCTCTCATGAGCATGTCCACCCTAATGAAAACAGAGCAAAGCAGTGAAGTCTCATTATTTCACATATCTGTCACTGTTTTGGAAACCTGAACAATTTTGAGCTACCCCCACCCTGAGCACTTTCAGCACTACCCTGAAATGTTACACACTCTGTCTCCCTCTGGTGATCAACAAGGCCACATGGCAGTGAGCATCTCCATGATGCCATGATTTCTCCGTCACTGCTTCTCTGTATCACTTGTGTTCTACACCCAGACTACCCTTCAATTGTCACTCAAAATCCAAATGATTGTATGCAAGAAATATTTGCATTCTCACCCCCATACCTTATAGTTTAACAGCTTACACCCTGCAATACTGCAAACCAGTTGGATGAAAAGTGTTCCTGTAATACATTAGTGCCAGAAGCTAAAGACTGCATTAAAGACCTGGGCTTTAAAACCTGCAGCACGCTACACTTAAAGTGGCACAAAAAACCCCATCTGGAATATAGACAGTAATACTTTCAGTATAGTTGCTAATTGGATGATCATACTACTGATTTGTGATTTTGCAGTCAGTGAGATTCAAATAGCATTTCAATGCACACGGTTTGAACTTATCTTCTAAAGTGTTAGTCTGTAAAATCTTTCCAAACTATGTTGAATCAAATTCTAAATATATCATTAGGAAAATTTTAGCTCCTAAAAAAGTTTTTATGTGAAATATTTCTTAAATAGTTCCCTAGTGCCTTGCACATTGTACTTTCAGTGCTTCAAAATTACCATTATTCTGAATAGGTAATATTTGACTGACTTCTGTTCTGCTCCATAAATGCATATCAGGAGAACAAAATACCAGAGAATACCTATTAGTTTAACAAGTAGCTGCCAAGTTATATCTCATACCTGTGTGATATCTTATATTCTACTGATACATACCTATACATTTACATATACATATAAAAGAATATATATCTATCCATCCACATCCATTCACATATCTTGAGGACAAGGGTAGAAGTGAAAAATCGTTCTCCATTAGAAATGGATTTCTCCTGTTTCTGGAACCCTCTACTCTCTTTACTTTCATAATAAATTAAATCTGTTCCATACTGAACTTAAAAGTCCTAAAGATGGTGACTTCCAAGAGCTTTAAAAGGTGCAGTTACAGAAGAAGCATGAAGTGGCCTCTTGACTGTCAGGCACTTCTCTAAGAGACAGCAATGAAAATCTCCAGTGGCTTAGCTGCTTTGGTTTTAATCAACAATATTCTTCCCCTTACTCTCTGCTAGATGTGATCTGGTTCTTTTTTTAAAGGCTCTTCAGAACAGATAATAGACATGTTAAACACACAGACTTTAGTCTAAAAATTTTATCTTGAAGTACAAAAATCTCCTGTCTTTCTGTTGAGAAAGGTTGGGAAGTGATGAATAATAGTTCCCAATAGATGCCTACTTGTCATGTGGCAAATTTTTTTACTCAAGGAAACCAGAAATTCCAAAACAGTGAGTTCACTGCTTTTCCAGTAGTGGATTTTCATAGGTAAAACCTCAAAATAAATTGGAACATACAGATGCATTTAACACTCAAATGAAATATGTGCCTATTTTATGTTTGTTGTAAAAGTATAAGTAAATAGCATGCTACAAGAATGCCTATTGTTGTTTTTTAATTGCTACAGCATAGAAAGGGTTTTCTTCTTGTTTCTTTTTCTGCAGATTCTGTTTCACCATTTGCTTAGCTTGTTCCTATGAGGACAGCAAAAGCTTTCAGTGTGGAATGGGATTTCTTTATGAATAATCTTAGTTCATAATTTCTTTTAATGCTTTGAAGTATACTTTAAAGCACTTACCTCCAGGACCATCAGTTTTGGTGAAGACACAGTACAATTCTATTGAAAACCGTCAAAAATTATCTCCAGTCCTGACACTGGATGTCACTGGATGGCAATTTTCCACCACAGAATTAGAGTTGCTTGTAAATATAGTTGGCTGTTTTTCAACTATTTCATACTATAGAGGGAAAACAGCTTCAGAAAAGTGACTTAGGAGAGTAAGCCCAGGAACACATCAGGCAAACGCAATTAAGACAGTGAGACATCCAAGTGACTTTAGGTGAGAACAGTCAGCACTTTGCACACAGCAGTGCTTTTTTTTTTTTAAAGTAATGCAATTTAAAATTATCTCTTGCAAATGTGTTCCCAGAGAATCAAGAAATTATAGGCAATTGATTTTGAGGATACTTCTTTCTTGTGTTATGATTTTATGAGGTCAAAGTATAATTTTGATCTGTAACAACATCTGTAAGGAATGCTCAAAGAGTTTTCAATTGTCTCAGAAAGCAGTTCATGCAAATGCAGGTGCCTCAGCCATGGTTTTGGGATGTAAATCTTCATGCCAAAGAACCCAGCCTTTATGACTGGAATGACAAAGGTAACTTCTTCCTGTGTGGTTAGGAGAAGCCATCTTTATGTTGTTGATATCTCTAAGACGCTTTTTTATGCCTATCTCCAGCAAGGGAAAGACAGAATTCACATTTGAGCATCAAGAAAGCGAAATGAATGCTAAGTACAGCACAGGATCATTCCTAGGATTGCCAGTGGGCAGTGGCAGCTTCTCTTCACCAAAAAGGGCGTCTTTAATTACTGCTCAAGGTCCTTCCTTTTAATTAAAGCTGGACTGTTCAACTGCCCTGAGTCAGCGATCACAGAATCCAGAATCAGACAAGGTTTGTTTAAGGCTGGAAGGAATCACTGGAGGTCACCTAGTCCAACATCCCTGCTCAAGCAGGGATCCTTAGAGCACATTACTGAGGATTGTGTCCAGATGTGTTTTGAATATATCCATGAAGGAGACTTCACAACCTCTCTGAGCAGCCTGTTCCAGTGCTCAGTCACTGTCACAGTAAAGATATTCCACATTATTCCAAAAGAACTTCCTGTGTTCCAGTTTCTGCCTGTCATTTCTTATCCTATTGCTTGGCACCACTGAGAAGAGCCTGCCTCCATCCTCCTGACACCCTTCCTTCAGATAGTTATAGACATTGATAAGAGTCCCTCTCAGTCATCTCATCAGCTCCCTCAGCTTTTCCTCATAAGAAAGGAGCTTCAGTTCCCCTTTGTAGCCCTCCACTAGACTTGCCTGAGGAGCTCCATGTCTCTCATACAGAGTACCCCAGAACTGGACACAGCACTCCAGGTCAGGCCTTATCAGAGTAGAGCAGTGGCAGGATCACCTCCCTCAACCTGCTGGGAATGCTCTTCCTGATGCAGCCAAGGATGCCAGAGGCCTCCTCAGCCACAAGGGCACACTGTGGCTTCTCTTCTCACTGTCTTTTCTCTCACTACTGCATGTGTAGTGAAGCCTGAGAATCCTGGAAACAAACCTTTGCTTATAGCTCTGATACCTCATGCCTAGTGAAAAATAACATTGCACTGAACAAAAGGATTTTATCTGTTTTTTAAAAAGAGCTGAAGTATATTTTAGAAGCTGTCACAATTTGGGTAGGCATTTTCAAGGAAATCTGAAATTAAGCCACCTATTTGATTCCTTAGCAAACCTGTACATGGATATTATTTGATCAGTGTTCTCAGATAATAAATGCCATATCATGGACCTCTGGCAGAATGCTGGTTGACTTGACAATGTTATAAAAGCCACAATGTGTTAAGACCTCACAGTTTTCCTTCTTAAGTTAATTCTGTTGCAATTGAATCACAGACCCATTAAAAGAGAATTGCCTCCAAGGGATCTCAGGAGGTTATCCAAGTCCAACTGCTTGCCCCGTGGCATTTCTCATGGTTGCTGCTGGCATGTAATTTCTGACAGTTGTTTTGCCAACCTGTTCTTAAAATGCTCCAATTATGGCTCTCTCACATCTTCCTCCAGCTATTGTTTCCAGTGCTGTCATTACTTGTGGAAAGTCTGCTAACACATAACCTCTACCCCTTTGCTACAGCTCTGTATTCACTGCCTCTTGTTCTACCCATAGCAGGAAATGTGCAGAGCAAAAAAGGGAGGCATTTATTCCCATCCTCCTTTTTAGCTGTGTCCTGTAAGACAGTTGTCTTATCTTTACCATCTGCATGCATGCACAGACACATAAATATATGGCCAGGCCATAGCTCTCTGAACTGCAAAACCCCTGAATTGGTCTCTATACTGCAGTTTTTCCAGATTCTACACATATCTATACACCATCTACATGTAAGTTTATGTTCATGTCTACACAGGAAAGAGGGCAAACTCCTTTCAGGCCTTTCCTCTTCACTTCCAGACCCACATGATTTTATTTTCTTTTCTTGGAGCAGTATTTCTAACTGGCAAAAGAGATAAGAAGCTAGCTCTCTGTTCTAACATAGCTAGGATTTCTTATCAGTTTTCCAAATATACCCTGAATAATTATTTTCCTTCCTCCTGTACACTGTTTGCCAGTAAGCACACTGGGAAAACACATAGGAGTTTGAGTAGGAAAGGAAGTGACTCTGCAGATGTCAAAGAGTAACGTTCTTCAGGAAACAGATGGCTTGAGCTATTATTTATAGCTCAACCATACATGTTAAACAAAAGCAGCCCACGTTACAAAATCTGGAGTATCTGGAAAACTGGTGATGCATTATTAAATGTGTGCAAGGAGGATTGGGTGGATGATGCTGTGTATGTACCCCCTTTATTTGGAAGAGGTTGTGCGGCACATTAATAAACTACCTGATTTCTCCTGGCTGAAGTGTCTGATACTTGGGTCAAAGCTACATACTGAGTGGTCAATAAAATGAAGAAAAGATGGGTACAAACAGTGTGCAGTATGTCTGCTGTATTCAAGAAAGTGATAGGGCAGTGATAATGTGCAGAGACAGAGGATGAACTGCAGGTTATGCAGTGCTTGGACTTTTACATTTGGGCAACTTAGACTCAGCATAGTTCAGTGTCTGAAAGATATTTTGTTTGCAGTGCATGTGCTGGACTTCTCCTGCACAAACATGTAGTTACTTGCTACTTCCAAATGCATTTATAAACAGAGAAACAAGGTTATACAAAAAGGTAATTATGTAACAAGCTATACTTGGGTACAGCTGATGTACAGTTTGAAAGACATTCCTGAATAGGAAATGCAATGTGAGAAATTATCCTTATTATGTCATTAAAAGCCATTTAATGACAGATAATTAAGCCTTGCAGTTTGATGCAGGGCTCTGATACAGGAACTGTATTTTTTCACACATCTTTCTGTTGATTTTTCACCAAGTGGGTTTTTAAAAGGCTAAGAAATATTTCAAGGGTATGAGGAGGTAAATCTTAGTCTACATGCAGACAAAAACTGTCTTACCATAAAATCTGTTCACTAATCCATTAGTTCATACACAGCATGTGATGTCCTGACATTTTTACTTTAAACTGTGTTGAGTGACCCTATTCTGACACTGCTTGTGATCGTAGGTGATGAAACATGCAATAAATCAGCTCTTAGAGAACATGTTTCTAAGACAGTTACCGCTTTGTTATAAATAAGTGGATGTTAAAGTGTTTTTTTGCTGTTATGATGTGAATCATATTTTGTTATGCTATTGATCTTATGTCAGCTTGATGTTACAAAAAGGTTTCTGAATGACAGTTACAGTGAAATGAATGTTTCTCTAACTTGTCTCTTTCATCTTCTTCCCACATCAACTATGCTGATTGTAGTTATTTTATTAATTATTAACTTAGTAAACCAATGTATTCACTCTCTAATATGGAGACTGAAAGGCAAATAAATGAAATATTACAAAAACACTGTTCTACTAATGCTGGAAAAAGCATTGCCCACCATTCTGAGGATGGAATAAAGCAGTTTTGATGCTTGCTGCTTTTCTCAAGTACCAGAAACAAATGGTCAGTCACACACACACACACGCACACACACACAAAAAGGCTCTTACTAAATTATTTTCATTCTTCAAAAAGGAGAGTTAGAGATTACCTGAACTTGGGAACTCACTACTGCTCTCTGGCACCCTGTTTATGACCTTTGGTATAGAACTGCAGGACAAACACAGAGAGGTCTTATTCTCACATTTTTGTGCAGTGACAGAACATGAACAGTTAGTCATTAAACTTGTGGTATCCACAGATACAATTTTATTAGGACATACATTGCTTCACTGGTAAATCACTGCCTTCTTTGATCAAAAATTTCTAGGTGGACAGACGAGGACATTTTCTGCAAGAGCTGTAATCATAAGGGGTTTGTGTTCCTGTTAAAAACTTTGGCTAACTGATATTTCTGAAGGCTTTTGCGGGGAATTCCCTGATCATCTCTTCCCCCTCTGGGAAATGCTTATGCTTTGCTGACTTAGATTTGTGCCAGTAGCGATATGCCTGGAGGATCACAACTAAACAGAAAGAGTTATGGCACTTGGATTCTATACCTACTAAGGACACAAATATGCAGAGTGCACATGTATCAGCCAGCTGAGGATCACAGAATCAGCATTTCTCTAATAGGCATGACATAAGAATGTACCATGTGCAGGCTTTGGGGCCCTAGGTAGGAAAGAAACTACGAATTAGAAATAATAAAATCAGCAGTATATACAACATGAGCTCACCTTAAACCTTCCAGACGCCGCTTTTCATGCTTACATCTAGTTGGCCTCTCTTCTGCACAGCGACCCCGAATCAGCTGTCACAATGTGTTCAGGAGCCATGGATATCTCTAACCACAGACCCCAAGCATCTTCTGGTAATCCCAAGTAGTAATCTCTATTGCCCTAGGATACTCGCATAATTTGGTTCTTCATGTGCTGCACGAGGTTATACTCTAGAAATTGCTACATTGCAGAGAGCAGGTAACTTTTAAATCCTTAGTCTCCAGAACAGGCCATTTCTTTCTTTCAGGACTTGACAATGCTTACATCCTGGTCTGTTTCAAATCCCTTCACTGAAATTCATTTTTATCCTCTCCTTCAGATAGATACTATACGTAGCTGTGGCAGACTTCACGCATCTCCAGTCTGTCATTCAGCAGGACTGTTTCTGCCATTCAATTCACATTGACCACAGCCAGCTCTTTGCACACTCTCAAAAATGCAAATTGCCTTTTTGTTTTAAGCCCATCTACTAGACACAGAATCTTTCGTTTTTAGTTCTCTTTCAGCACTCTGGCAATTGCAGCACATGTGTCTCTTCTCATTTTGCATTCATATTTTTCGTATGCACAGAGATGACAGGAGGCCCAGTTAGAGGTATTGCTTTTCCTGGCTCACAGATATTTTTGGAGGTTTGGTTGTTTCTTTAAACAACACAGCTCAGGTCAGCTAGAGTGCTAGGTTTATCACTTTAGCTCAAAAATCAGTGTTGCCAAGTGACAGATAAGACCTGTGGAAAGAATTTCTGAATTTCATTTCTGTAAGTACATTAATTTTATTTCTAGTTGTGTGGGTTGTTTTTGCTTTGAGTGGTTTTTTTGTTGAGTTTTTTTTTTTTTTTCTGATGTCTCAACTGGTCCCATTTTATCCAGTAGTACTCTGTGCTTATCCAAAGCCTATAAACAGGGTGCCTGGGGTATTCAGTCATCTTGGTCCATGGCAGCTGTATGGCCAAATGTGACATCACTCTGATGACTCACACAGAGGAAGACATTTATCTCACTTAGTTAAAGGCATCCAAGTACTATACCTCTTCCAAGAGCTTTACTATCTCACTTCTCTGTAGTAAGTAGGAAAGGACTAGCTGGTACTCCTGGTAAATGAGATATCTCTAATAGGCAGAATGAATCACATTCAGGAAGTTTCTCCTCACTGATCAGAAAAAAACACTGCAAAAAAAGAGGCATAAGAAACTGCATATTTAATTAAAATCCTCACCTGTCCACATTTTTTAGTTACTAGTTCTGCAACTGCAGGAATTTAATTTTCATAATATCTTAACTTTTTATGTCCCTGCCCACTGCAGGGAGGTTGGAACTCAATGATCCTTAAAGGTCCCTTCCAACCTTAACCATGATTCTATCACTGTCTTTTTGACAAATACAAAATTTCTTTGGCAAGCTTCTTTCGACTTCCCTATGTTCTATTAGAAAAGTTAGTAAAACAAATCCCCATGTATTTGGATCTTTCTCAGCAAATCACAGCAGTCTTCAATATAATCAAAATAAAGCAAACATATACACACATATTTGATATAAATAAATGTGACAAGTAAAGATTGCCTAGTATAGTACTCAGCTTTGGATAGTATGCTGTATGACACATTTGAAGAATCTACTCATAGTTTATCAGAAACAAGGTGAAATCATTCATTTTCTCAGAAAAGTTCACGGAACAGTCAACAAAAGGATCATGACAGCTTTGAGAGAATGTGGACTAGAGTTTCATCAGATTATTCAGTCATTTGAACAAAGCTGAGTACATTGTTTTTGTTTGGCAAGTAATAGTACTTGGTAACTTAAAACTGCATTTATACTTTCTTTTTATTTCTACACCTTTTCAAGCCGATAAAAGACCACTAAACATTAAAGCAATTCCTGACTTGATTGACTGAACTGAAATACTGGTACTGGATGTTGTCTAACTATAAAATGAACACCAAATATAACAATAAAAAACTTGAAGCTCAAAAGAGGAAATGAAGTATGAAAAGTATCTGGACTCATTGTGTCCTATTAACACCATCTTTATTTCGTTTTTACAAAAAATAGAAATAACAGCAGACAATTATACTCAAAAAAAAAAAAAAATAATCAATGCTTTTGCCTTGATCTCACTGAGGAGCTGCGCAGGCAGAGTCCTGGCTGAAACTTTGACAGTATATGCCATTGAAAAAGGGAAATAAAGGTATATGCAATATATCCATGCAAGACACAAAGTACAAAATTGTTCTATGGCCCAACAAACATTTTGGAGGTTGCCTGTGTCATAACAATTTTCAAATTACTGTTGCCCACCCATGCCTTTACACAGCACAGCTTACAAACAAGTTACATATACACATATCATAAAAAAGATTTGTTTATGGTCTAACTGCTACAAATTAAGGCATTCTAACAGCTGCTGTTTTGCTGGTGAGGGGTATGTCTCATATTAGTGTTTCAAAGGCTATATTTCAGGTATTTCATATGAAGTAAGACATTATGATGTGGTTTAGAGGAAGAATTCCTGCAGCTCTGGCTCTTCAGTACTCTTCTGACTGACAGATTTCTGGCTGTTCCAGTTGACGTCATCATGCCTGGAAAAAAAAAGAAAATTATTCATGGTAACACTACCAATATCGAGGTATTTGCACTGTGCTTACTTACCCTGTTTTATTCCATTTGCATGTACTGAAGTCTGAATTTATCTTCCCTCTGAGAGAGACATTTTTCTAGACAAGTACTACACAAAATACTTTTTAATACTGTGTATTTCTACTGAGTTGTAGTTTTCTTTCTGAAATCAAATCTGGAAACCAATGGGATGATGAGGAGCTTTTTCAGTCATGGCATTAATTAGTGTGCTGTTGTAATGTCCTGGTAATAATGAACAGAACACCAAAAAATTCCTTGCCTTTAGTGGAAAGTATCACAGTGATAAACAGATCCACTACAATAAACACTGAACGTATCCTATTGGTTTCTGACTCTGCCTGTAATGGAATCATCTTGTCCCCATTAATAATCATCAGAGAGAGATGAACACTTTCAGAAGGTGATTCATGGTATTTACTCTATGCATCTGCTTTAGGTAGAAGATGGAGGCAAACACCACAGGAAAAATGGAAAGTAGTAATTAACTTTCTGACATGGGCCTATATCTGTTTTTACATTGTAGTTTATGTAAAAAGTCAATTCAAGTCATTAAGATTTTATTAGATGTACAGTTGAGGATAATTTCTCCATAGCGTGTTTTCATTTCCCCACTAGGTAAACTTAAATTAAAAAAAATAATTTAAAAATCTATCTATTATGCATGAGATTCAAATGGTATTTGGTCAATTAGGGTGAAAAAATTAATAACTACATATTTGTAACACTCGTTTTCGGCTCCTTTGTTATGTCCCTGTTCTGAATTCCCAGTATATTCCCCCTCTCTTCAATTAACCTTCCAACTAATTGTTGACTAAGCATCCAGTCCACAGCAACTTGCAAACCAGTTAAAAACCTCTTAGTTATACTACTAAACAGAAAGACAGCAAAACTCCTACAATACAATAATGACTACCTGGTTTGCTGCTGCAAGGGAGAGATACTACAGTGAAGGCAAGATTATACGTACAAAAAACTTTGTCTTAAACTCACATACTTGTGAGCTGGATTCTTATAAACCAGAATAGATTTATTTCAGTCTGCAATCATCACAAAGAACCAAATATCCACAAGGATGTGGGATATCCACAAGGATAGGATGGTTAGATAACCTTGTGGTTTCTTCAGGATTTAACAGAAGTTGACTTTCTCATGGATCACAGTTGTGGGTCCTAATAAGAGGTAAGAGGGCATCAGGGATCATTTTATTTTAAAATCTCTTTCATTCATCTAAATTACTATTGTCACATACCCAAGGCAAGAGCAAAAGACACAAAATTGAGCCTGGGGAGGCAAAGTTTGTAGGAATGAGATTGAGGTAAAAGAGGATCACTTAACTTTTTGCCATATCTACTTTTTGGCACTTAACATTCCTTGCTGCTATGAACAGTATGTTTAGGGTTATTAATTAACTACTGCATGAGCTTAGACTTGCAGTGCTGAAAGTCCCTCTGGGTGAGTCCCCTATGTAGAGGCTCACAAGGCACTCTAAAAACCCCAGTTTGTAGCTCTACAGTTGCAATGTGACCTCAAAGAACATCATTTATAGCTAATGCATATGTCTCTAGGTGACAATACTGTGCCTCCTGACCTGCCAAAAATATATTACTGATGTTACTAATTAGTAACTGTTGTGGTTTTAATCTAGGCCTTCCCTGGTTACCAGCTGGTAAACAAGGAAGGGGCAGTGTTCCCAGTATTCCATACGATTTTTACGTAAATCATGGTATAAATAAGAGGGGAGGAGCGGCCTTCGTTCTCTTCTCTTCCGCCGGAGTTCAGGAACAGTGGGTCCCTGCATTGGTCTCGCTTATCTAAGGCTGAGGCCTGCAGCATCCACTGACCTGCCACGTGGAGGCTTGGGGAGTGCTGGCTGTGTGTATGTCAATCCTGTTTTTTCTAAGGGACGTGGTGAGATTTGTTTTACTAGTTATTTTACTAATTCTTGGGTTTGATTGCATATATCTGCTCAGTGTCCTTTTTTTGTTCCCTTTTGTTCCTTTTCCCCTTTCCCTATCCCTTTGGGGGGTGTTTGGATTCCCTTTTGCTGTGTACATAGCATCTTAACTGTAATATACATAATATATATATATTTTTTTTAATATAGTTAACTTGATTTTCGAGTTCTTCAATTTACATAGTTTTTTTTCCTTTGCCCTGGAGGAAGTAGAAAGTGGGGAAGAGAGAGGGGCTGCTACTGGGGGGGTTGGGCATTTGGCAGGGAGCCAAGTCCAAACCATCACAGTAACCAAATTCCTTAATAAATTTCTAACATCTTCTGGTGCCTATATAATCCCAGCAATACTAAAAATCCCCTCATGCAGCAAGCAGTGATGCATGATCATAGCAGTTCACAACAGAACAAATGGAAGTTGTCTGAGACAAGGCTTAAATTACTATTATATTTTTGTTAAATTTTACTAGTTTGAATTAGTACTATTTTATTTGACATATAGATAAGCATTCTTTTTTGGGAGTATATATTTGAAGTTGTAATTTCTCTAGCACTAGCTCTGGCAGTGGGATATTTGTTAGGTTAGATCCACTTACCGTTTTAGAAACATTCCCAGTTTACTATTCGACAGAAATCTGACACTGGATTCTGCTGACTGCCCCAGTGTATGAAGCAATTTTTGCTGTTGATAGCTGCAGCAAATACAGGAGTTTGTACTGGTATGGTGAGTTAGAGCTTACTTTAATGTAATGCAGATCTTAGATAATTTAAAGTGTGGGAAAGAGCTGTTCACTGGCATACATGTAAGATGGAAAAAAACCTACAAGTATTTTCTTGGAGTTGTAACTTGCCAAAAACTAGCTAATCCTTCCAAAAGGGGAAAAATTATCCCAAACCATCCTGCACATCTGAAATTTTCTCCAAGGCTTTCAGAAAAACAGGGTGCACCAAATTTAGAACGGCCACTAAAAATTCTAGCACAGTCCTTTACTATTAAGCTGTGATCAATTTGAAAAAAACAAACTACAGAGCCTTGATGCATTTGGGTATATTGAGTGAAAATTAAAAAAAAACACCAACCACTAGAACCAAATTAAATATACAGAAGCTGAAGAAAAAGAAACTGGAAACTGGTGGACAGGAATTTCCTCTCTCTGAAGGTAGATTTTGTATGACTTCATAGTTCAGAAAATACTAATAAAATTCCCTGTATAAGGGTCCAGAGGGTTTGCAACTGTGTCCAGCAATATAATTCCCCAATATAACAATGTACAAAGGTTTAAACCACCAAAGATTATACTCTTTTCCAGGAGTTTTGCTTTTTTCAAAATAGTTTTGAAATGGTAATTAAATAGTCTCCCCAGGCCACCCAGGGGAAATTCAGACAATGTCCAGGGGCTTGTAGTGCACACCATGGGGATGTTCTTTTATTTTTTAAATTTCACAGCTACTGGGCATCATGCAGTGAACTAACAACAGGCACTCATTTTTCCCATTCAAAAATCACAGGAGATACTAAAAGGCATCACAAAGGCTGGATTAGAAGCTCTTTGGGTCTGTGGTCTAATTTCTGAAAAGCCCAATAAAACTTTCATTCTTATGTGATTTTTGGAGATCTCATGACACAGACTCTGGCACGCAATTTCCCCACTTCCGTCCTAATTTGTGGGTACCATAACAGTCTCCTCAAGCTGTGCTCCTCATGTACTCTGCTTCTTGTTTCCTGCTCTCTGGTTCTCCATGCATCCACTGCCATGGGGGCAACTTCAAGACATGGTGCCTGGACCATCGGTGCCTGGAGGGGTAACCAGGAACTCAGGCCCAGCCAACACCCTCACAGCAGATGACTTCACACCTTTGCAGTGGCAGCTAGACTTTCCCTATCTCTCACTGTTTCTGGGAAATACCATGATGTCAGGGATTTCTCACACAAGAGCAGTTACACAAGGCAAGGTCAAATTACAGCAACTGGCTACATCTGGGAGATGGCTCCAACATAAAGATGAGCTTAATGGTTTTGTATTACTCTATGGTCTGGACAGGCAGCTGGATGTTTTGACTGGAGGCTGACCACTGATGCTTCCTCAAACTACTGCTGTGAAGTTTTCTGCACAGGAGTTTCCTTCTTTGTTGTCTCAAGAGAATGAAACCTCTTGGAAATCTTATAGTTCTATTTCTGGTTTCACATGTGCTGTGCCAATGACTTCAGAACAAACATCCATTTCCATTACAGAAATTCAATTTTCAAGTATGGGAAGGTCCTGGCAATAGCAAACAAGTGAACAAAAAATTAAATGCATTAGATATTTAGAAAATACTAACCTGAAAGTAATTTAGGCTCCTGAACTGCACAATGACTAACATTAGACTAACTTTACATCTCAGTGTAACAGAAAAAGGAATTTGTGAGTGTTAAGAGTTGAGTAAAAATGGCAATTTTTAGAAAGCATTTGCTTACAAAATAAACATTTTTATAGAATCACAGAATATGCCAAATTAGAAGGGACCTACTACGATCATCAAGTCCAACTCCTGGCCCTGCACAGGACTATCCCCAAGAGTCACACCATGTGCCTGAGAGTATTATACTTTTTGAACTCTGTCAGCCTGTTCCAGTGCCCAACCACCCTCTTGGTGAAGAACCTCTTTCTAATATCCAACCTAAACCTCCCCTGACACGACTTCAGGCCATTCCCTTGGGTCCTGTCACTGGTCACCACAGAGATGAGATCAGTGCCTGCCCCTCCTCTTCCCCTCACAAGGAAATTCTAGACTGCAATGAGGTCTCCCTTCAATCTGCTCCAGGCTGAACAGACCAAGTGACCTCAGCAGCTCCTCATACAGCTTCCCCTCAAGGCCCTTCACCCATTTTGCTGCCCTCATTTAGACACTCTCTAATGGCTTAAATGCTCTTTTCCCAACATGTCTTTATGGACATTGAGGGACTGCTCTCTATCTGCCTGAATAGTCCAAATTAAGGAGTTTGAACATAGTCATAGTTAATCAGATTTTTAAAAAATAGATTTAAGTTCAAAATCTAAGGGAGAGTAAGAAAAATGTGTGAAAATAAAAGAGCAGTACTTGAAACACTACTATTTAAAGTAGAGCACTCTCATGTTCTCTGTACTCTATTTAGAGACGAATTGTGGTCTTTTTTGCTCTCCTCATGAGAGGAAATTTAATTTCCATTCTCATCTGGTTCTTGACTTTCATTCAACAGAGGCAGAATACTCAGCCAAAGTCTGTTATACACCCTGGTGGATTTATGAGTATGAATACTTTCTGCACTTGCTTGGAACTGAAATCCTGTAGCCAGTTCAATGGTGACATCAGCAGAAATTCATCATAAATTTCTGCTTTTCTAGGAATTTAGATGTTCATCTATTTCCCTTCTTGTGAGTCAATAGATTTCAGTGTTTCAGTTACAAATAGTTAGCAAACACAAATTGAGAAAACAAAGCAACAGAGATGCTAAACATTGCCATGCATAAGCACATACCAAGCACAGTTACACAGAAGTTCTTCATTCAACGTGCTAGAGGAAAGACTGGTGAAGCTGAAGAATGGATCCTAAGGAAGTACAACATTATATCAGTTAAAAGCATGCACTGTGCTCACCACATGCATTACATGGAAATCTACTAAACATGCAGTCAGATAGCCACAATAACATTTCAACAGATTTCTTTTTATGCCTGAATCTGTTACCTCTTTGAGATGTGTGCTGTGGACCTTTGGGTTGGTATGAAAATTTATTCTTTCCACAGTTTTGATGTTGACAAGAGTGACATGCAAACATGGCCTTTTCACAGACAACAAGCATTTCACAATGCAACCTTCAATCCTGTTAGAATTACCTCATACAATTCTTTAAATTTCTTAGGGACCTATGAAAACTGCTCATGACCTTACAATCTACCAGAACATCTTTGAAGATAGACTGTCTTTTCCTTTATCACTACGTAATCTGAAGCACTCACTTGAAAAAAGAAGCCATTGTGTTATATAAATACTTCCATATTAAACTGGTTGTTCAAGTAGATGCTGCATGTCTTTAAAGACTCAGACCAGTAGTTCATGTTGTGATTCTGAGTAAACTTTAAGAAATGGAGTCCCACTTCAATTTAGCCTGCTACCTCTCCTTTGAATTTTTAATTTAATTTAATTTCATTTCATTTTACAGTATGCTATACACTACTGTTCTAGCAGCACCCACTAACATGGACTGCTCACTGTTTCCCAGTTCTCTCTTTCCACTGTTTCTTTTCCATACCCATTTTGCCTCCTCTTTGCCTGAGATTTTCCTGTGTTTTTCTCCCGTTACCTTTTCATACTTTTTACAGTATATAATTCACTAATCCTTCTCTCCTGCTATTGGCCTGCTTTAAGTTTATTTTTTCATCTTGAATTTATTCTTCCACCTCATGTCTTTCCATCCACCCCTCCCCTCCCAGTGTGACTTCCACAGAAAATGAAATCATCTACCATTCCTTCTCAACTGTACTTTATCTCCAGAAACTCATACTTCTCTCCCCTCTACAAACACTGTGCCCACAGTATTTCCTCCCTCTGTCTCTTTCATTCAATACTTCATTGTCTTGGAAGACACATTTGTTCAAAGTATTTTTCCTTCCTTTAAACAAGAGGGACAGTCTCTTAAATGCAGACAGTCCTCTTTCTGTTGTGATCCCAGAAAAGGCACTGTTGACTGCAAAGACGAGATGATATGGATCCAGTACATTTTGCTACAGACCAGTCGTATGCTCTGACTCAAAAAGACACTGGGCTATGAGAAGAAGGTGGGCAAATAACACTGTAGCTCCCACAGAAGCCAAAAGGACTATCTCTGCAATTTTTCCTGGTTACATTTCTTATCAAGTCTTGGTTATAGGACAGGACAGGGGTAGTCCTTCAGATATTTACTCTTCAGATATCCCACGGCTTCAAGAGTGACATTCTCATTGTAAGTTTAGTCACTCAGTGCAATATCAAATATAATTTCCATGTGAATCATGGTTCTGTAGAAAGCTTCCAACACAGAACCTGTGAACCACATGCCCTAAGAGTACAGACTCTATACACAAGCAACACCTGTCACTCCTTAGAAAAGCCTTCCAAAATTAAAAAATGGATGGGATTTCTGAAGGTCAAATACAATAAAGTACTTATATGCATCCTTTTACTATAAAATGGCAAGAGGAAGAAGCTGTCACATTTATTCATTACTTAAAGAGACCAGAAAAAAAAAGGCCCGCCATTCTTTCAGTGCACTCACTGGCTTGTTTCTTCCTTTTGAGAGAACTGCTGGATTTCCCTTGCTGTCTGTTGTCTTCCTTCCTAATGAGGTAAAAGGCAGCGTCGATGAGGTTCTGACTTGGTTTGCTGTTTGACAGTTGTTATTGTTATTTTGGTTGCCACTCAGTGTCTCCATTATGGACCGAAAGGTTCCAAAAGGCCTTTTCAGCTGATCCCCTACATGCTCCCCAGAGCTGGGTGGAGCCCGCATGAGTCCTTTGCTCTGGTCTTTATCCTTTTCCTCATTTAGTTCTGACTCTGCTAGCTCCACTTGCACCACAGGCTCCTCGAAAGTTACGCGAAGCTTCAAATTCTGAGACGTTCTGCGCTTTGAAGACGGAGACTTGAGAGCACTCTTAGGGCTTGTGGCAACCTTTTGAGCAGTATCCGAGCTGGATGGAGAGTTGTCTCCACAAAACTGGTTCTGAGGTACCGTACCAGACTGATACGGGGTTTCATTATCCGGATCACTGCTCTCTGAAGTAGGGGAAGGACTGTGGCCATCCACAGACTTAGAGACCCTGATGCCAAAGGGGAAGCGGCGTCCTGCTGCAGAAGTGTGTTTCTTAAGCATCAGGTTCAAACTCTCTGTGCTCTCAACACTCTCCACTATAGGCTGAGGCCTTGGTTTGTCAGTTCTTTTCACAGGGGTGTTCTTGTGGTCCTCAGAGTTGGCTGAATCTGTATCAGACTCACTGAGAGACCGCTGCATCAGTTGCCTCAGTCGGGCTAACTTCAACTCCCTTTTCTCTGGCAAAATCTTCTTCACGTTCTTAGAGGATGCATGAGCGTCCTGAAATTCCAAAGTCAGCTTTTCCTGCATACAGACATTTTCAGAGATTTCCTTCCCCAACAACTGACGCAAGATTTTATCTGAGTCCTCATCTTTTATCTTGGCTCGAGTGCGACTAGAAGTTCCCAAGCTGCCAAGAATCTGAATCCCATCTTGGGTGTTCAATTTACTTTTTGGTGGAGACAATTCATCTGCTTCAGTTGGTTTCCAAGGGGGTTTGCCAGAAGCAGGAGATGATGGTAAGCTTAAAGAAAAAAAAAGAGGAAACGCCACAGTGAAATTAATGCACATTTAAAATGTGAAACTGCCATTTCCAGTGCATATGTCTGTCTCAGCTTCTTGTTACTTATCCTCTTCATCGCTACTCACATGGAATTTATTACTAGGATGCCACAGCAAAGATTACATAAGGAAGGATGTAACCCTGTTTCCACTCCTATTCAGGATCTGAGGACCTTCACTTTCTCTTATAAATAAAACTCCTTAAAATCAAAACTTAGAATGGTTATTTAAACACCAAATACAATTTTATGAGGAAAACTCTAGAGAAAGTAGTTTCCTTTTTGTTGGAGTTATCATGTTTTAGAAGGCAAAGAAACCTGCACAAGGTCAAATGCCTGCTATCTAAGTCACATCATAATACAAAAGTAGCTTATTCTAAGTACTGTGAAAGGACCAGCTCTCCACATTGCAATGATCTCATATACCTACACTCCATCTGGTACTAATAGCCATATAATACCTCATAAAAAATCAGGGCCATTTGCACTCAAACCCTTTTCAGATATGAAATACTAAAAAGCAAGAGAAAGGTGAGAAGAATGTATTTCAATGCTGTTAGAATAATAAATTAAATTTAGAACCCCAAATGTTTTATAGCAAGGAAACAGCAATTTCAAATAAGCCCAGTTTGCAAAGAATGTAAGTTATAGAGACCTTTTCTTTCCCTGTGACATATGCTAGAGCTCATAATACTTATATACATTCCTTTTTTTAAACTAATTTTCTGCTAAGCAAAGACAAGATGACCAAATTAAAGTTAGTGTGAGGCAGGCAAGCAGTTTCTGCTCTGCTGAGTCCATAGTTCTCACAGTGTAAAAAATTCACATGCCTGTACTAGCCACATCATTTTCAATTCCCTTTGTTTTGGTTAACAAAGGAAAAAAAAGCACAGACATTAAAGAATACGCATTTTTATATAGTAGACATTCCTAGTAAAAGTGATAGGTTCTTTTAAATCTGCTACTGACTCCCTGGATGATGATAATATCCACAAGTGAGTTCTAACTGTAAGGAAGAATAGTAGCCAACCACGAAATAAAATAAATAGAGTACAATTTTTAGACTTGCTCATTTAACTAAAATAACATTGAAACCTACCCTTTTACAGGAATAGTGAATGCTGAGAGATCTGCTCTCACCTGATCTTATCTGACAGTGAGAGTAAAACAGTCCTGGTGTTCATCAGTACTGAGATGTAAGACCACTTGGAAAGACCAATCAGCAAAAACCACAGAAACCAAATAAGTTGGAAGAAGACCTTTGGTCCCATTGTACCTATTGAGCTGGCAGACAGGGGAAGACAAAGATTTCTAAAAAAAGGACAAAACCCCCTCTTTCCAGTGTGGTTTTCTACTTCAGCAGGAGTTCAGAGTTTACAGTCCTTTTCTAGCTGAAGTTCCTTTACACACATGCACCTCTAATCCCAATGTCTGTTATCTACTATTGTAACTATCTGCACTTGCCTGAGAGTGACACATGAAATCCAGGGATGTGGAGCATTTGTACAGAAAAATGCTGGAGATTCTGTGAGAATTGAAAAAAAGTAGTCACTCATCCTATGAGTTCATACTTCATGACCCAAAGCTTTGCTCACCAATGCCTGCAGAAGCTTTTATTCTGGCTTTATACATAAACACAGATGTAGCTCCCTAACAACTCTGAAGCAAGGAGAAGCACTGGGTATGTCTTCTAGAGAGGAAAATGGATTAGAAGGTAATGATAAACTGAGTTCTATTCACATGTGAGCTACTTAATTCTTTTCAAAGTCATCTTTGGATTGCTGTGAGAGAGAAGCTGTGCTTGCTTGACTTCCATACATCACACTGTCAGAGATCCAGTCCTGTCTTCACCTTCCTTGTCTTTAATGTTTGAAACTTGAGTTTCTTTCTGCAACTTCTGACATGATATGTAAACAACACGTAAAATCTCTGAAGTTTTGACTTTTTATTCAAGCTACTGCACGTAAAAGATTTAATGAGTGTAAGGAGCCTTATTACTCTGAAAGCAGGATTTGTTGGTAACTGGCTTTCTAACTTACTCCTACCAGTAATGTACGGTGGATCACTACAAGGTCAAACTTCACAACTTTCCTATAGAGTTCCAGGATCCTCTGCTATTCATCTAATTCAAAATATAGTATATTTCACTTAAAACCGGTTTTTCACTCTGTTGGGAACGGGGGCTATTTAGTTTATACTCAAAAATTCCACTATTTACCAACATTACACACTGTCAAATTCTATGGGCTCAGCTTCGAGTCCATGAGGTAAAACCCCCACATTTTCTTTACAGAACACATCTACTACTTAGCCACATCACAGCTTCTCCTGATAACTGATATAAAAGGAAAATCCAGACTGCAGCTCAATTTTCCCACCTTACCTTGGGGATGTAGGCAGTGACTTGCCCTCCAACCGCTGGGCTTCTAAAAGCTGCTGGAGTTGGTTCTGTAATGTCACACGTTCCACTGTCTGTCTGCAAGAAAATTTAAGACTGTTTACCTCATACTGTAAAACTGTCTGCATTAGTAAGCTGCAGGGTAACAGACAATATCCTTTCCACTTTGTATTAAAGAAAGAAGTCCTCTTTATGTGTACTTTATGTAGTAAGTAAATAGAGAACTATAAAAAAGAACATACAGAGTTTGTACTTTTTTTTCTGAGTCTCTGTTGGCATTTTGTAATCACTGCACAAGAACAACTGAGACAACCTTACTTGTCAGATTATTTATTATACTTTATATAAGAAAAAGTGTGTGATCATAAGCAGCAGAGAATTGGAACTGAGTGTCTCAGACACAAAGATCTGGCAGAGCAAACTTAGGGCACTTTGGTTCTTACTTGTTTGTAGGAAGGAATAGAAATGGACAGATTAAACAATTACTTCCTATGTTTGGTGGATGGCTTTTACTGAGCTAAGCAATAGCTCAGACAACTGCTCTTTCCTCTTCTATCTGCAAATGAACTCACAGAGGAGCCCACTGGTCCAAGGACTGGTCCAATCTTCAGCTGCAGGACGGGGCTCGGTATGACCTCTGTGCCACATCTGCTTGCCGCCCAACCTTACCAAAGCTCCTGCTTGTGTTCTGCATCCATCTTATAGCACCTACTAGTGTTATACCTAATGCAGTTTATCACTTTCAGTGTGGTGTTGTGATTGTTTTGTAAATAACCTTAGAAACCAACACTTTAAAAATTGTAATAGTACCTAAAAATTGTTAGCAATATGAGAATGATACCCATTCTAGAAACAAAATTTAACATTTATCATGTGCAATCATGATATGTATTGTCCTGCAATGTACTTATTTCCATAGGAAGGACTCGGTTGAAAAATATAACCTACAAACCCTCAAATTGTTTTCCTCAAATAGTTTTACAAGAATGATGGAATAGAACAATTTGCCACACAAAGGTCTTCTCCTTTTCCCTGCTCCCATATAATTCAGACTTTCCATTCTAACATCAAAACACCCCTTCACCTTGTTGACCACCACATATAACATTCAATCTTGTTTAGCGACCTGCAATTTCCAGTGCCTCTAAACACTGGACAGACAGAATTATTGGGAACTACTGGAAAACAAAGCTTTTTATAACTGTACATATGTAATCTTTCACCTGAAACAGAATTGGTATATTGTGTTTTATTCCCTGGTCCTGATCAAATAACCACAGGAAAATTACTTTCTATCTGCTTCTCCCAGGCTTTGCTTCTCTTGCTGTATGAGTAATATGTTTTTAGTATTTTAATTCTTGTTGTATATGCAGAACTAAGACAGTTCTCAAACAGTGAGCTGGACACTTTCTTAGCTTACATGCCATTGGCAGAAGATTTAGCTGAGTTCCAAATGAAGTCTTTATAGCTAGCAATGTCAAAGCCAGAAAGAATCCAGATGACTTTTTAAACTAAAGGTTGTACTTGCAGGGTTGGGAGAAAACAAATGCTTTACTTTTAATACATCATAGAATCATAGAATTAACTGGGTTGGAAGACACCTCTGAGATCATCAAGTCCAACCCTTGATCCAACCCCACTGTGATTACTAGATCATGGCGCTCAGTGGCATGAATTTGAAATGTGTTTCAGAAATAAAGGTGTGATCTTGACATACTGCCTTGCCACCACATTTTACAATACAGCCATGATGTAGGTCCTCTCTTCCTTTAACTTTCCATCTTCCTTCTTCTAGCCTACAAACTTCCTTAGACTATTTTAAGATTACTCCTACCATCTGTCAACATTGGCTTATATTGCAGATTCTGAGATACCCTCTTTTAAGAACCAGGGAAATTTTTATTTGAAATTAGGTTGCGATGCAATTTCTCTGGGTTTTTTTGTCTTTTATCATTCCTTTAATTTCTTTTTTGAAATACCTAAATAATACAGCTAACAGTTTTCAATGTTTTTAGCTGTAGTGGAAATCTCTGACATGTCGTTTTCTGAGGTAATGTTCTCATTCCTCTTAAACATTTCCATTTTAAAAGAATTGAAGTTTCCTCCATTTTCACAGTTCAACTAGTTAGCTGAACTCACAGAAACTAACGCATCTTGCCAGCACTAACCCTAAAGATATATAACATACACATATACATCTAAGATAACATTGGAAACAAGGGATCATAGCTTCTGGAAGTTGCACTGCAGAACACTGCAAAGTATTAAAACCAGACTGATTGACTGATTTAGAAGACAAGATCACTGTAGCTTCCGGGTCAGAGAGTCTACTTACTTTATTGTACTTAATGGAAAAATTCTGGGTCTTCCCTTAGACAATGTTCCCAGTGAGTAATATGTAAGGACTCTTCTGTGTCTACTTAGAAAGCCATGTAGCCCAATTACCTCCTAATGAAATCAGGAAGCTCAGTAACTCAACAGGGAATAGGCTGATGCACTGGGAGCTCCTGAAGTATCTTTCATAATATGCTTTTTTATTTCTCCATTTTTTTCAAATAACACAAGAATGACCACCATACAAAGCAGAAAATAAAATGGCTTAACTAGGTAAAAAAGAGATGAACATTCTAAAGTTTACATTGAGTTTCTTACCATACATCTATATAACACACAATACCACAAAAAATCCCCATACTAACCAAAAACCCAGCAACTTGCACACACCACTACAAAAAAAAAAAAAAAAAAAAGAGACCACCCACCCAAAAAAACCCACCAAAAAACCCAAACACAACAAAACAAACCAACAAACCAAACTGAACCCCCCAAAAATAGCTATTTTTATACCTATTTCTGTGAAGTTCCAGGAAAACTACAGATTTCTTTTATAGAACACAGAAAAGTCATAGCAACAGAACATACTAAATTATTTTCTCAACTTCATTTTTTGGCTCCTGGTTTGTTTTGATAGTGTATCAAAAAAAAAAAAAAAATCTGTAAGTGTCTCATTCTTAAACTGATATACACATCCAAGTCCATAAATGTGGTTCAGTGCAACCATTTCAGAATGCAGGTCCATCAGCAAGCAGCAACGTAAAATAAGTCCATGGAAGCATTCATTTTATGTCATTAATTTTGACATGGTCTCTTCACACCAGAAAAGCCCAAACAATAAAAATCATACTGTAGGTAGGAATTTTTCACACTTGCAACAAAGGATTTTTTAGGCAGATAAAATCAGTGAGGGAATAAATAAGACTCTAAGACCTATGGAGACTTCAGGAAGAAAAATGAAAGCAGACTATTTAGTACAGTCTCTGAGAAACTTTTGTGACTGTCCTAAGTATTTTTTTTTTAGTTCAGAAGGCCATAATGCATTGACCAAACTTCTGCAATTATGAAGAGATGGAAAGCAAAGCTCACATTTTCAAGCCAGTAACAGCAGGATTTTGTGGGCCACATTCCTTTCTACCTATGGAAAGAATTGCTTGGTTCTTTCCCTCTGTTAACTGAGGGAAAACCCTCAGTTAATCCTCTTGTGAAGATCTGATGGAACATTAGTAGTAACTGCTTATTTCCTTCTTTCCTTTTTTAAATTAAAAAATAAAATAATAATAATAAAAAAAGGCTTTTCTCTCTGAATGGATACTTAAACCCAGTTCAGAACATTTTGTTTTTAAATTAAAAAATAAAATAATAATAATAAAAAAAGGCTTTTCTCTCTGAATGGATACTTAAACCCAGTTCAGAACATTTTGTTTTACTCCTCTGTATTTGTGAGTTGAGCTGCTTTGGTTCAAATAGCTGAAAGATGGAAGACTCTGGAAAAATGTGATTTTATTGTTTTTGTTTTGTGCCTTTCTTTCAGGAATGGCTTCAGTGTGATGTATTGGAAAACCTTCTCTCCAGAATTGCTCTGTGTTGCCTTCATGACTGGAAGAACTCATAAAAAGAGAATGCAAGATGGTTCTTTGGGTTAAGACCTTTGAAGATAGGTCTTGATAGGTGCTTGCCTAAGACAGTTTCTTTGTTGCTTTTCTTCTAGCTCAGTATCAACCATTTCAGTCTTCCTGCAGCTGAAAACACTGTGTTATCGGAGAGAGACTCTTATGCCTTATTAATGACCCACTCAGAATCATGAAATCACAGAATCCCAGAATATGCCAAGTTGAAAGGAATCCACAAGGATCACTGAGTCTAACCCACAAGAATCACATCATGTGCCTGAGAGTGTCATCCAAATGATTCTTGACCTGTCAGGCTTGGTGCTGTGACCACTTCCCTGGGCAGCCTCTTCCAGTGCCCAACCACCCTCTGGGTGAGGAACCTCTTTCTAATATCCAACCTAAACCTCCCCTGACACAACTTCAAGCCATCCCCATGGGTCCTGTCACCATGGAGAAGAGATCAGTGCCTGCCCCTACTCTTCCCCTCACAAGGAAGTTGTAGACTGCAACAGGGTCTCCCCTTAGTCTCCTCTTCTCCAGGCTGAACAGATCAAGTGTCCTCAGCTGTTCGTCCTACGGCTTCCCCTCCAGGCCCTTCAGCATCTCCCATGGTCAGCTCATGTTTACAGCAACTGAGGAAAGGCTGAAAAGCACGTAAGGGCTTTCAGTTTTTGTAGCGTTATTAATATAATAAATAAATAAGTCCCATGGGGACCGTGGTGAACACCAACGTGGTGGGGTAACGAAAGCGTGTTTATTCAAAGAGTCACAGCTTTAAATAGTAGTTTCAAATGGTCCCACATCACACAGGTAACTTCCCAAGCCAATCCCATGCAAGCATCCATCTGAGCTTGTGCAACAGAGTCTTAGAACTACAATTCCCAGAATACCTCAGCAGCACCTGGTGTAGCCACACCTGCAAGTTTTGATCTTGATTGCTCAGGTAATCCATCATGATACAATCATACCTCTTCTGTCTCTAGAACAGTGTTCATTGACACTTGCAAAAGTAGTGGAGAAAATACAGGAAATCCAGTTCAGCTGCCCAAGCTGGAACTATTCCAACATAACAGCCATTTGAAGTGACTTAGACTGTAAAATGGACTTCTGTTGCCATCTGATGTTTTCAGGACCTTCAGAGGTGCTGAAGCCAACAGATTCTCGTGCTATGCTAGACGTCCCCTTGAGAAGCTATTGCAGGCAGGTACTTTGTACCATCCTTGGATTATTAAGAAGGATAGGGAGGGCTAGAGTCTTCTTCCATCATCCTCTCTGCCTCCTGAGCATGAGCCTCAGAACATGCTCCATTGCTTCTATCAAAACCACTCGTGGCCTGGGGCCTGCAGCCCAAACAGCCATGCAGAAGCTGCTCTTTTAAGCAGAAAATGGAATATTTCACTGCCTCAGTAAATTGCAACAGGGTTGCACAAGAGACCTACATCTCTTTGTAGAAGAGGAAGAAAAGGCTGCTGCTGCACTTATTGGAACTAATCTGAATCCTGAAAAATAGACTGATGAAGGGAAGCAGATTTAATTCCAAGCAAGGAAACCCATCAGGGACCAGACACGAATCATTTAAATTACTTCCTATGGATGCAATCTATGAGATGACAGTGGGGAGACTTGGAAAAGTGTTAATACTTTTGTCATGAAAGTCACAACTAGACTATTTCTGTGGGGTAAGTGGCCCGTTGACTGACATAATAACTTTTTCTCTTCTATATGAGAGGTAACAAATCAAGTACTGGGTGAAGACTGAAGAGAACTGAAACATGGAGGCTCTGTGGTTGCCATTTCTACCTCTGGATGCGTGGGGTATTTTTTATTCCGGGTAATAGTGAAAATAAGTTTCATTATATATTGAGTCAGATGCTAATGCAGTCTACTCAGGAAATGCCCTAGATTCTATTTTTCTTTCCTTTATGTCATCTGATTTTATTTTTCAGCAAATGAACCAACTTATAGGTACTTTGAAATACCCAGGGAACACTGTCAGAGTGTGAAATTATGAAAGTTGAAAGTTATAATAATCTTCAGTTTACTGTTTGTATTTTTGACAGCATAAATGTAATAGAAGAATGAAGATACAATAGAGAGAAAACACCAAGGTAAAGACAGGGAGATCACTTACCAGCTACTGTCATGGGCAAAACAGGCTTGACTTGGGGAATTTAACTTAATTCATCGTCAATTAGGATAAATATTTCATTATTGGTTTGGGATTGGGGAAACAAAAAAGGACAGACATTTAAAACATCTGTCCTCCCCTTCTGCAAGCTCAAATTTATCTGCACTTCTAGATTCAATTCTCCCCACTTCTCAGGCTTTACTCTAGGCACCTCTCCTGTCACTGCTGCAGGTTACACTCAGTCTTTTCAGTGAGCCAGCATGCAGCATTGGTCAGGGTTGATATGTAGCAGTTTTTCACTGCTTCTCCCTTTTTTTTGACTTTTCCCTGTGCTCTGGTGTGAGTCCTTGACAGGTTGCAGTCCATTCAGGAAATCACCAGCTCTTGTGTGGGGTTATCCATGGGCTGTAGTCCTTTCAAAGGATGTCCCTGTTCTACCATGGAACTCTATGGGCCACAGTCCCTTTGGGGATGTGTCTTCTCCAACACAGTGCACCTTCAGCTGCTCTGACCTTGGTGTTCCCTCTGTTTGTCATTCTTCTGTTCTCTTCTCTCCCCTCTGGCATTTTCTGCCCTTTCTTAAACATATTTTCACAGAGGTGCTTCAAGATTGATCAATGGTTAGAGCTGTGTCCTGCAGTGGACCTGTTGCAGAGAGTTGTATCCAGCAAAGAGTAGGCCCTCACCTGTTCTCACTGAGGCCACCCTACAGCTCACCTCCTAGCAGAATATTATAATTTACGTCCAGTAAAATTAGCTACATGCTGCTTGCATAAAATGGTATGGTCTGCTCTAAACATGGGATTATCAGAAGTCATTTTCATGGACTGTGATAGCTGACAAGGTCTTGATCACATATCTAAACTGGAACAATGTTAGATCAGTCTTGATGGTTTCTAAGAGTCTTATGAGCCTATTGACATAAAAAGTCATAGTAACATCACCAACAGAAAGCAATTGCAAAAATTTGTGTTCAAAAATAACAGGTCCTTTAAAGAATGTTTAATAAAAACCATACTAAAATATTAAAATCAGTTCATATGAAGAAGAAACAGAAGATATTCCCCTCATAGCCATTGTGGGCTTTGGTGACCTTCCAAGTTCAAAAAAACTCCTCCAACTACTATTTCTACTATTCCTCCCAGCATCAACACCCAGCACTGTAAGTGGGAAAATCCACTCCCTGTATACAAAAGCATGCAATGTGAACAGAAACCACGGCCAGTAATGATTTGATCCCAAGGTATGCAAGGGGAAAGGAATTGGATTGCTTCATACATACCCTATTCGTTTTACACTCCTTTTATCTATGTTAACAGCAAACTGCCTCAAAGAGAACTGAAAAACTGAGCTGCTAAAGGTGCAAGGGCAAATACTTGAGAGTAGGAAAGAGTAGAGAAATAAGGCAGAAATATGACTTGAAAATGTCACATATACGAAGCAGAAGGCAGACACTGCAAATAAACTGAAGATGAACTAGTGTAGTTTTAAGACCAATCGCTCTGCTAACAATGACACACTTACTCTTTCAGCTGCTTAGTTAGCTTGACAACCTGAGAGGCCAACGACATACAAGTCTCCACAACTACTAAGTAGCGGGAGCACATGGTGTGCCCGTGTCGCTCAGCACTTTGTGAGGGTTTCTCTCCCACATGGTTTTGCATGGTGACATTTGCTCCATATTCAACCAATGTCTGTAAAAACATAAAAGGGAACAGAGACATCTGTAAGTGTCTTTGCTGTGACTTCTGATCACCACAAGAATGGCTGGACGCAAAGCACTCCTGAATAAAATGCCTGAAAATGTTAGTCTGAGCCAGTAATTTTTAAAATTCAGTCACTAACAAGTCTGTGTGCAGCTTGAACTCAAACCACATACAACTAAAATCTACCCCTTAGGTGCAACAATAACACAGAAGAAGTGAGCTGTGGTTCAGAAGAGCTATAAAAATATTATATAATTTCTCCCCTTAACAGTTCTACTCAATAATTTGTTTTCTGCTCATTTGTTTGCACAGCATAGCACTGCTTGTAGCATTCATACAGCAAGTGGGATCATCAAATGAAAACAGAGGACTTTCATTTGGTCACGTATTAATTCTCTCCTGCACTACAGTAATAAACTTTTTCAGATGCACCTATCTATGCATTACATAACATTGTGATAACTTTACACATGGTTGACCTAGAAAAGAAGACACAGGCAAGGGCAATTCAAAGCACATCTGTTCTAGATAACATCAGGGTCCAGAGCAGTGTGCCAGTCAGTTTATAGTGGGTGGTGATGAGTGTAATGGCTTACACCCTTAGAATCTTTTGGGAATGTCACTGCTTCAGTATTTGCTGACTCCTTTTGTGGTTTACATCTCAGTTCCTTACCACAGCAGAATCCCTACATTCAAAACACTCAGTAGAGCAGTCTCAGTGTCCTGGTTCCTTAGCTAACTAATGTTTGGATTTGAAAGGCGGGGCAGACACTTTAGGTCAGACAGGCACAAACTTCTTATTGTAGAAAAATATGTGTACAATGATTTTATCAGTCTGGTTGGAGTTTTGGTTTCCTAATGATGAAAGAGGTCTCCTTGCTTTGCACTTGCTTGGCTAATCCCTATTTTCTCTTGAAGATGTACTGAAATTTATATCAGCTTTCAGTCCGTAAGAAAATTTATGGCTTATATTCTGATACATATTCCTATGTTACTCACAGTACTATCAGAAAAGCCTAGCTTTCTGCTGGAGAACCATCCAGGTTGTGAGCATGACATTTGAGTTACTCTGGGACTTAAATACAGGGGGTTCTAAGAGCATAAGAACACTGTCAGACTGACTCAAGAAACACATTAACTGCAGCAAGAATTGAGATCAAGTCTTCATTCTTTATAATATATTTGTGATTATCAGTGTTACATACTATTTGCATTACTGGAGAACACAAATAAGGACCTAAATGTTCTCAGCAATGCTCAAATGCACTTTCTGAGCAACACCATAATACACCCAAAAACTACAGCTTATTAACCTAATACATGCACATGCAGAAGAGCTGAGCTCTTGCTTGAGTTATCCAAGCAGAGCTGGTAAGCCACTGATGATTAGAGACCTTGTTGACCCCAAACAGCAGGCAGAGAGACCTGAGAAAGAGGAATACTGGTCTGCCTAGTCTGCTAAAACTACACAGAAAGGAAAGTTATGAACACTCTTGCACTGTAGTTCATGGGTTTAATTTATCGAGAAAGAAAATAAAGAAGGAAGAGTTATGACCTTGCAGAAAGTAATCTTATAGTAAGGAACATGACAGCAGTGTCATTTGCTTATAAACATGGTGAATGAGAGGTCCAGGGAATCACTGATAGCCTGTGACTCTCCATTGCTATGCTGCTGCTTATAATTTCCTTGTCTCCTCTTTGACTTTTTTCTTCTTATCAGATTATTCACTGTACATTGTTTTAAATTAGAGTATTAGCTTATTGAGCAGAGGGCTTATTTTGTTTCACAGCACAACAAAATATCAACTACACTTAAGACTGTGAGGTGTTAGTGAAGTGACATTGCTAACACTGTGTATGTTTATGGTCATTAAATATTTTCATGACTTAATGCTCATGGTTTCATCACAAAGCACTTGCTGATTTGTATATTTATCTAAAATATAATAATCCTAAGAATTTAAAGCCATTTATTAAGGTTCATTCCTCACAGGGAAAGCAGGGCTAGTCCCTTTCTGATTTATTTTTATTCTTGAGAACAGCCTGTAGATGTCACCACTCCGTTCAGAATCATCTGTGCTCACTTCTTCAAATGCATTGTATATCTCAATGAGGAACTGTTGAGATAGCAACCCTAAATACACAGTGTATAGCAACCCTAAGCACACCCTCTACCACAATGGTGCTCCCTGCTAGTAAATCGTAAATATTTCTTCTATCCATTTTTTCTCATCTGATCATCGTAATTGTCTACAATACAATAATAAAACCACTAGTTGCAGAATGGATGTGATGATTTGTTTATGTTATTCTCATATGAGTTTCTAAAGTGTCTATTCCTCTCATCTTAAAAAAAAAAAAAAGACACATCCCCTCAATGAGAAAAATGTAGAGATTGTTGTGTCCTCCAAATCTATTTGACTGTCTTCAAGTCTACTAATTCAGCTCAACTATCACCTGCTTTGCTTTTTTCTCAAACTGGCTTTTATGGAGTTATGTCTTCTCTGTGTTCAGTTATATAAATAGATTGCTATATTATTATTATTATCATCATTAATAATAAACATAATCATCATAATCATCATCATCATCATCTCTGCAGCTTATTACAGACTGCCTCTATTTCCTTTTGGGTTGGACTAATACAAATCTTCTGCACTTGCAGTGGCCTGAAAGGTTATGTGGATCAGTTCATATGTGGTAACAGGACTAGCATGTTTACTGATAAATATCTGAATCTTCTGACTGAGAATTACTGCTCCTTTTTAGATGTGTCCTCCTCCCTAATGTGGGAGAGAAGTGTAACTTTTTTTTTTCCTTTCTGCCAGGTGGTTATTTACTCTTTTATTTGTTCTTCTCCAGTGACTAATTTGTTTATCAAATACCTTTCTGCAATTTCCTGGAATAATTATATTATTATTTCTCCTCCAAACAGTTTTCACTCAAAGTGGCCACAACACAAATACTGAAATGTACTCTTGTGACTAGTGGCGCTACCAGATTTGATGGACAGGGAGTATGTCTGCAATTCAACAGAAAGTTAAAGTGTTTCAGCTTCAGTCACTTACCAGCAGTTCTGATCAGCCAGGGAGGAGGTTGCTATGACTGGAAGTTGCCAAATGTGGCACCCATCTATAAGAACGGTGGCAAACAGAATCCAGGGAACAAGAGGCCTGTCACATGACCTCAGTGTCAGGGAAGTTCACGGAGCAAATTATCATGACAGTCATCATGCAACAAGTACGGGACAACCACGGGATGTTGCTCAGCCAATATGAGTTTATGAAATGAAGGTCCTGCTTGACCAACCTAATCTCCTTCTATGACAAAGGGATGAGTAAAAGGTTGGGCATGTCATCTACCCAGACTTCAGTAAAACATTTGACACTCTTTTCTAGAGTATTCTCCTGGAGAAACTGGCTTCCTGTGGTATGAATGGGTGTACTGTTCATTGGGTGAAAAACTGGTTGGATGGCAGAGCCCTGAGCATGGTAGTGAATGGAGTTACCACCAGTTACCAGCTGGTGGTTGGTCACCAGTGGGGCTCCTCAGGGTTCAGTATTGGGGCCAGTCGTGTTTCATATAACTGACAACAGGGAAAAGGGAATTGAGAGCACCTTAAGTAAGCTCACAGATGACACCAAGTAGGGTAGGAGCATTGATCTTTTTGAGGGCAGAATGCTCTGTAGAGGGATCTGGACAGGTTGGATTGATGGGCTGAGGCCAGTTGTGTGATATTCAACGAGGCCAAATGTCAGGTCCTGCACCTGGGCCACAACAAACCAATGCAGTGCGACAGAGTGTCTGCAAGGTTGCCTAGGGTACTTATTGATACCATCTGAACACGAGCCAGCAGTGTGCCCAGGTGGCCAAAAAGGCAAAAGGCATCCTGGCTTGTATCAGCAACACAGCCTGTGGCCAGCAGGACTGGGGCAGTGATGGTCCCTTTGTACTCAGCACTGGTGAGGCTGCACCTTAAATACTGTGTTCAGTTTTGGGCCTTTCACTACAAGACAGACATTGACATGCTGGAATGAGTGCAGAGAAGGGGAACAGAGCTGTAGAAGTCTCATGAGGAGCATCTGAGGGAGCTGAGGTTGTTTAGCCTGGAGAAAAGGAGACTGAGCAGAGACCCTATCACTCTTTACAACTACCTGAAAGGCGGTTGTTGTGAGATGGGGGTTGGCCTCTTCTCCCAGCTAAGAAGTAACAGGACAAGAAAAAATTGCCACAAATTGCACCAGGGGTGGTTTAGATTAGATACTAGGGAAAAAAAATCCACAAAAAAGGGTTGTTAAGCATTGGAACAGGCTGTTCAGGGACGTGGTAGAGCCACCATCCCTAGAAGTGTTCCAAAACTGTGTGGATATGGCATCTGAACACACGGTTTAATGGTGAACGCGGTGGTGGTGCCAGTTCAAAGATTGGACTTGAGGATCTCAAAGGTCTTTTCCAACCTTAATGATTTTATGGTTCTATGATTCTATGACCTAGACATCCAGTACAACCCTAAGACTTTTTTGGTATGTCTGCATTGAGTGTGGGTACTAGACAGAGGTAACCAAATTGGTTTATTCAGATCTGGCTCTGAGAAGTATTGCAGATATGTAAGCCTTTTCAGCCAGATAAATTACCACTTTTAGCACCTCTACAAAACAGAACTATATTGCTTTCAGTGGCCAAGATGATTCCCTGAGAATTAGTTAGAAATAAGCATTACTCTGCATTGTTTAGCACAGATTCATTCAAAGATGATAAATCTGAAAAGGATGGTTGACTCAAGGTATAAATCCTTCAACAAACTTTTCTGTTACGCCTCTCCTAAGATGGAGAGCTACAACTACTCAGTGAGAAAAGAAACAAGGAAAATATCAGAACAGTAAGAACAGTACACATACCTGCACCGTCTGCCCTTTGTATCACAAAAACATACATGCTAGATGTTTATGTATAAACAATATGATCATGTTTTTGTCTTGCACTACAACAAGTAGTTTTAGACTTGCAACAGTATAATTGAGAAAAGAATCAAAAACTTGGAGCATTTCAGTATTTCAGTCTGACTCCTAATGGTCTAAAATTCTTCCTACTATGTTTTAACATACCAATATATATTCCCATTTAGATCTCCCATAATAATTTTTGGGATAATAAGCTTGTTATTTAGAGGTGTCTGATATAACTCTCACTCCACCTGTATGCATCCTAGATAGCCATGTTGAGCAGCTATGTGAACAGCAGTATTTCCATCCTGGTCAACTTCATCCAGTGAAATCCCTTGTTCTTGCATAAACTGAAGAAGCCATAGAAGGATTTTCTCCTAGGGGAAGGGGGAAAGAAATGTCACAAAAATAAGAAATAATGGAATGCTAAATTATATACTAGAGCAATACTGGTACTGCCATTTGTTACAATTACTATCCAATAATTCCTTGTTTTCAGTGTCTCTTAACTTTGTAGGACTTAGTGTATCATGGGTCTCTCGTTTGGTTTTTTTTGTTGGTGGGTTTTTTCCCCCGGGGAAATAAGCTGAAATGCTTTATTTTATAAAAAGATGTAACAGGAAAAATATGAGTACTGTAACACATTCTGAGAAACTGTAGACAAAGAGCATGCCTGCCTCTGTGTTGGTGACAAAATATGGGGCAGAACAAACCACATATCAATCTGAAAATCAGCTTGTGAAATTTGGTCAAAGTTCACAAGCCTCTTTGGAAAATTAAAACAGGAGCATGCTTAACTCACAGACCTGAGCAGTTGGATTCTTCAAATCTCTAGCCACTTCCCAGCTCTGGGTGGTTGTGCTAGAGGAGAAGCAACACAACTAAACCCAGGAAACCTTGCTATCCTAGACTCTCAGTATATTGAATAACGGGCCATTTGTGTGTCCAGCATGTTGGGAAGGATCGGGAGACTTGGACTGCAAAACTTTGCAAGTGAAATTCTGGAAGTCAAAGCTGAGGTATGAACTTAATTTTGTACAAACACCACTCATCTTTTTTTTTTTTTTTTTTTTTTTTTTTTTTTTTTTTTTTTTTTTTTTTTTTTTTTTTTTTTTTTTTTTTTTTTTTTTTTTTTTTTTTTTTTTTTTTGGTGTGTGTATGTATGTGTGTGTGTCTGTGTATATAGGTGCAATACAAATTTATCTGGATATCCTGTTCAAAAAATGGATAGTTTATAAAAGTGCATTAAGCTTATTTCATATCTTATTTTCCCAGCAGGTTTATTTCAAAAAATTTCTTTTCTCTAGGAACTTTCCATGCCTATCCTGATTAAATTTCATTTTGCCTTACTGAATATGAACCATATTGAAAATCTAGAATAAATCTATAGATTACGTAGAAAACTGGGGTCCATTAAAGCTGACTACAGCTTCATTCCCAGTTTTTGCTTCTGAATAGCTGAAAAGAAAAAATTACTTCTTAGATTAAAAATTTTTTAAGTAAACATGTATTTTTTAGTATTTTCCATTTATGTCAATCACCTGTAATATTGACAGAAGCTTAGATCAAAAAGGGGTATGTGGATTCCAGTGCTGTTGAGGCAACTGCAGCACCTCAGTAGCTTCAGGAACACGTAAGTACTTAATCACCCACAGTTAGACACGTGGGCCTATAAAAGCAAAGTGTCTCTAAATAAAACACTACTGAAAGCATGTAGAGGACTGAGCAGGAAACAGGTAGAAAAGAGAAAGAATAAAAATGAGGAAAGAAAATTCTAGAAAGGTGGGGTATAAACCAGTTTTTTTTGTATAAAAGTACCACAGAAATTTTAATAGTGAAAAGGGAAGGAATTGTCAGACTCTTCCAGGGCTACTCCAAATGATTCTGTCCATTCAAGCACATGGATTTCTGCTTACTATTTCAGAGGGTTAGTCTGTCTGACAAGTATTTTCCTCATATCTTCATTTTAACAGCAATTTTGTTTTCATTATAAGGTAAAGGCACAGGTATATTTACTTCTTCTTGACTTAATGCCCAATACAGCTGACAGCCAGCATGGAGAGATGACTTATGATCACATATCCCTTTAAAAATATTCTTGAGCAGTTTCTCAATATGCCTGTGGTGTTGGCCAGCAACAAAGAAGCATTATACTACTCCTGTAAATTGTCCTTATGTTTTAATAATTAAAAGAAAAATATTTTAGCAAAACTCCTCTGCAGAATTGGAAGACAACTATAGCTTTGAAATCATATATATCTTTGGAACATAATAGGGACCAGAATGTCAAGCATATTCTGTAACTTTACAATCACAATCAGCATGGAGCAAATGATGTTTTCTATTAATTTATCTTGTCAATGCGGAAATCAAGTCCCTGGATGGCTATATTGAATCATCTGTACTTACAACTATCTGTGCATCAAGGGATCACAGGCACAAAGTCATAGTCCTTCTCAAACTGTTTGTGTTTCTCTCAAATGGGCACATTTTTGAACAAATTTATCCTTAACCAAAAAAACCCCAAGAAAGCAAATATTTTTATCCCATACAACCAAGGAAAATGAAAACATCATACATCAAAATACACCACATATCACTTTATTAACCCTCCTGTTGCAAGAAAAGTGTTCCCCGGAATAGGTTCATAATCATCAATGCAATTTATTCGACAAAATGAAGGACATTAAGAAAATTGTTAAGATGAAGTCAATGGAAAATAATCACTTTTTTGTTATTTAACAGCAATTGATAAATACTTATGAATTATTCAGTCTACCTGATATTTTTAAAACCTACAATGGTCTATCATTGTAGCAGTCACTAACATCCCTCTGGCATATTCTAGACCTATAATAATTCAAACATGGCTATAAAAAGATTCTGGAAAAATTTGGGACAGGCTGCAGACTTTGGTTTCACCAGCTGGCTTTTGGAGAAGAAAGTACAATTAACAAAGACCATTTAAATAATTACATGGTCTACAAAGGTAAGGATGAGTGTGGTGAGGAGTACTGACTCTACAGCTACCTTAGTCCCATCACTTGATATTAATTAAATAAGCTGTCCTTCCAGTAACCCTTTCCAGCAGAAGAGTAGGAGTCAGGGAAAACAACATATTACCCTTGAAAAAATGACATTAGACAGGCAGGCAAACATACACTGCTTTTCACTGTGCTCTCCAGCACTGTATCAGAATCAAGTTGTGCATGGGATCCCTTGTAGGTCCTCAGTCACACTTTAGGCTGTTTCCCCAGTGTCCCCCTAGATTCTCTGGAGGTCAGTAACCACAAACCCTTGGCATTTCCTGCCCTCTGCCTCTTAGCTTTGCAGTCCATATTATCACAACACCCCTGCTGGAAAGAAATTAGAGCCCTCTGAAGCTCTTGGACAGAACTAGGACAATATGTACATAGGACTGCCCCACCATCTTCCTGTGACATGGTGATTGTGCCAGGCACAGCTGGTATGCTGCGTATGCACGATCTATGCCCAGCATGAAGAGGCCTGTCAACAATCACGGTTTCTTCTGGCATAATCTCATGCTTAAAGAAACCCTTGCTAAGAGGTGTGCTGACCAGGCTACATGTTGACTTTAAGCTTTTGTGCTCTTCCATCAGATGGACTTATGTAGTCCTTCTCTCATTGGAAAAATATAACACTGCTGACATGTCTTTGGAATCAGGCCATGACTGTGGTTTGATGACCTTTAACATAGAAGTTCTGCTATGAACTCTGTTTTGCTGCCCATTCTAAATCATAAGTGTTGAAGAAAATGTGGTGCGCCTAAAATGCCTCAGGAAACAATGGATGGACTAACTCTTTTAGAAAATGATTCAATAGCAGGTCTTCCTTGTAAAAATATTATTCTTGTAACTCTGCCAAGACCAGTGTTTACATGGATTATCTCCTGTGTAAGTAATGGTAAAATAAATTAAAGCTTCGAGGACAGTGCCAACTAAGCATTTAAATTTCTTAAAGTTTTTCTTTTCTTAACGCAATTTGGTAATATATTCTGGCATTCCTTCAGCCTCAGCATTCCCTCATGTTTGCGAATTGTTTATGGAATATGAAAAAAAAAGATAATTGACATTACATGTGAACTTTCTTTGGCATTCAGCTAACTAAGAAAATTTGGCAGCAATTTATATGTCACCTTTTCAAATTTCATTGGTGGCTGACTGTAGCTGGTGTTTCTCAACCAGTAGAGCTTCCGTTCTGCTCTGAGAGGAATCTAGATAAAGTGTGTCAGATCTGTTTCTGGCAGTAGACAGCATAGCTCACTGAAAAAACCCAAAGTTTCAATGCATTTAGTTTATATAAATAACTTTAGAGATGAAGATAAAATTAGGCTAATCAAGTGAAGATATGAATTTAAGTTCACATGCAACTTTCTCTTTCAGACTTTTTCTTCCCAGTAGCAAGCACGGTTTTCTTGAATCAGTTCTGATCTGGCTCACAGCTTCCCTATATTCAGTGCTGTGTTTACAGGCCACACTTGCTAGGGAAAGCAGAACACCATCAATCTATATATCTGTCAGGGTCCTAACTTGTACCAGTAACATCTACATAGTAGGTGAGTGGAGAAGAGGCAAAGGAAGCCTTTGCACAGCATGAAAACAAGGGAGTCTGTGTGCTTATGGAAACAGCAGGAGAAAGGGTAGACTTCCAGTTCCATAGCCTTATAAACCTGCCTCTTCTCCTTCCTTTTCCCTGCAGTAAATTTGTGCTTGGAGAGGAGCAGTTAACACCAGAAATAGCCACAATAATTTTACGGCATTAACTGAGGCAGCCACACTTGCACAAGAAAGAATGATTTTCTTAGTGGTTGTATTTTGCTTGTTCTCTCTCAACAAGAGTAAAAAGCATTAGCACAAAAACAGTGGGATTTGGTGTTCCTGCCCATGGCAGGAGTGTTGGAACCAAATGATTTTTAAGGTCCCTTCTCATAACCACTATTCCATGATTCTATGATTTATCTTCAATATCTATTGAAGAAACTCTGAGAGAAAGTTATCCATCTGCCAAAGAGATTAGAGAAGAATAATCAATCATTATTCCTTGCACAGTGGATCCTAGAGAAGGTCCTTTGAAGAGGGGTTACTGCAAGGTCTACTTAGTTAAAAACAGACTTTGTGGGAAGAGAATGTAGTATAATTAGGTGGCATATATGTTCCTCCACACCTTAACAAAGCACTAGAATGCTGTATTTTAGTGGTTTCTCATTATTATATTTATAGAGAAGTTAGGAGTGACACAGGATTGATTTACAACATATTTATATATGTAGTTCTCAATAAAAGTGTCTAGAGCTAGACATGTGATGTTCAAGCTTCACCATATTTCACTGCCAATATGGTGAACTCTTAAATTATCACAATTTGCAAAATTTTTTTCAGAATAGTCTCTCCTGGAAAGATAGTATGAACTATCTCAATATATTTGTTGCTTTTCTGATGTGTCCTATAAGTCCTCTGGGCATCAGGAGAGCTAATCTCCCTGGATGTTCTTTGTTGGCATAATATGCCAGTTAATCTTCTCCTAGTTATTTGTCAAAGCTAAAACAAAACATACAAAAAACTTTAGAGGGAAAACACTGCACAAAAATGTACACAGATTAAGTGGGGAAAGATTTTGCTATATTTGAACTAATTCATAACCTCTGCAATTAAAAGCCACAAAATGATACAAGTTTTAAATTCAAATTCTTATATGAGCATCTAAATAAGCTCTTTGAAAAAGTAAATGAAAGTCATACCTGGCCGTAGCAACCTGCATAATGAATAAGGCTTGGGTGGTCTTTTGAGCAACTGAGTTCTGCAATAGCTTCTGTTTCGCTCACCATCCATCGAACACACTCCAGCTGACCATTCTAAACAAGTAAAAAAAATTTCAATGCCACCTGTTTCCATTCTAAACACTTCTACTAAACAGGGAAAAGCTTATCAAAATTATTTAAAAAGTTATGAATTTCCAGTTCTCATAAAAATATGTTCTTTTGTCTGCTTTTATGTTATGAACTTTGATTTTGCTGTCCAGGACCAATTATAGTTTGGCAATTGACTATAGTGAAAGGGGTAATGTGAAAGTGTCAGTCAAATAGGATTGTGGTACCACAATCTGGTACCTACTCTCAGATTGTTCAGAGAGAAACAACAGTTCTGTTTCCATCACTAGTACAGCAAGGTTCAATGATGAAATGAGATTATTTGCTGAAGCAGAATGAAGAGTCTACCTAGAAACTTAAATTTTTGTTGAACACCAATTAAATGCATGCCTCAAATTATTCTTACATATGCCATGGCTCAATGCCTAAACCTCATGGATTAGGACCTCTGCCCAACAGGCACCCTACAAACACAAATTAAGGATATGGTTCTTCACCTGAACACCTTTTACAGCCTCATCTCAAGGTTCTCAAGGTGCTATGCACACTCCCAGCAGATTGCAAATTACTATGAAATAGGATGTAGATACCGTGGAAACAGATTAACATTTTCTTTACAGCATGCTTGCAGCCCAGTGTAAAGGTAAGAGTTTTTTCAGCTGCTCTTCCTGCAGCCCCTTTTCAGCAATGGTATGTTGGCAAATGCAGTTTGGCATGACCTATGTTTTGGCCTGCTCTTACAGAAGTTTTTCAGCTCACATGTTCAAAAAGGCTTTATATTCTTTATAGCTGAGACAAATATTTCAGTTGCTCAGTCAAAACATCACAGAGGTCAACATACATAACAGAAAAAAAGTGGTTTGTGTCCATAAAATAGATAAAGCAATAAACAGAAAGAAATAAATATACATTTCAAGTTTCAGTTTTATTTTATAAAAGCACAGAAAAGACTGTAGCAAATGTTTACCTATATAAAATTATATGGGAAAAATATTGAAATAAAAATTAATTTTATATTTGTCTTATTCCTTCATATGTAATGTACGTAAATAAATACAAAAATACACACCATTTTATTTTACTCACTTTTCTCTTTTTGTCTCAATTTCAACAATGAAGTAAAACTAAGAAGGTACTTGTATTCTTTTTATTAGATTAGAAAAATTCTCCTCCTCATATCTGGGTTCAAATATTAGTAAGTATGAATAACTAATATTTTTTTATTTTGTTCTCCTTTGTATCACAACTAAAACATTTTTGTATTTTTAAAATTAAAGAATTAATAAAACTAAGTACCTGCTAAATTAAGACAATTTTGCTAATGTGGAAAGGATTTCTCCAGAGCTGGTTAAAATAAACTATCAGTATCAAAATTGACATCCACTAGTCCATGGGCCCTGACGGGATGTACCCACAAGTGCTGAGGGAGCTGGTGGACACCATAGTGATAATCTGAAAAGTTGTGGAGATCAGGAGAGGTGCCCTAGGACTGTAAAAAATCAGATGTCACCCAGTCATCAAAAAGGGGAAGGAGGAGGACCCAGGGTACTACAGCCCAGTCAGCCTCACCTCAGTCCTGGAAAGGTGATAGAATGATTTATACTGGAGGCCATCTCCAGGCATGTGAAAGACAAAAAGTTGATCAGAAGTAGTCAGCATGGATTCACTAAAGGGAAATTGTGCTTGACCACCTGATTGTCTTCTACAACGGGACAACTGGTTGGACAGATGAGGGGAGGGCAGTGGATATTGTCGACCTCAACTTCAGCAAAGCTTTTGACACTGTCTCTCACAACATCCATATAGGCAAACTCAGAAAGCACATGGATGAGTGGCTCATGAGGTGGATTAAGGACTGGCTCATGGTGGGTCTCAAGGGTTCTGATGTAACTACCAGTGTCTCCATGGAGCCCAGTATTGTTTAACATGTCCCTCAATGACCTGGATGAAGGGGCAGATGCCTCCTCATCAAGTTCGCTGATGACACAAAGTTAGAAGAAGGGGCCGATACCCCAGAGGGCTATGTAGCCCTTCAGGAGGACCTCGATAGGTTGGAGAGATGGGCAATGCAGAACCTTCTGAAATTCAGTGAAGACATGCAGGTCCTGCACCTGGGGAAGAATAACCCCACCACACAGGCTGGGAGCCAATCTCCTGGAAAGCAAGTCTGCAGAGAAGTACCTGGGGGTCCTGGTGGACAACAAGCAGTCCATGAGCCAGCAGTGTATCCTCATGGCGAAGAAGGCCAATACTATCCCGGGCTGCAATAGGAAGGGCAGTGCCAGCAGGTCGAGGGAGGTGATCTGGCCCCTCTACTTAGCCCTAGTGAGGCCACATCTGGAGTGCTGAGTCCAGTTCTGGGCTCCTCAGAGCAAGAGGGACATAGACCTCCTGGAGTGGGTCCAGCAGAGGGCTATGATGATTATTAGATGGTGATTAGGGGACTGGAGCCCCTCTCATAGGAGGACAGGATGAGGGAGCAGGGCCTGTTTAGCCAGGAGAAGAAAGAACTGAGAGAGGGTTTCATAAATGTCTCTAAATATCTGCAAGGACAGTGCCAAGAGGATGAAGCCAGGGTCTTCTCGATGATGCCAAGCAACAGGATGAGAGGCAATGGGCAGAAACTGGAACACAAAAAGTTCCACCCGAACAATGTGGAACATCTTTACTTGTGAGGGTGACTGAGCACTGGAACAGGCTGCCCAGAGAGAGGTTATGAAGTCTCCTCTGTGAATATATTCAAAACACAGGAGCAAGGAAGTTGGATTAGGTGACCTCCAGTGGTCCCTTGTAACTTCAAATATTCTCTAGTTCAGTGATTCTGTAATATAAAAGTGTGGTTGGCCACAACATACCATTCCATTTTCTTTCTCTAGCTCATAGTTAAAGTTAAGAAAGAGGTCCTGAAGCAAAATAATTAGTTTTCATTAATTCATTCCTTTCTGGGAAATATTATCATCAGTAAATTGTTGAAATGCTCTTCCATGGAAATTTATGTTTTTATCCATTCTGATAGTCATCACTCTTGTGCAAAACAGGTGTACATCCCACATAGTACAACATTATGGGAGTTACAATGGCAAGGAGAATAAATGAGATTTTATCAGTGTTGAAAACCACTCTGGAAGGAAGGATCAAGAGCTACAAAGTTTAGTTATGCCAGATTACTTAAAGGCTCTTATAAAACTTTGTAAAGACCCAGGTTAAGTCCAGTCAAGCAGGACATCATTAGAAATACTTGAGCCTGAGCAGCCTCACTGAAGTGAAGAACTCCATCACATTTACACAGTTTTCTGTGAAAGTCTAAGTATGCTCAAGTATTAATGAAAGAAAATGAATCAATTATTAAATAAGCCAACCTTTCTGGAGAAAAAGACAAAAGGTTTTATTGGCTCATAAACACATTATATACCTAGCTTGAAAAAAAAAAGAAACAAGAAAGCAAACAATTTCCAACTATAAATTTGGACTTCAGATTGCCAGACTGTAACTATTCAGTCTGACAAGATACAGGAGCACCTCATTAGCACAACTAGACATCAGTTTAATTTTCTATTCATATGGCTTGATCCAGAGAAATAAAAGAACCCAACTCTGAAAGCTTCACCAGATCATTGAAATGCCACCTCCAATGTGCAAAACTGCAGGTTGGAATCCACCAGTCCTTTCTCAGATTCCAAATTTTTCCCAAGAAGCAAATAATAATAAAACATCCAAAGAAACAGAAACTCTTGTATTATATTTCACCCATTTCCTTCTTTATTCTCAAGGCTAAAGGGAATGACATTCAACCATTCAGTTTCACTTACTAAAAAACCAGAAGCACTATGATTAAATCATCAGCCTTCTTGTACACGAATGTGTAGTAACAGAATGAATTTTCATATTTTTCTGTGTAATAGGTTTCCTGTAAACTTTGACATTTTTGCAGATTTTAACAGATCATTCTTGCAACGTGTACATTTTAACTTTAATGCAATTGTTCTAGACAGCCAAGAATTGTCATCTCCAGATGTTTTTATGCTTTGTAAACATGTTTTCACACTTGTTTTACAGGATTGTACCAGTATTTGTAAAAAATCAAGAAACTGCTATGCTTCCTAAAGAAATAACTGAATCCGAATTAAATGAAAGCTGCTTAAAATGTGACAAATACTCTTTAAAGTCAGTTGACTTACTTAAAAATTAATGCATATGTGTTGACAATAACATAAAAATTTTCAGTGTTAGACATCGGATATTGCATCTTGTATAGTAATCCATTTTAATTTGCTTATTCAGTACCAGCCAATGGCTTTTTTCTCACTCTCACTTAAATGCTTGAAAATAACATCCTGCTGGATGCCTTTCTTACTGCCATCACAGGAGGAAACTAAATGACCTTATGTCTCATTACAGTAGAGAAAGAGACTGTTACCTTTATTGCTAATCCAGCTGGAGTTAGCTGCTCAATGTTTCGCTCGTTCAAACAGTCTTCACCCATCAAAGAAGTGAGATGCTGCAGGCATTCTGCATGTCCCTTTGATGCTGCTACATGCAACAGATTGTTGTCACATTCATCATGGATCTTATCCAGATTATCTGCTGCTAAATGAGGCTGGTAAAAAAAAAAAAAAAAAAAAAAGCAGTTATGTTAGTTACAGCTACGGATAAAATGATAAATTTAGCCTCACAGCACTAGACAGAAGTCAAAGAGGTTTCCCTATAGGCAAGTTCTTTTCTAAGTCAAAATCCAGAGGTTTTTATTTCACTATATAGAACCTGCCTTCTATTAGCAAAAGGAGAGAGATGGGATTCTCACTGGCTTGACTGACTGTGTAGTTTCTCTCCTTCTCATGCAACTGTCATACAATGGTGTAAGATCTTAAACAGCTTTAAGTCCTTGCACTAGTTTAGTCAATGAGGTGGTTGAAAAAAAATCCATATTTTAATAATTCCTGTATTTTTTTTAGCATTATATTGATGAGTAATTAAACAGAAAACATCCATGATTTCTGAAAAAAGCGGTAGCTTGTGTTAAAGACAATATAAAATGTAGTTAAAACACACAAGAGAAGGTTTTCATATGATAGCTTCTTTCCATGAAAAAAAGAAATGGAATATTTACCCCAAGTTCTACACATGACATAAGACATTATTTTGACCAATTTTAATTTAGAGACAAAATATTTGGATTGAGAAACTCCAAAAGAAAAACAGAAGATGGAAGACATAGTTAAGGAGTAGCAATAACTAGGTTCCTAGAGTTATGCAGACTTGCCAGAGTACCATTCAATGAGTCTACTTCATTCAGAGGTTTTGACCTGTTTGGAAAAATATGTATTTTCTTTCCATCTACCTACTTATGATGACCTCTTTTCTTTTCTTTTCTTTTTTTTTTTTTTTTCCCCCCACCAATTCCTATTTCAGGGTGAATTTAACTTGCTTTTATTTCTTAATGAGCATCTAATAGTCTCTTCTGCCTCTCTCTAGTTTTGAATATCTTCCTTTGTTCTTGCCTCTTTTTTAAAAGCATGCCTTTGTGCTTGAGCTAGACTGGTAAACAGAGAAGCTAAACAAAAATCTAACAAAAACAGTTCTTACACATACACTGTGCCTCCACCAGCTGTTCTGTGTGGAGATCACATGCTCTGCATCATTGTGCTAACTTGCAACCAGTTACTTTGGAAACCACCACTGACATGCCTGATCACAGCAATAGAATTTACTAAAAAAGCTTCATATGGGTCAGAGGCCAACAAGGCTTTAGAGAGAGATCCTGACTGAGAATGCTGCAACAAGACAGCATAAACACTCCTGAATAATAATCAGAATACAACAGAAGCCCCTCTGTTCCCATCATCAACCTCTAAATAACAACTGAGGTAAATCAGCAATAATTGAGCACAGTGACCCACAAATGTTGTAAAAGGAAAACTCAAGTAAGATTTCAATTAGATATTTTAGTGAGCTCACTAGTTAAAATGTCTGCCTTCTACATGATTTCAGTGTACTGCATAAAATAGCAATCTTGGGCACGTTTATATAAAACTTATATTTTGGTTTTGCTGCATATTTTGTTTAAATATTAAGACTTTCCATTTGGAAGCCCATATGCTCAATTTCTAAGGAGTGTACAAGATAAAAAATATTCATTTCATCAGCTTAGCTGGCTTAATAAACCACGTCACAGGTCCCTTTTATTCTATATTTTTTATGAAAAAGAGGATACTTACCAGTAAAGATATTTGGCCTTCCTTTACAATGTTTAAGATGCTTTTAATTTTTTTCACTTCTTCACTCCTCTCTTCTGGGGCCCCCGCATTGTTCCAGTTCATACTCAATTCCTCCAGCTGCTTGCTTTCTGCCATTGTTGTCTGCAGGTGGAAAGTCCTCCGGTGGCAGTTTGGCATTGTCTTCTCAGTTTTGTGAGCATGAGGATCAGCAAATGTCCTGCTGAGGAAGCCCTTGCCTTGGGCTTCGGATTCATGGACCGAGCTACACTTAACTAAAGGCTGGGAAAGCTCTAATTCTTCTGCTGAGTGTTTGTGCTGATCAAGAACAGTGGGCTGCGTTTTTCTCAGCTGGGAGCCTTTCACAGGAGACAGCACACAGAACTGCGTCCCGCCAGCAGGCGAGCTCTCTGTGTTCCCTGCAGCGCAAGTCTTGCCACTAAGACCATTCATTGTTGAACACACACCCAAAAGTTTTTTCTCAGGAGCTATCTTTGTAAAAGGAACATGTTGCTGGCTTGATTTAATATAAGGCACATCCAAAATTTCATCCATGTCCAGGTCATAATGCTCCAGCTCCCCAAGCAGAACAGCAGGCTCAATGGTTTTGCTTTTAAGGCTCTCTCCTTCTCCAGGACTCTGGTCATCATTTGGAGCTGCAGATTGAGAATCACTGCCTTTCTGGTATTCTCCCTTCTGGTTCTTCTGGTCATCACTTTCATTGTTCTCAGAGCTTTCTGGCTGGTGCTTTAATGGGGAAACCCTCTTCACAGGTCTGAATTTATTGCACACATCTGCAATTCCTGTTGGTTTCTGTGCATTTCCAAGAAGAGCTGACACTCCACAGTTCCAGCTGCTGCTGGAAACTTGAGAAATAGAGGAATTTGATTTAGAAGGGACTGCTATCATGTGACATGATATAAAGATACATGCATGCTGTGCACATATAAAGCTGTGCATGCTTTAAAGATCTACCTGGCCAAACACTGGAAACAAAGATTATATGGTAACAGTCCACATTCATATCTAAGTAGATTTAATGGCATCTCTATCGAAACAGCTGAAGAATTTAACACTCCAGAAAAAAACCTTTCTTCAATCAGGACATACATTGTAATAATTACAAATAAAGTAGTTCTAATCAAGTAATGGAGGACCACAACCACAAATTGTCCATGAACCAGCAATGTGAGCTTGTGGCCAAAAGGGCTAATGGTATTCTGGGGTGCAGGAGGAAGAGCATTGCCAGCAGGTTGAGAGAGGTGATCCTGCCTCTCTACTCAGCCCTACTGAGGCCACATTTGGAGTGCCGTGTCCAGTTCTGGGCTCCTCAGTACAAGAGAGACACAGAACTCCTGAAGCAGGTCCAGTGGAGGCTGACAAAGATTATTAAAGTAATGGAGCATCTCTCCTAGAAGGAAAGGCTGAGAGAGCTGGACCTGTTCAGCTTCAAGAAGAGATGACTGAGAGGGAACTTTATCAATATATGAAGTTATCTGAACAGAGGGTGCCAGGAGGATGGATCCAGGCTCTTCTCAGTGGTGCCAAGCAATAGGGCAGAGACAATGGGCAGAAACTGATGCACAGGAAGTTCCAGCTGACTCTGAGGAAGAACTGCTTTACTGTGAGGATGACTGAGCACTGGAACAGATTGCCCAGAGAGATTTTGGAGTCTCTCTCACTGGAGTGATTCGAGAATCATCTGGATACAATTTTGTGTGCAATGCTCTAGGATGGCCCTTTCTGACCTGGGAGGTTGGTCCTTTCCAACCTTAACATATTCTGTGAATAACAGCGTAGTGGCATTTACAGCAGTCCTGTCCAACTGTGCTAGTTCACACTCTACCCTGCATGGAGATGCTTCATTAGAGAAGGATGATCTTCTGGAAGGGCAACAACAGTTAGCAAAAAATCACTGGATTTGTTTTAAGAACAGTAACAACAATTGAATGTCTAAGGCCTGTTTTCTCTGCAAGATACATTTTTCACATAAGAACTTGAAATTCATGAGCAGCAACTCAGAACTGGGACTGTTCAGCTTGGGGAAAAGACAGGTTAGGAGAAATGTCATCCTTAAGAAGCGTGAGCAAGGCCTTTCTCCATGGTGCCCACTGACAGGACAAGAGGCAACGTAAAACACATAAAAAGTAAAACACATGAAATTCCACCTGAACACAAGACGACACTTTTTTACTGTGAGGCTAGTCAAATGCTGGCACAGTTTCCCAGAGACTTTGTGAAGTCTGCATCCTTGGAGATACTGAAAATGCAACTGGACACAATCCTGAGCTTCGTGGGTTTAACTTGCTCTAGTTGGCCCTGCTTAAGCATTGGACTGGATGATCTCAAGTGGACACTGCCAACCTAAATAATTTTGTGATTCTCTGATCTAAAAATTAAGCCTATTTATTTAGGTATGATGTTTCCTTTTCCACTTCTCCTCTCTATGTTGGGCTTCTCTGTCAAACTTTCCATCCCTTATATGTACAACCTGTATACACAGACATACCCCCTCATAGCTCTGGACCTTCCAGAGAATTACTTCAGTACACTGCAGGATACAGAGTTTGACCAGTGAATCTAACTCGAGAGAAGGAAGGGAGCTCAAGTCAACTGAACTCTTAATCCTACTGAACTTGAACTCAATCCTACTGAACTTGCACTCTTTCACACAGTCCCAGCTGGTGATATTTATGATCTCCATAACCAGTGGAACTCTGGCAAAGACTTTTCTTTCCTTTTTTTATTTTCAGTTGAGGGACAGCAGTAAAATCTCTAAAGCCTTTAGGCAGTTACTCTGCCCCTTTCAATGTACACTAAATGTTAATGCATTCTGAAAGTCAGCAATACTGTTTAAACAAAGCAGATTTATAACATGTGCTAACTGCATATCAGTGGGATCTAATTTGTGGTCAAAACACACAATTTGCCATGAACACCTTCCTAAGGAAACAGATATATACATTTTCAGTGCAGCATTAATATCTGAAGTGAAAGATTAGTATGTCTTAGTAGTTACGATGTCTGAAAATTACATTGATACTTTTGGAAGTTCCTAAGAAAACATTTCCGAAGAAGAAATACAAATAATAATAATCAAAAGGCATGTAACAGTGGGCCAATACAAAGAATGCACTGTACTGACTTATTTATGTATTGTATAAGATTCTAGGTTCAAAGGCCTACACTTTTATGTTGGTTTTATTTACACGAGAAATTTTTTCCAAGTGATACAGGGAAATGGATACCATATGTTTCCCAGCTGTTTTGTTCTGACAGGAACTATTAAGCACTCAGTATGGAAATGAATTCTGTCTGAGTTTTATGAAAACACTGCTTTCAGCACAGGGGTCTAGACAGAGGAAAAGGCATCAACATTTTGTATGTCGTCACTTCATGCAAGCTTACATTTATTTTGTTGCTTCACTTTCTCCACTTTTTAACTTTAATAACTTGCATTTACATAAACCACTGATGACAAAATTGTAAAATCGGACACTGCAAAGAAGCAATGACCTTTGTTACAAATTTGTCTCGGATCATTGTGAAGTCATGTATTTCTCTTTCATAAAAGTTAGAGCAGAGTAAGGTTCTTCCAGTTCTCCTTGTTTTTCTTTCCAACATCTCTTTACAAACACTGTTTTTCCAGAAAACAAACTGGAATGCCAAGAACAGTTAGCAATACTTTTACTGTCTTAAAAACATACTCTTCACTTAACTAAGATGATGGATTTACACTGCCTTTAATAAAGGATTGGTATATAGGACTTAAACATAGAGCAGTAGGGAACAAAGAATGCCAGACTGGTTGACACAGTATTTCTTTGTGCTATTTAATACTTGGGTGCTGTAAAAGCTGCACCAGTCCTTAGGCAGTTGCAGCATAGCTTTCCTCTACACTCCACTAGGTCAGAGTGGACCAAGGTATGGCTTGATTCTCTTTCATTCTGCTTTCAGATGCCTGTTCCCTGAAGAAGCAAAAGCAAGTGTTGCCTATGGCCTCCGAAGCACCAGCACAGCAGGAATTATGTGAGCAGTTTTAAACAGCTGCTCCAGAGGAAAAGCCTCTTGCTCATCTTTCCATACTTATGAACTCAGGCAGGGGCCATTAAAAGTCTGGGTCAAATAAATACTGTTTGATTCTGTTTTAAACAACAGTAAAAGATGGTCTGAGCTTAAGGTGGGAGAATGTAAAACAGCTAGCCTGATTCCAGAATCTGGCAATATTTCTGGTATACTCCTAAAAGGTGGCAACAACAATTTTTTTTCTCAATTGCGTTGTCAAAATTATTTCCTTAACTTTTATTCATTAATATAAGAGATTTGGATAATATTATTGTTGTGTTGCTGAAGCAGAAAGAGAGAGGAACACAAAAACTGCAGACTTCATTCAGAACAGTGAAGAAGTGTCGCGCTACTTGATAGACCTGAGGTTCAAAGCATTTCCTTAGCACAAAAGAAAGCTCTGTCTAATGAAAATCTGCAAAGGTCAAATTTGCAGTACTTTTTCATCATATATTGTGCTCTGTTTCTTCTGGAGAAAAGAAAATGCAAAATGTGAATCAAGAGGCTTGTAAGTTTATTTATAGTTTTATTTACTTATTTACTTACTTACTTATAGATGTCCTAGAACTACTGGGGACAAGTAATCAGAAAAGGGGACAAATAGGAAGCAACTTCTCTTGAAGTTTAATCACTTTATCTGATTCTAATTTAAGGGATCAAAATTGACCTTGGACTTTTTAAAAGAAGATCTTTATAACATTTCAAATTGGAAGCATCTGCTTACTTCAGAGTATTTTTAACATCATCTCCATGTCTAGAGCATGAGGAGGTGAGAGACAGTTTTATCTGGTATACAAGCACCTGCAGCATTACAGGGTAACTCCTTGGGTTTTCTCCAACTATCACGACTACCTCATGCACAAATGAAACTTTACGTTGTTGTGTTACAGGCAGTTTCTGTGATACTTACAATCTAGTGCCAAACACCTTTAAATTGTCCTGAGTATAATGAAAATAACACTGTTAAGTTTTTCATCAAGAAAATAGGGGAATAGCATTGACAACTGCCCACATTTTTTTTAAATGCAGAATTTTAACATTTTGCTCATGTAATATTGGGAGGGAACCTGGAACAAGTCTATACAAAGTTTTGCATTTGGAGTTTTACTGTCATATGAACGAAATGCCTGAGCTTCTTCCTTGTGATAAGACTTCAGCAGAGACTCTTGAATCAATTAAGACTTGTATTAATTCCAGGTCCATTTAAAGCACTGTGATTCCAACTTTGAATAAAGATGCTGAGGTGTTAACTACACTAGGGAAACTTTCAGAAAACTCCTCACTGTTGCTAACACAAATGTTTCCCCCACACTGGCAGCAGTGCTTGGGCTCCAAGTGATAGAGGAAGGGATGTCCCAAGTCAATGGATAACCAAAACCACTTCTGAATATCTGTTTACTGTTTTATTAATATAACTGAATTCATATTTAACAATTTTAACTGAAGGTGGCACTGTTTTATAGTTTTAATATATCAATAACTTGTACAAGAATACATATTGGTGTTCTTTACTGTAAGCTGTATAGTGTGAGAACCTGAAATAAAGAACAACCCTGCACAGGTAAGAACAAAGAAGGTTTGTTTCCAAATAAATGGAATTTGAAGTCACTCCAAAGAAGTAAGAAAGGGTATAGAGGGTAAAAAATAATTAATGCTTTAAATAACAGTGCATCTTTTCCAGGTATTTCAAACATAATTATGAGCCTCAGGGAATGAATAATTTTTCTTATCTTGGCTTGAGGAATAACAGTACAAAAGGAAGGTAGCAAGCAAAGTTCTAATGAAAAATCAGAACAGGTCATTTTGGCACAAAATATGTAAAACAGAAAGAGGGAGAATGTGAAAATGAGTTAGAAAAAGAGTTTATATGTAGCTACCACAAGTATTGTTTTATTGCAAGAGAAAATTCTTCAGTATTCTACCAAGGAATAATCCAAACAATATTGCATTGTTTCAGATATATGTTCCTGGGAGACATTTGGAGCACAACAGGCTGTCAAATTGATGCCATGTAACACTGCCTCCAAATCAAATTTTACTTTACTTTCTCATACAACTCAAAAACTACCAGGAGCTTGAGACAGAAATTGTCTTCACTTTTATGTCCATTGATTTGTTTCTTTTTCTCAAATAGGAAACTAATCTCTTGAATAATTTTGCAAATAACAGTTACTTTGGGAATGAAATATTGCGGAATGATACCTGCTGGACATTAAAGGTGAATTTGTTTTCAATATTCTGTGAATAAAGATCTAGAGCAGTACGTTGCCTTCATTGGAAACATCCATTTAATGGCAACCAAAAGTCGTCAGAGATGACAGAATTTACTTCAACAACGACATGGCTCAGTGAAGCTTGTTGAACACAGATGTCTTGAGCCATTTGCTCAAGTGGCCTTAGAAAATTTGTCCAGAAAGAACGTATCCAATTCCATGCTTAGTAACAAAAGCATAAAGAACTTATTTCTGTTTCAGTTTATCATTCCATATTAAACAATGCTAGAAATCAATGGGCACACTGGCTAAGAGTTCCTTTCAGAAAAATGAGCTAACTAGATCCATTTATAAAGTACATTTTTCAGTTTTCTGTCTTTGAAGATGAACAATTACAGAATCACAGAATATTATGAATTAGAAGGGACCCACATCATTGAGTCCAACTTTTAAGTGAATGGCCCTAAGTGCTTAAACCCACAATCTTGGTGTTATTAGCACTTTGCTCTAACCAAGTGAGCTAATGTCCATCTTAGTGGTTATTACGCTAGCTACAAAGATCATTCTCTTGAAGCATGATGGTGGAGAAAACAATTAATCATGCTTTACTGCAGATAAACAGTGATTTGCCCTGCACTTTTTTGCCAATTTCATATATCTTTCACCCTGTAATCTGGGGGTACTGGTACACGTGTTTTGGCTCCAAGGATCCCTTGGAATTTTTCTGAGTCAGAATTCCCTATATCCAAGAAGGACAGTGAGGCGTCATAAATGACTTGGATGCAGGACTTGAAGGGATACAAAGTAAGTTTGCAGCTGATAGAAAACTGGGAGGAGTTATTGACTCCCTTGAAGACCAAGAGGCCCTGGACAGAGACGTCAACAAATTAGAGGACTGGGCAACCATCAGCAATAAGAAGTTCAAAGAGAGGAAGTGTCAGATTCTTCACCGGGGATGGGTCAACCTTGGTTGTGTGTATAGACAGGGATTAAGAGCCTGGAGAGCAGCACCATGGAAAGGGACCTGGTCGATGGCAAGTTGAATATGAGTCAGCAGTGCCCTGGCAGCCAGGAGGGCCAACCATGTCCTGGGGGGCATCACCTTGAATATTGTGTGTAGTTTTGGGCACCACAATATAAGAAAGATATTATGCTGTTAGAGAGCGTCCAAGAGAGTGCAGTAAGGATGGTGAAGGGCCTTAAGGGGAAGCCGTATGAGGAGCAGCTGAGGTCACTTGGTCTGTTCATTCTGGAGAAGAGGAGACTGAAGGGAGACCTCACTGCAGTCTACAACTTCGTTGTGAGGGGAAGAGAAGGGAAAGACATTCATCTCTTTTCTCTGGTGAACAGTGACAGAACCCAAGGACTGGCAGGAAGCTCTGTTCAGGAAGGTTTAGGCTGGATATTACGAAAAGGTTCTTCACTCAGAGGACTCTTGGGCAGTGAAACATGCTTCCCAGGTAAGTGGTCACAGCAACAATTCTGCCAGAATCCAAGAAGCATTTGCACAGTGTTCTCAGATGTGGTGTGATACTTGAGGTTGTCCTGAGAAGGGCCAGGAGTTGGACTTAAATGAACCTCGTGGGTATCTTCCAATCAAAATATTCTGTGATTCTGAGCGAGCACTGAGACTGTTCTAACTGCATGACTTTCACGCACACCTGGAAAAAGAGTGAGAAAGGAACCACAGAACTTGTAGCCTGTTGGGGGGTTGTCTCTTCTCTCAGGCAGCTATCAGTAAGACAAGAGGGCATGGTCTTAAGCTCTGCCAGGGGAGGTTTAGGTTAGATATTAGGAAGAAATTCTTTACAGAATTCTCCATCCCTGGAAGTTTTTAAGATAAGACTGGATGTGGCACTTAGTGCCATGGTCTAGTAACCACGGTGATATGGATCAAGGGTTGGACTTGATGATCTCAGAGGTCCTTTCCAACCTGGCTGATTCTATGATTCTATGGCTATCCCATCAATACATTTCACTGGTCAGTGCTGTCCAATAAAGGGAGGTGACAGTGGGAGTTCAAGGAGGAAAAACTACACAATGGGAAAACCTTTTTCAGACTTATTTCTAATAACTCCTTTTTCAAAAGAACATGTAATTCTGAGAAAAAGTTACAGACAGACAGAAATAGAAAAAAAATCAGAACTCTATGTGAAATGCATGAGAAAGGACACTGAGTCATAAACACTCATATTTGCATAGGGTTAAAAGTATTTAGAGTAATTAAAAAATGATGTAACCAAACATTTTCATATGCTACTAACTTATTATTCAAAATTTACATGAAATGGGGAAACGAAAAGGGATTTACAGGGTTATTCACCAAATTTATCACCAAACAATGAATAATAAGACTTCCACATTATTAGCCATAGAAGTAACAGAGGTAATTCCACAAAGAGAAACTGTCTACTTCAAATCTGTTCTAACTATCCTGCTGGTGAAAATGCCTGCCACATATAAAGTGGAATCTTATTTTCTCTGTAATTTTGTCTTAACTATCTTAGTGAATTAAATATTTTTCTCAGACAAAGCTGACATTGTTTTTCAGACTATGACAGTCCTGCCATTATCTAATCTGTGGTCAACTTAATCTTAAGTTTTAACTCTTCTAAAAAAATAACTCTTGGACAGTTCTGCTTTCAAAGTCCTTTGTTTTAAAGAAGAAATGCAACTCTTAGTTAAGCAGAGTCAGTATGAGGTAGACAGCTGTATCAGCTCTTTGTAAAACCTCTGAGTTTTTCTGTGTGTGACTACTTGAATTAACAATGGAGTACAGATATAAAATAGCATGAATGTCATACATACTAAAGATTTATGATACAGTTTATATTTATCAAAAATAGCAGGTACCAGCAATAATTTGAAAAAGTTATTTTAATGGTCTATAATATGAGGAAGACAAGAAACTGCATCAAAAGCAACTATGAACAGTCAGCAAATGAGGCATCACACAATATTGACTGATACGGCTCTGTATATTGAAATTTCAAGATGCTTTAGATACCGAAGTCTGTTCAGAGATATAAAGTGACATCCTCCTGTGCAGCACTACATGATTACTCAGTAACTAAGCAAAGTAAAAATAAAAGGATTTCAGTACTATTTCCATTCACCAAAGCTCATAACTGACAAGTGGAGAGAAAACCCAAAATTTAGTACTGTTTCCACTTGACCAATACTATTATTAGTGCTAAAGACCTCTTTTTTACTCAAGGCTTTTAACCAAGTTGGGAATTAACTTCCACTGGCACACTACTGCAGTAGTAACCAGAGCTACTACTATCTTCCAGCAATGCCTGTATTTGCATCTGTCAACCCTTTTTCAAGGAAATAAGTGAATGCAGAAGTAATTAAAATCATAATTAAAAAATGTCCAACTGCAGAAGCAATCACAGAAGAACAGAGCTACACAATAAGTGTCAGCATCCCCCAATCTAAAGGAAGAGCTCATAACTTGTACTTCATCCTTGCTATTGGTCTGCATTTTACTTTATGACTACTACCTGAATTTTAAGAAGAATACACTTTTGTTTTTGTAGCTAAGCTGTCCCCAGGAACAGACTAATCAGTGCAATTGGTCTCAGGGGCTATTCTTGCTCTCCTCCTCTAGTTCAGCTTTCTCTTGGAGCAGTTGAGTGAATGAGTAGCTTTAATTCTTTTGTAAGACAAGATTAGGTAAAGCTCCTCTGCCACATAATCAGCTGCATATAGGCAGAGGTGGGAATGTTGGTAGTGGGAAAGAAGAGAGAGGGAGACATGGAAGAGTTGAGGGAGATACTGGGTGGGGAAAGAAGAGGGTAACAATGAGGGGCACTAAATAATGGGTAGGAGAATGGTGAGAGGAATCAGGTAAAGAAAGGTCTAGGAGAATGATGGGAAGAACATTGTAAAATACTTGGGGGAAACATTGGGGGAATGACTGAAGGGGAAAAAAGAGGAAAAGAGTTGTGGGGAAGAATGGTGGGAAAGACTGGGGAGGGAAGAATGTGGGGGAAGTAAAACTAAGGTCTAAGGAAATTGGGGGAAAATGACAGGGTGAATACTGAGAAGAATGGGGGTGAAGAATGCGGGGGGAGGAATGGTAGGGCAAACAGATGGAAAAACAGTGGGGAGATTGGTGGGGAGAATGGGGAAAGAAGAATGGGAGGAGGAAAAGTGGGGAGAATGGTGGGAGTAATGCAGGAAGGAATGATGGGATGAATGCTAAGGAGAATGGCAGGGAAGAAAAAGGTGAGAAGGGGGAAGAAGTGGGTGAGAAAGAAGACAGAAGAAGAAGAGGAGGTAGGAGAAATGAGAGAGGAATGGGGGGAGAATAGGGTGGAGACATTGTGTAAGAACAGGAGAATGGGGAGGCAGTGGGGAGAATGGTGGTAAGAAGAGGTAAGAAGAAGGGAAGGAGAGAGGAAGAAGAGGGAAGCAGAAGGGACAAAAGGGGAAGATAGGAGGGTGCAATGGATGAAGAAGCAGGGGGAGAATTGGTAAGAAGGTAGGAAGAAGAGAGAAAAAAAGAGATAGGGGTGAGGCAGGGGAAGGAGGGAAAGGTGCAACGGGGAAGGATGTGAAGAATGAGTGGAATATGGAGGGGAGGAGGGAGCAGGATGTGGGGAGACTGGGGTAGTGTGAGATAGGGTAAATTGAGTGGGGTGAATACGAGGTGGTCTCCCTTTACACTTCTTCCCTGTTTTCGCTTGCAACAAGTAATGTGTGTGCAGTCAATGCTGTGCCCTGTATGGGCAGTAACATGGCAAGCAAGTGTGGTAAGGAGACCTTTGCATCCCTTTATTGCCAAGAACAGTGTCATGTGATGACCTGGCCTCTAATGATTCTGGCAGAAGAAATAGCTATCAGAAAGTTTTGACTTAGTTACGCACATAAGAAATCTAAAACAGTCTGTAAGGAAATATAGAAATAGAAGTTGTCCAAGTATAGCACAGTTCTGAAAGCCTTCTATCATCCCATGAATTCAAGGTCTCCCATTTCTTTTGTAAAAAGTACTTGATGAAACAACATTCACAAAGTTCAATTAAAACGCCAGAAAGCACAATAAACTTTTCATAGCTCCACAAAAATGCTCCTCTCACCAATTCATTTCTCCTCCATCAGGAAGAGAAAAATAAAAGCGGATTAATCTGATTTACAGAGTGAAAACCAGCACTGAATACACTTTTTGTCAGGGGGCAGGGAGAAGGTCTCCAGCTGGTTCTCATCTATATGCCATGATTCTTCATTTAGTTTACACTGTTAAACTAAAAAACTCAGCTTTAATCTTAACTGTTACAGTATGCCTTAGAGCAGATTCTATCATGTAGCATCCTTGATACAGTTTCAGACTCTGGCAAAACATCATCCCTCAAACTGGTCGTTGCCATATGGGTAATAAATATATCCAACATTTTTTCATTGGCGCCTACATTATTACGTCTTGTCACCAATGGTTTTTCGGGTTTTCAAGTAAATTGTTGCATATACTGTGGTTTGGAGCTGCTGAGATGAAGCCCTACATTTATCTGTATACAGCCAAATCCTTTTTTGGAACTTTTTTTCCTTCTAATGAACTAACATCTGCTGAAATAAAAACAAAGTTAAGTCATGTTTCCAGAAAGCTGTACAGAAATGAGAGAAAACAAAACAAAAGGACACTGCCAAGAAGCTATTGTTGCCAAGTTGTACATGAGAAAAAAAAAAAAAAAAGCCTAGAAAATGATGTGTGGACAGAAGTGGGCATCATACCTGATCTGTCTTCATTTTGTGAGTCACATCTTCTACATAATTCTGGGATGGTCTTGAGAGAAGTTACAGAATACTGAAAAAAAAGGAAAAAAAAGAATAGAAGCAATAATTTAAAAAGATAAAACGCAGGACTTTCCAGAGGTCCAAATCTCATGGACACTAACAAAATCTACCAGCCAAGGGTACTTCTGGCAGTCTGATGGTCTTCTCATGAGAAAAGTAGATAGCACCTACTTGCTTTTGTGTCCCATCTCAAGGCATACAAAAAAACATTCAAAGCAACAGCAAAGTATCTCAGATTTCTCCTTCCTGCATATGACCATTATTTAAGTCAAAACCAGAATGCAACACAATGCAAGGTACACTGAAGGTCAGAATACATCTGGGCTCCACAGCAAACTTCAAGGGTCTCACTTTGCCCACCTGTGCTTCTGTTATGGTGACTGCACTGCAACATATGTCATGCTTAAAAGTTAGAATTCAAGCTGTCACAAACTAGTATGTAAAAGAGAATATTTGCAGTGTACAGATCTGATTTCAGAGATGGATGTGTGTAACATACACATATGAGATGACAGGCTCATTTCTCTAACCTAGGTTTTATTAAAGCAAACTTGCATTATTTTTTGATGTGACAAATATATCTGATATTAATCAATAAATTATTTTCTGAATTCAGCATTAGAAAGGGAAATAAAACAGGGATGACATACGTATTTTACTAAATAGATTTTTTGTCCTTATAAATTTCTGGAATACCCTTGGAAAGACACACGATCGAGTGTTATAAATCCATACATTCTGATATACAGTAACTTAACAGCAAGTCTTCCTTAATCAAATGCTTAAATGTTATAGGAATCTTCACTTAAACAAATGAAAATCATTACATCTGTGAGAGAAAGATCAATGACTTTGCTTATACAAAAAAAACCCCAAAACCAAAAACAAACCAAAACTATAAAAACAAGTATTGTCGAAACTAAAACAGAAAAAAACATTTAGGATTAGCACAACTGAAATTTTTTGAAGAATACATAAACACCATATGTTTTCAAAGAAACAGATATTTTAGCTGGTGTACTGTTGACCAGTGAAACAAAACAACTACACATAAACCCACAACTTTCCACACAAAAAAGAAACAGTCATACATTGTTCTGGTTTTTGCTGACAGTTTGTCATTCAATGTTTGACATGTTTCTAATGCACAGCTGGCAATTTACTTCAAAATAATCTGAAGTCAAGCTCATGACACCAACTGCAGAAATAATTAGTTTTTCTGGTGCAAGTTTAAGATTATTACTCAAACGACTGTAGTTACTTTATTAAGTCTCAAAAACTTCCCATCCTTTACTTTTTCTCTTGCTGACCTGATTCAGGAAGATATTGAGAAACCTCAACTACAAGAAGTTCTTACAGGTATTTCCTGGATCAAGACTGAACTTGTTAATTAAAATGTGTAGCAGTACTCAAGGGTAAACCCAGTGATTCCAACCTCCATCAAACAAAGGGTTTTCTATAAGGCTGTGAGTGCTCCAGCCTGAAATGCTACTAAATACAAATTAATACAAGTTAAACACAGACGTGGACAAACACCATGTGCTGTGCTTCACTTTAGTTGCTGTTTAATAAAGCCTGAGCTGTTCAGCTGTACATCTTGCTATTTCAGCACAAAGACTCAAACACAATGTTGAACTGGTCCAGTAAGATTCTTCAGAGAATCCAAGGAAAATGTCTCCAAGGAACGTGGTAGCTTCATAAGACCAGCTGGTGCAGTTTAAATTATTATACAGTTTGTAACTGAATTAGAAAGAGGTCTTTGGTATTCCATTGCTATGTGTTTTTTCAGGCAACCTCAAAAACAGAAAACCATCTTTTTTTTTTGGTCTTTTTCCTATTCTTTCCTGGAAGAACAGATATTTTTCTGTTTCAGCATTGCACTGGAATGTATTCAGTTACCTCATCTTACCACCAAAAATGTATTCAATGTTATAAATTTGATTATACATTTTAATCATATTGGTTTGATTTCATTAACAGATTTCCTCCCACTCACCTCTGTCCTCAAAAAGATTTCTGCACATTTACATTTCTGCCTTCTGTGTTTTGTGGTAAAGTGCGAAGAACCAGGTTTTGATCCAGGAAGCAACTAAAGTTACACTCTAAAGTGGACCTTTCCCAATCATAAAAACAATCCATTCCCAGCTCTTCCCACTAGAACTACTTTTTCTTATACTCTATCTACAGTTTTAATCATCAGTACTGTTTTTTAGCTTTTCTTCAATCTTAAATTTCAAGGCTACACAGAGGGACAGCAAAAGAGGTTGAGACTGCAACCCTTTCTTAGGGCAGAATTTTAGACTTAATGCTTATTCAACAGCATGTAAAATTAATTACTTTCAACTCTTCTATAATTTCAAATTTTTTTGCACACAAAATTAAACACCACTTTTCACACTTCACCATTAGAGTCAGACAGTTAAGGTCCATGCCCAAATGCATAACTGACAGTGTAAGAGCTAAGCACACAGGTCACTTTGTTAGTCAATGCTTAGTCTGATCTTTGTTATATAACTAAAGTTTGTTGTCGTGAGGGTGAAATTCAGTAACAAAAATAAGGGTTTATTCCCAATATAATGCACATAATGGAATTTTTGATTACTGTTCGAAGTCTGGATTCTTTTTCTGTGTTTAGTCAAACCCTTAAGAACTCTGTAAGATGGAAGAACAGTACCAAGAGCAAACAAGATACAAGAAGTAGCAAGTATTCCATATTCCCAACTTTCTCCAACAGACACTGCTAATTGAGGGGAAAATGGAACCTCCCTTACAATGCAAAACATTTGTTCATTATAAAAAACTCCACTACAGAATCTAAATTAATGCAAATGTTAACCTTTTAAATTTCATATGGTTCTCAGATTTTAATGCAATGAATTTTAAACCCAACACATGAAAAAAAATATTTTTAACATGGCTGTTCTGTGTTGTGCCACTTGTCTACCACTTGCAGACTCACTTGTGTCCAAGAAATATTAGAAAAAAAAAATAACTGATCAAGTGTAGAGTACAGAAATGCATATATAAAATAGTAAAAAACCCTGTAAATTAAGAAGTAAAAGTTACTTTGCAGATTCTGTTGCGGAGAATACTTTCAATATTTCCTAAACTGGAGTCAAAGTGTAAAGTTGGATGCACAGTGTGACTTTCAGACCATGTTACCATAACCATGACACCCTCAAAACATGAAGGACCATGTCCAACTCCAACTGTTTGCAGCATCAAAACTCAAATAATTTACCTCCATTGGATCAAGACACCAGTGACTCTGTCCTGCTCTTAAAAACACAGCTCTTTGTTTCCGTTTAGATACTGAAAATAGGAACCTTCCTTCACTACAGCTAATTTTTTCCAGGTGTTATTATTACAGTAAACTATTTAACAGTCTACTTTTTATTTGTTACGGTGGAAAACTGTCTCATTAATATTAAAATCCCATTAAAATTAATAACCTTATAATATATTTTCTTTATCATTTATAACTGTGCAACATTACCCTTTTCCCTAGTCTATAGTGCTCTAGTGCTATTTGGTAGTAGCAAGCTACACTGAGAAAAAGTAAATCAACAATACTTGGCCTGATACTGCAGGAAGATTTTTCTCAACAGTAGTGTCAATGTAAGCAGCTTCAGAACAACAAAAAAGCAGAGGAAAGAGATCAGGCTGACACAGTGCTGGGTGATCCAGCTCTTCCTATGGCAAACGAAGGGTGACAGCAGGCTCAGGATATGCCCCATGTTGAATAAATGGGAAGGGAGTAGATTGGGCACACTCCTGACCATACATAGTCTACATCTTCACTGCCAGGCAAGAATTCACATGAAGTTTTTCAAGCTGTTTCAAAATCACGCAAAATTCAACAGCTGTTTAATTATATTTGAATTCAATTACTGAACTTGCATTTCACAAACCTTTAAATTAGGCCCAGTCCCACACTAGCAACAATAAGCCATGGATTTTATTCATTCAAGAGCTGTTTGAATGATCAGATCAATAATCTAGACAGTCAACCTTTAAGTGTTTACAAATGTCCTAGCGTCAGGAGCTCTGGTTATGATGAGGTTATCCTGTATTATTTCTGTAAACAAAGAAACAATTTTCTTTCTATTTCTGTAAACAAAGAAATATTCTGCAGACAGAATATTATTTTTGTTTACTCTAAACAATAGCCCAGAAACCTAATCTGCTGTCTAAACTACGGTCAAATATACTATACCATTTGGATCTGAAACAGAACCATCTTAGTTTGTAAAATAAGCATCATATTTGGACTCCAGAGCTCTCACGGACTTGGTAGATGTAGCTCTTAAGCCACTCTCAATCCTATTTTTAAAGTCATACCAGTCAGTCTCCAGTGACTGGATAAAAGTGAATATCATGTTAATTTTTAACAGGGATAAAAAGAAGGGCCCTGGGAAGTATAAGCAGGTCAGTCATACCTCAGTGACCTGTAAGACCATGAAACAGATCCTCCTGGAAGTTATGCTGAAACGTGTGGATGACAGAGAGGCGATTAGAGACAGCCAGCATGGCTTCACAAAGGGCAAACTGTGCCTAATACAGTGGCCTTCTACAATGGAGTGGCAAGGGCTATAGATGTCATCTACCTGAACCTGAACTGTAAGGCCTTTGGCACACTGCCTCCGAACACATCACTGCCGCTACTTTGGAGAGATATGGCCTAATGGATAGTTGGACAAAAAATGGGCCATGTCCAATAAGTTACAATCAAAGGGTCAATATTCCCACACATGAGTGGTGTCCCCCAAGGATGCACACTGCAACCAATACCATTTAATATCTTTGTCAATGACATAAATGAAGGGATGGAGTGCACACTTAAGAATTCTTCACAGGAAACCAAGCTGAGTGGTGTGTTTGATTTGCTGAAGGGAAGGAGGCCATCCAGAGTGACCTTGGGAAGGCTTGAGGTGTGGGTCCATGTGAACCTCATGAGGTTCAACACAGTCAAGATCCAGCACGTGTCAGGGCAACCCCCAGTATCCATACAGACTTGAGTATTGACAGCAGCCCTGCAGAGAAGGACCTGGGTATGTTGATGGATAAAAATTTGACTTAAACAGCCAATGTTCACTCGCAGACCAGAAAGCCAATCATATTCCTGGGCTGCGCTAAAAGTATGGCCAGCACAGTGAGGGAGGTGATCTTTCCCCTTGACTTCATTCTTGGGAAAGTCTATCTAGAGTAATGCCTCAGGTTAAGGTGCCCCTGGTACAAAAAAAAGACATGGACCTCTTTGGTGGGTCAAGAACGTGACCATGAAAGGAGCCAGAGGGCTGGACACCTCTGTTGTGAAGTAAAGCTGAGAGAGATGGAGTTCTTTATCCTGGAGAATGGAAGGCTGCATGGAGACCTTCTTCTGGACTTTCAATATCTAAAGGAGCCTTATAAGAAAAATATAGAAAGACTGTTTGCCAGGGCCTGTACTGACAGGACAAGGGGCAAATGAAAGAACATCAGTTTAGATCGGATATACCAAAAAGACAGTTTTTATTATTAGGGTAGTTGCAACAGGTTGCCCAGAGAGGTTGTGGATGCCTACCATTCATGACAGTGTTTGGTTTATGTGGCAAACTAACAGGAGGACCTGCCCCCTTGTAGGTCAGAAGCAACTGGCTCCATTATGGACTGGCTGCTGGCAAATGCTGATCCCATCAGAGAGGATGGCAGCAGCTCTGGGATAACAGATTTATGAAAGGGTGAAAAACACTGCACAATAGCAGCTGGGAGAGAGGAGTAAGAAAATCTGACAGAAACAGCACTGCAGACACCAAGGTCAATGAAGAAGGAGGGGAAGGAAGTCCTCCAGGTCCTGGAGTAGACATTCTCCTACAGTCTACAGAGAAGACTATGATGAGCAGATACCCAGTCTGCAGCACGTAGAGGACCTCACACTGAAGCAGGTGGATGTGCTCTGAAGAAACTTGCATCCCATGAGGAGACAGTGCTGGAGTAGGCTCCTGGCAGGAACTAAGGCCTCTGGAGAGGAGATCACAGAGGAGCAGGTTTTCTGGCAGGAACAGTGACCCTCTGTGAGACCCACACTAGAGCAGCCTGTTCCTGAAGGCCTGTACCTCAGGGAAAGGATGCACACTGGTGCAGTCCATAAAGAACTACGGCCTCTGGGAAGGACTCACACTGGAGAAGTTCATAGAGGACTGTCTTCAGTGGGTGGGACTCCATGCTGCTACAGGCAAAGGGCATGAGAAGGAAGGAATGGCAGAGACACCATATGATGAATTGAATGCAAACCCCATCCCCCCTTATCCCCCTGCACTTACTGAGGTGGCAATGTAGAGCACTCAGGAGTGAAGCTGAGACTGCGGAGAAGGCAGGGGTGGAGAAAAGGTGGTTTTAGATTTACCCTTGTTTCTCATTATCCTATGCTATTTGATTAACAATAAATTAAATTAATATCCCCAAGATGAGCCTTTTGTATCCATGACAGTAATTGGTGAGTGACATCCCTATCCTTGAAGCACAAGTTTTTTGTCATATTTTTCTCCCCACCTTTTTAATGACAGGGGAGTGACAGAGCAGTGTGGTAGGCACCTAGTGATCAGTCAAGGTCAACCTATCACAGTGAGGCTTTGAGCAACCTGACTTAGTGGAAGGTACCCCTTCGTATTTCACAGGGACTGGAAATGAATGACCTTTGAAGGTCCATTCTAACCAAAACCATTTTATGATTCTGTGATCTTGGAAAAATGTAGTTTCCTTTTTTTCATGTACAAAAGCAACATAAAAAAATCTAAAACAAAGTTAACCAAACCAAACCAATCAACCAACCAACCAAACTGCAAATCAGCTTACATATCTATTTGCCTTTTAAAACAAATTCCTGTCTTCCTATCTACTTTTTATGTCTATCAAATTTTGATCATTTTTGATGAAATGGACTACAAAGGTCTGGACTATACACAGTAGCTTTTTAACTCAGGTATATTTGTAAGAGCATCATTTTAACAGACTTCTTGCTGCCATTATTTTTAGTCACTCCTCTGCACTGGATTAGAACCAGAGGGCTAACACTGGTGCTGTTCAGATGCTCTCACCAGAACAGGCTAATGATAAAATGTGAAGGTTAGGTATCTCTAAATCATATATGGTAAGATATGAGTAGAGCACTACAATAACAATGAATTCTCTTCTTAATCTGGATTCTGACAACAAATCTTTTGTCCTCTTAACTGCTAAAGCAAGGAATAAAACTGCAACCTCAATAATTTGTGCTGGCTTTTTATTTAATGTTCACCATCCAATGAAAGAACAGGCTATTAAAGCAGGCAGCCTGAGCTGTTCAGCAGAAAAGTGAGTAACCTAACCCACCAGTATGCAGCAACAGCCACAATGGGAGAGGCATGGAGAGGTTACATCTATTATGTTTTACAGTTTTACAAAACTGAGTATAGAAACAGATACCAGGACATAATACAGTATATAACAGCAATAAAAAGAAAGTTGCCCATAATAAGGTGTTCACTCAAGGTTGGTTCATTGTCTTGTAATATTTTGGACATTTGCTATATTCTGCTTTAATAAAAATTCAACAGTACAGTAGGTACCAAAAAAAAAAAAATCCTCTTCAAAAGGAATCTGTCTGTGAATAAAGCATCTGGAATGTTTTAAAATGAATCAAGAGTCCCAAATGCTAAAGGCAAAACCAGGCCTTCGTAAAAAAAAAAAAAAAAAATTAAACAATAAAACTAAGAAATGTGGAAAGAGACAGTGGTATACGTTCCTCTGAAAATTCAATTAATAAATTCTCTTATAGAGACTAGATTTATGTATTCAAGTCCATTGTGTATCAGACATTAAACAACTCTACTGCACAAAAAGCAGAAACACTGGCAGTAGGAGTAGTGTTATGAGTAATAGACAACTATACTGTATCAGTGCTTCCTACAAGAACACTAACAACGTGGATGAACAATACTTTTCCTTGCCATTACGGCTGCAGTTGTTTTAGTTGTGACACTAAGGATGAGTGCCACCTACAAATCCCTGGAAGTCTTTCTATCTCTTCCTGTACTCTACCATGTCCCAGGTAGCACACCAACAGATAAAATCCCACTGCATTTGGAGACGGCTACTGGTGGAAAGGGCAGAAATCAGAGAAGCAGAAGTTTTTTCATAACTGAAATATGTTTAATTAAAAAAGGTAAACTTACAATTTTTGTGTCTAAGGCTAACACTACAGCACATACAAATCAAATCTTTCAGGAAAAAAATGGAGACAAGCAACCCAAAAATAAAACTAATTTATTAATATGATTTGCAAGTAGTTTCTACTACCTGAAGGAGAGGAATCAAGTTTTCCTTCCCAGCTTATCAGAGATTTCCTTTACAAAATGTCTTATTTTAGCCTAGGTTCAACCTATTTAAACATTCCTATATACACTAATAAGTCTTGTTTGTTACACCAGGACTGAGACATCTAAGGTTTTCTCAACTTGAACAAATAAAATAAAATTTGTACTTACCGATATGTCATCACTAAAATCTATTTCATCCAAATCAAGGTATTCAGGGGCTTCCATTATTCTTCTATGGACATTTTGGGTGAGTCAGCACATAAGTAAAGACCTAATTAAGAAAAAAGAAATGGATTGTCTTTAAATAAAGAGTCAAAACAACACAGAAATAGCTCATATAGTTGGCATTCACAGCAGTATGCTATATCTGCTATCAGCAGGTTACTGAAAACATTTAGCTCAAATACTGAAGTCTTTCATAACAATCCTAAAAAGCTAAATATGATTTGCCATGTCTACTCTGTATATAATGAAGCAGACATTTCAATCTTTAGGGTGAATAGCTAAGCAGTACTTGAAATGGAAGTCAAAAATGCTTGATTCAGCATCATTCAGTTCCTCCAGAAGCTCAACACAGGTGTAAAGACCTAAGCTGTTGAGCACCCCCGTAACCCTGCAATCGTACCTGTGTTAAAGATGTATCTTCTCTTAAGTATGCAACTTGTGTTACTACAATTTTCCCCTGCCCAAGATGGCAGAAAAGAACAGAGAATCGTGCTGCACACAGAAAACAAAATGCTATAACATCTTTTCTCTGCTTACAAGCAGACTAATACCCAGTCCACCCAGTTTGCTTTACAAACGAATGTGTACCACTGTTCAGCCTGTAAGTGCACATATCAGAAAACAGTAATGAAGACAAAGCCAGAATTATATCAGTGTGCACAAATTATCATGGGCCTTAACCATTTTCTCACAGCAAGTGAAAAAGAAGAGAAAATTCTCTAGCAAAGCAAGAAATTTGGCTGGAAAAGTCATTATGTAGATCTGAATAAATCAGAGCTCAAACAATCGTAAGACCAAAAACAATAACCCCTCATTCTTAATTTTAACTAGAATGAAGGTGTGTGTTATCACTACATGCAAGTGCAACAGAAGTAAAAGTAGAAAAGGAAGTTATTTTAAAGGAAGCTGAACAAGGAAAATTTAATGCACTTCTAAATACTATGAGGCATTACGTAAGTGTTAAGTATTATTAGGAAAGAAAATAAAACCCTACTTGTACATAACAAAAGGAAGTGCCTGAAGGAAAAAAAAATAACACAAACCCAGTTTATTCATATAACTGCCAAGAAATATGTCAATGAATAATGAAGTCAGCTGTTAGGTCTAAATAAAATCACTGTGTGAAACATTCATATGCATTTAAGAATTTCCTAGGATAAAGGGCCTGAAAAAAATGCTTTTCTGCAGGTGTCACCGGCAAACAAACCGCAGTCATTAATCTCCCTAATAACATATTATCCAAGGACAAAGCTGACCTTAAGACACCTGTTCTTGAGAAGTTATTAGAAAGAGAACCGAGAGGTATCTACAGATTTAAGCTAAAATAGATGGAAAAGCAAATTCTTGTTTCTCACCAAGTTACTGAAGATAAAGCACTATCAGCATCACTTTCCCATTAAATTAATGTACTGGTTCTGGCTGGGATGGAGTTAATCTTCTTCACAGTAGCTAGTATGGGGCTGGGGTTGTGATTTGTGCTGAAAACAGTGTCGATAATTCAGGAGCACTTTCATTATTGCTCAGCAGGGCTTATGCAGAGACAAAGCCTTTTCTGCTCCTCACCCCACTCCAACTGTGAGTGGGTTGGAGGTGCACAAGGAGTTGGGACAGCTGAGACAGGAGACCCCAACCAACCCAGTGGGATATTCGGCATCATGCTCACCATATAAAACTGGGCGGAAGAAGGAGGAAGGGGGAGATGTTTGGAGTGATAGCGTTTGTCTTCCCAAGTCAGCACTAAGCACAATGGAGCCCAGCTCTCCTGGAGATGGCCAAACACCTGCCTGCTGATGGGAATTGTGAATTAATTCTTTGTTTTGCTTTGCTTGCATGCACAACTTTTGCTTTCCCTACTAAACTGTCTTGATCCAACCCA
>NW_020955247.1:827244-836700 GCF_003031625.1 Empidonax traillii | reverse complement strand
AAAAAAAAAAAAAAAAAAAAAAAAAAAAAAAAAAAAAAAAAAAAAAAAAAAAAAAAAAAGGTTTAGGAAGGGGTAAAAGTTACTGTGCAAGAGCAACCTGAAGAGATAAGTGAGAATATATGAAGAGCAACAGCTCTGCAGAAAACAAGGTCAGTGAAGGAGTGGGAGGAGGTGCTACAGGTACTGGAGCAGAGATTCCCCTGCAGCCTGTGGTGAAGACCATGGTGAGGCAGGATGTCCCCCTGCAGACTGTGGAGGTTCACAGCGGAGCAGAGATCCATCTGCAGCCCATGGAGGACTCCAGGTCAGAGCAGCTGAATGCCCAAAGGAGGCTATGACCACGTGGAAAGTCCATGCTGGAGCAGGCTACTGGCAGCACCTGTGAACCTGTGGAGAACAGAGCCCATGTGGGAGCAGTCTGCTGGGGGTGGACCAGAGGACGCCTACAGAGCGTGGAGAGAGATGAAAAAGCACTGCAAGGAAGGCTTAGAGGAAGAGATCTCTCTGGAAGATTTCTAGTAACTTCAGCTGTGCAGAACTGCCTGGGAACCAGCTCAGCTCCAAGGCCGCAGCACTGCAAATTCCCTTGTCCGTGCAACCAGGACAGTTCTTCCATTGTTCCCCCAGCTCTCCCTTCCCCCTAAGTAACCTGACATACCCCACCAGCCTATCCCTCCTAGTCCCCATATCAGTAACCCTCAGGATTTGATGTTCCTAGCCGGGTTCCTACCCCTATTCCTGAACCTTCTGTGTTCCCCTGTATAAAAGCTGTCTTCTTGTTTCAATAAATGCCATTTTGTGGGTCACATATCTCTCGTGTGTGTGTCCCGTCTCCCACTGCAAAATGTGCCACTGGGTCTTGTAGCAGGTCCCCCCGAAACCTGCTATAGCAGTCTGCAGGCAGGACTTGTGACCCCCGCTCCACAGAGGTAGAGACTAGCTGTCAGTTTATCACCATGACTATTGATACCAGCTCAAGCCAAATTATTAAGTCAGTTTTAGTAAGACAAATGCTGACTGTATATGTCAAATATATTTGGCAAATGCTGACTAAATACGCCAACCACCAGAGGGTGGCTGGGCACTGGAACAGGCTCCCCAGGGAGCCTGACAGAGTTCAAGAAGCATTTGGACAGTGCTCTTAGGCACATGGTGTGATTTCACAGATTTCAGAGAACACTCTGAGTTACAAGGGGCCCACAAGGATCATCAAGTTCAGCTCTTAAGTGAATGGCTCATACAGGGATCAAACCCACAACCTTAGTGTTATTAGCACCATGTTCTAACCAACTGTCCTGTGTAGGGCCAGGAGTTGGACTCAATGATCCTTGTAGGCCCTTTCCAAATTATAATATTCCATGGTTCTGTGACTCTCTATGTACTATCCTACACAAATTAAAGTATTCTATTATTACGTAAGGTGATAAATGTATGAAGTAGGAAAGAACACTAAAATATAAAAGTTTAAACATTAAAAACATCTATGGACCACATAGCGTACAAACAGTCTGAAAACAAACTAATGCTTCAATAAATTTCTGTTTTTCACTGGAATTACAAAAACGCCCATCCACTACATTTAAAAATCAATGGAAGAGATAAATAAAGGTGCTCTAAACATGCTATGCAAGCAATAATCAAGAAGTGACATGGTATTTTTATTTTTCAATTAAAACTGATTTATTCAGGTAATAAAAATTTATTCAGGTAATAAAAAACCTCCACAGCTCTAGTAAAAGAACTACTGTTCTTGACTACCACGTATCTCAAGATTTTACAACAAAAAATTCTCAGCCCTTCAAACCTTTCTAAATTTCAAGAAGCCACTGAGGCAAAAAAAATTGCTGTGTCCATGTACAGCTGACAAAAGGACTGCATTTTACCTAGTGATGTACACAACCCATGAAGTTAATCCACATTCTTATATAATTACTTCTCAAAAATGTTATCTTCCATTTTTACAAAAAGATAAAGGCTATGAAAACACACAAAGGTCAAAGAGAAAGTTGGTAACCAAAACAAGCATATTTTCTCTACAGAAAACTTTCTGAAGATAGTGTTCAGTCATATGAAAGAAAGGGCAAGAGATTAATGTATTCTGTTCACTACAAGATTTTAATTTTTTTCTTGATAAGGTAAAACTGGACAGTAACTGAAGTCATATACTGTAGCTAACAAGATTTCCCATGACTATACATGGAGTTTTAGTCAAAAGGTGTACTTTTCTGATACAATTTAATACAGTAGAACTACAACATGTATAATGCAAACCATATGGTAAGGATAGTACACAGAGTTGTGACTATTTTGAGAGCTTTGCAATGGCTGAATCCAGCACATTACCAGAAGCATAAACAATCTGAATAGCATTCACAAGATCATAAGCACAACTGGTCAAATTCAAGGTAAAAATAATTGCAACCAAAATTGCAAGTGCCCGTAATGAAGGACATGAGATGAATAATGTGTTTCCAGTATCAACATCAAAGCAATGCAGATGACTGTCTCTAGCCTGTCAGCAGAAACGTTTGACATTTAACCTAAAAATTTTCCTAACTGTACTTTGGAAGCTAGTAATTTAATATTCCACAAAATTTTAACCCAAAAAAGGGCATTTCTTTTTCTGGGGATTTGCCTTGCAGAGGGACACATGCATACACATGTATGCTTTTTACAGGTAAAAGAAATCTGGTCTGCTTTCAGAATTCACACCTAAAAGAAGAAAACCACTACCACACAGAAACATAGTAATAATAATAGTATCAGTACAGTATAACATTTTGCATATGTTGTATTGCAACAGATAATAAACAGAATCCAAAACCAAATTCATCCTTCTCCTTTTCAAACATGAGCAACACAGATTTCCTCTGCTGTTGTCCTTCTCAGCTAAAACTAGACATCTGAGCTCAAATCGTATTGCTAACAAACATGCAACAAAATCAGGTGAATGAGGAAAAAAGGGACCAAAAAAAGCCATTTCCAATATAATACTAATATTACTAATAGTAACAGTGAATTATTAGATGCAGGGAACCAATCCATCAAGCTCTGCAAACACTAACACTTTACTCTGGATTGATTACCTGTATAAGAAACAAAATTGTTCACAGATTTAATTTTTAAGGTGGATCAACTCTTGGATTTTTCTATCCAATGTGTCAAACAAAGAGTCACACCATCAGCAATCCCTATGGACTGGTGTGCCTTTTGAGGATGAAGAATGTGGGAAGGGCGGGAACGTTTTTAAAGTCAATTCAGCTGCCATGAGCTGACCCATACTAATGCACATCAGGCAAGAACAAGGCCAAACAGGTGAGTGTTTGCTGTCTGGCAGTTAACTGAATGAATGAAGATACTGATGTGACAGGTGGGATACAAGCAAATATCACGTTCCGTTTCTTGTTCTGATTGTTAAATGAAAAACTGTGGAACAAAAAAGCTTAACTGATCTGCAGTGAGTGACCCTTTGCAAAAAGGCTGTAGTGAATTCAGTAGCTTCAAAAGGAAATTGATCCAGGACCTCAGACAAAAGCAGTCTCAGTGCAGCATGTGAAAGACTAAATCCAAGAGGGAGGAGAGGGAAAATGTCCTCCCTTTTGGCTTCTTTATTGAGCCAAAACAAAACAAGTAATTGAGAATACATAATTTTAATTATTTATGGATACATAAATAACAAGTAACAATAAAAGATCTGCTGTCAATTAAATGTTTATTTCAGTTGTAACTCAAAGGAATCCTACTAAATGTCACATGGGATTTTATTTGCCACATCTCAGAACTACTATAACAATATATTTGGGGATTTACTTGAAGTTTCAATCAAATATAAAGTGAATCAGATGTAAAATACTTTTAAGTATTTGCAGCAAAAGGCTGTTTTCTTAAGAACAGTTAATATTAAAGATTTAGGCTTTAAATGCCAGCATGCCAAGACAGTTGCTTTTTAATTAGGGGATAAAGTTACATTTTCAATTATAGGTCTAAGACAACAAAATAAACACACGTCCCTTTCCTAAGCATCAGGAGTTATAGTAGCTCAAGATGAACAAGACTGTGGGCCGAAAGGAAAGACTTTACATCTTTAATTTAAGCACACAGTATGTGTTTCAACTAATGCTTGTAATCTGGTAGGCATTTGAATTTTATTCCCTAACATTAAGAAATTCCAAGATCATAACCCCAAATTTCTTCACTTTACATTATGTTAAATCTATCTAACATGCAATGAAAAGCCCAACACCCAATTAAAATCTACAGCTGAGGAAGGCATGTCATCTTGTCAGCACTACGAAATATCTAAAACTGAATTCAGTTCCTCCAACCTCAAATTCTGGTGTAACAGTGAAGTTCTACCAAAAGCTAATTTAGTATTTCAACCTTATTTAATACACAGTGTGAGGAAAGCACTACATTATGTTCAGGAGGTCTGCCATAATTTGGGGATGTGAGAATGGGACTGCTGAATGAAAGCAAGAAGGGTCCTAAAAGAACTAGTCTAGGCTAACACTACCATCTCTGTAGCTAATACATCCCTTACTGCTTCTTGTGTTTCCTGGTGCCTAGCTGTGTGTTGTCTCATATTAAAGACTACATGTTCTTTTAGACAGGTATCGTGTGGTCACTGCATTTGTCTGGCTTTTCATACAGCTGCTGTCCTTGTTTATTAACAGAGCTTTGTGGTACGAGAGTGATTCAATTACACAATAAACATGGTACAAATACACTGCAGTGGGCTCTGGAAGAGGTCACATTTGAAGCTTTGTAGCAGATCCCCAGGACAACTGAAAATCTTTATTCGTTATCCAGACAAATTTCAAATATAAAAATATAAAGGAAAGGCTCAATAGGAGCAGTACAAGATATTAAAGAGTTAATATGAATTTTAAACAACAATTCATTGTAAAAAAAAAAAAAAAAGGTACAGTGAGGCTGAAAAATGAAGTGATTTATTTCAGTGAAGGAAAGAATTCTGTGACCAGGATTACCTAATCCCTTATCGCACTTATTCAGAAATATTCCCAAGTTTAAAAGTTCACAACAGCAATTCACAATAGTATGATATTTCTAAAGCAAGTAAAAATAAAAGCACTGCTTTTAATCACCACTCAAGAACCATCAATGCACAAGCTACACTGATAGGACAAGAAAACAGAATTCAGCAAAGCACAAGATAAGAAAAAAATGTATTTGTTCCCGTCCAAGCATAATCACACTTCTCCTGGTCATATACCTGGACCTCAAGAACACACATTCATCCATATTGCTTGCATATAAAGGAGGTGATTGTCCTACTCTACTCTGCATTGATGGAGCCTCACCTCAAGTCCTCTGTACAGTTTTGGGTGCCACAGTGTAAGAAGGATCTAAAGCTATTAGAGAGTGTCCAAAAAGGGCAATGAAGATGGTGAAGGGCCTTGAGGGGAAGCTGTATGAAAGTGGTTGAGGAGTGTTCAGTCTGGAGACTGAGGGGAGACCTCATTGCAGTTCACAACTTCCTTGTGAGGGGAAGAGGAGGGGCAGGCACGGACCTCTTCTCTGTAGTGATCAGTGACAGGACCCGAGGGAACTGCATAAAGTTGTGCCAGGATAGGTTTAGGTTGGATATTAGAAAAAGATTCTTCACCCAGCGGGTGGTTGGGAATTGGAAGAGGCTCCCCAGGGAAGTGGTCATGACACCAAGCCTGATAGAGCTCAAGAAGTGCTTGCGCAACACTCTCAGACAGGTGGTGGGATTCCTGGGGATGTCCTGTGCAGGGCCAGGAGTTGGACTTCGACGATTCTTGTGTTTCCATTCCAATTCAGGATATTCTATGATTCTATAATTCCTATGGAGCCTTAGGGGAGAGTGCAGATAACGTGTGCTCACAGCCCAGAAAGCCAGCCATATCCTGGTATGCATCAAAAGCAGTGTGGCCAGAAGGGCAAGGGAAATGATTCTGCCCTCTGCTCCCCCTTGGTGAGGTCCCACCTGTAGTACTGTGTCCAGCTCTGGAGTCCTCAGCACAGGAAAGACACGGACCTGTTGTAGTGGGTCTGCAGGAGGGTCACAAAAGTAACCAGAGGGATGGAACACCTCTCTTTTAAGGAAAGGTCGAGTGAGTCAGGGATGTTCAGAGTGCAGAAGAAAAGGGTCCAGGGAGATCGTACTGCAGCTTTTCAATACTTCAGAGGGGGCTTACAAGAAAGACAGAACAGACTTTCTAGTAGGGCTTGTAGTGGTAGAACAAGGGTTAATATTATAAATTTAAAGAGGCCGGTTTAGGCTAAATATGAGGAATAAATTTTTTACACTGTGGGTGGTAAAACACTGGAACAGGTTGATGAAGAGGTGGTAGATGCCACACCCCTCAAAACATTCAAGATCAGGTTGGATGGGACTCTGAGCAACCTAATCTAGCTGAAGATATTCCTGCTCATTGCAGGGGAGCTGAACTAGCTGACCTGTAAATGTCCCTTCAAACCCAACCACTCTATTGTTTTATGATTTCAAACAAGTCATATGGAAGTGGGTAATAGTATATGGTTCACCTACTCTATCTTCTACTTCCATGAATTTAATGGAAAATTATTCACAACAAAGGCTGATACTATGTAGGTAAAACGTGTATCAGCATGCACAGAGTGAAGATATAGTATGCTTATTAAGACACAGTTTCTTGCAGTTGTTAGGTTTTTTGGGTTTTTTTAGCACACATATCTTACTGCAAGTGTTACCCCGAGGATGACATCTGTAACTAATGTACAAGCAAGTCTGCCATTAATATCTGTGTGACTAAGATGTTAGCCACCTTAAGGCAAGGAGTGTCTATCTGGCAATTAGAAAGCACCTCCTTCTTGCTTTTCTAAATACTAGTCCATTTAGTTGTCGCATGAATAACTATTACATTTAATATTGAAAGTCAGTGATTCTACTCCTTCATTTCCAAAAGAACACAGCAACATAACAAAACCAAAACTAATATTCAGGCTACTGAGTGGTCTGACTAACTGAAGAGTTGTTTTTACTGTAACATAACTTGAAAGACATCTGCTCACTGCAAACCACCTCAGATTTCTTATAATAAAACCATCACTTCCACCTTCAGGTTTTGTATTTCCTTCAACATTCATGCATTAAAAAAAATGAACTCCAAGCATTCAGCCAGAAATACAGACTTGAGCATTTTGGAATAAGGCCAAGAAAAATAAAGTTGTTTATTTCAATTAGCCTTGAAGAAGAAACCTTTGGAGTTAAAAATTAATTGCTGTTATTTCAAAACTGAAACAGCACACATGATTCAAGAACTGTGCAAAAGCTGATGCACGCCTATTTAATGACAGGATCAAAATAAATAAGAGGTCAACTGATGTGCTGAAAAAAATTGGCTTTGATTAATTTGTGATTTTACTCCCTTTGAACTACTACAAGGTTATTTGTTCTTAATACGAAATATCCACAATCATGCAAAATTAATATGCTTACTTCACTGCACTCTAATTTATATGGCAACTGCTCCAGTTATTTCACAGCAGCTAAGTCTTTCTGTATGCTTTAGGACTCATCGACATGCAGATCAAAACCAGATCAAACAACCTCCCTTTGTAAATGATATAAAAGAAGGGAAAAACTGGGCAAAAACCTCACTAGAACACAGGGCAAGAATACACACTGCTCCATTATCATAACTTTTTTCCATAATGCCCCTGTCTTTAGTGATCTGTTGTCAACAGAGGCCAGTCTAGGACAGTAGTCTTACTGGACACTCAGTGTGCATTTGGAGTGAAACACAGAGCTGCTGCCTTGGGTGCAACCCGCAGACAAGCTGTAAGAAAAGCAGGTGGTGGGATTTACTTCAACTTCTAACATCTTAGCTTTTGCATGGGAGTGGAATCTTGTCTGACTTTGCCACTTACTCAGTTATCAACTCATGCTAGTAAGAAAAGCAGTGCTTTAACAACAGACAGAGGTACAGCTTTTCCTGAGTGCAGCCACTCCTCTCCACTTTAAGATGCTGTTGTATGCGCACACAGGCATCACAGAGTCACTATAACCATTAATATCTATAAGCTCATTCCTCATTTAGTAATTTTCTGTATAAAAAAAAGAGATTCTACCTGTGAGGAGGGATTGAATAAAGCAATGCACTATTCATTGGTAGCCATTTTTTGTTAAAGGCTATTAAATTAGTCACCGTGGAAAATATTCTGTGGTTCTACTTATTTCCACTGCTGCTTTCATGCCACTTACCTAAACTGTGGTGCACTACTTCCTGCCAGCCACTGACCTTATTTGGGCATGAGGGCTGCTCCCTTCACTTGTTTAAAAAGGGTCTTTAAACAGTAATGAACTTCTGCTTCTTCCTTTAAACTGCTCTATGAATATGTGTCTAATATCACGATTATCCTTGGTTACTATTTGTCCCCAAAATCAATTTTTTCAGTCTTCCCACTAATCACATTTGTGACATCATGACTCTAAAATAACAAAGTGTTTCTGCTCAATGTAGAGAATAACAGTTCTCAAATCTTTGTTAGAAGAGAAATACTAATGCCCATTTGAAATTACCTTCTTGGGAATTTAAAAACCAGTCACCTAGAGGCACAAGAAACAGTCACAAAATAAATCTGTCTTGTACTTAGGAGGCCAGAACTGGACCCAGTGCTCCAGGTGTGGCGTCATCAGGGCCACCCTTCTTGACTTGCTGACTCCAGAAGGCTGTTGGTGTGGGAAAAGAAAGGGCTTAGGGATGACCTTATTGCAGCCTTCCACTTCCTGAAGGGAGCCTACAAGAAAGATGGAGAGGGACTATTTACAAGTTAGGACAGGACAAGAAGCAATACGTTCCAGCTGCAAGACAGTAGGTTTAGATTAAATATAAGGAAGAAATTCTTTACTTTGAGGTTGGTGAAACACTGGAACAGGTTGCACCAAGAAATGGTGTATGTCCCAACCCTGGAGTGTTCAAAGCCAGGTTGGAAGGGACTCTAAGGAACCTGGTCCAGTGAAAGGTATCCCTGCCTATACCTAGATAATAGAATCATCAAGGTTGGAAGAGTCCTTTAAGATCATCAAGTCCAACCATCAAGCCAGCACTGCCACTGTAACCCCTAAAACACAAACCACATCACCCAGTACCAGATCCAGACACCTCCTAAACACCTCCAAGGATTGTGACTCCACCATCTCCCTCAGCAACCCCTTCCAAAGCCTCACCACCCCAGTAGGGTAAATTTTTTTTTAATATCTGAGCTGAATCTCCCCTGTCTCAGCTGAAGGCCACTTCTTTGACTACCTCTCACTGCAGGTACGGTAGAAGGGACTGGCCCCCAGCTCACCACAACCTCCTTTCAGGTCTTTGTAGAGAGTAGTGAGGTCTTCCCTGAGCCTCCTCTTCTCCAGGCTAAACAAATCCAGCTCTCTCAGCTGTTTCTCCCAAGACAAGTTTTCTGCACCTCTTGTGAGCCTTGTTGCCC